>NC_133768.1:38585375-38922875 GCF_036562045.2 Rhinolophus sinicus
AAAAAAAAAAAAAAAAAAAAAAACCACACAGAAGTAGCCCATACCTGATAGGAACTCATATTTGACTTGTATTTTTACATAAATGTCAGTGGTTACAAAATAGTTTAAATTAGTTATGGTGCTATACACAAGGCCCTCTGAGAGCAATACTGCTGTTGGAATTGTCAAGGTGTGGTGGCTGAATCAGGCAAGGGAGGCTTTCTAGAAGAGTGACATGTTTGCTAAGCTGTATAAGGATGAGTTTATATGTTTTCAAAGTGAGGAAATGAGAAGAGGGCCTTCCAGGCAGAAGGGACGGTATGATTATGTAAAGCATAGGGGTGAGCAGTGGCGTGGGGGTGGGAACGACCGAGGTTCAGCGCTGTTAGAGCGTAGCACCAGGCAGGGTGAAGGAGGCAGGGAGCAGGAGTAGCTGCAGCTCGACGGTGGAGGACCTGGAGGACCTGCATGAAGACCTTAATAAAGATCTGGGAGCAAAGGGAAGCCATTGAAGTCTCAGCAATGAAGGGACACGGTCTGATTTGTGTTTCAGATAAGTTTCTGGCCATTGGGTGGAGGGTAAATTTGAAGGCAACAAGATCAAGAGTCCTAAGACCAGTTAGGAAGCTGCTGTTGTAGTCTTGGTTTCGGGAGATTGTTAGGTCCCAAATGGGAAACGAAAGCTAAAATGAGATAGGAATATTGATGTAGAAGATAATTTCAGATGTTACCTTGGCAGAATTTGATGACTAATTGGATATTCCAGGGTGAGAGAAAGGAAAGTGTTTAGACATTTCTCTAGATTTTGTGACTGCATAGAGGCGTGTATCCACTGAGACCAGTAGAAGAGTCAGTGGAGAAAGAGAAGATAGTGTGGCCTTGGTATTGATCAGCCTTCAGGTGGATGCCTCTCTCTCTCTCTCTCTCTCTCTCTCTCTCTCTCTCTCTCTCTCTCTCTCTCTCTCTCCTCTGTTCTGGGGGTCACAAACGTGTAGTGTGTGTAGTGTATGTAGTATGGCACTTTCCATACTGCATGTATAGTGTAGTATGGAAACACCATCACTTACATGATGGTTAGAGGAAGAAAAGGATATTAGGATATTAGGCGGCAACACAGGGAACCCAGAAAAAGCCTTTGGAAACCAAGGCATTTTTTTCAAGAGGGATGGTCAGAGGTGATGAGCATGTCAAATTCAGCATACAGATACCTAGAGAGGAGGGGTGGGAAATATACAGAGACATGACTTTTCCCAAAACTCTGGTGTGGTACAAGCCAGTTGAGGAGTGACTGAGAGGAAGAAAGGGAAGATTTTTAAGGAGTTTGCAAGAGAAGGGAAAGAAAGAAGTTAGGTATTAAATAGAGCAAAATGATAGTTTGGGGATAAAGGTAGGGAGAGATTTGAACCTGTTCACAGATACAAATCTAGTATAGAGTCAGAATTAGGAAGGTAAAAAGGCAGATTTTTTTTTCTGTTCATAGAAAATTATTTGTTCATTTAGAGCTGTCTAAAAATTGGAATGGATTGCCTTGTTAGATAATGAGCTTCCTGTCACTGTCAAGTAAGTAGAGGTTAGCTGTTTTCTGCTCAATTGTGTAGAAAGATATATTGGTGACTGTCTTGGGGTGTTTTAGTCTCTGTTCAAGTCTCCAGTTTGCCCGAAGTTGTTTTAAGCATCATAAACGAATGAATTACTCTGTGGGCCTGCCTTGCCTGGCAGCTCTCCATAATCAAATCAATGGACCAAGTACATTTATGTGCCTTTGATCTTGAAGGATGAAATTAAACTGCAGATTCTCAGATAAGAAAATATTAAGGCTAGGAAAGTTTCATCACTGTGACAATCAACCCTGGTCTGAGCTCATGGTCAGTATTTTTGACAAGGTAGCCACTTTCCACACACAGCAACAATGAGTCTTTATTTCATTTTTTTAAATGAAATTCATTGGGGTGACGTTGGTTATTAAAATTATATAGGTTTCAAGTATACAGTTCTATAATACATCATCTGTATATTGTACTGTGTATTCACCACCCTGTTTCAAATTTTTGAGAGTTTTATCTTTGTCCACCATGCTTGTAAAACACTCTTACTTGGAATAATTAAAATAGCACTGAGATGATGGGAGAAATACAGAAAAAACTGTTTGCTTGACTCTGTGGTTCATATTTCTATATGGATGCTTTTAGTTTACACAGAAGTTTGGTTTTCTCGTGCCAGGAGGAGATAATTCGTTTCTATCTATGTTCTCTAGTCCTCATTTTAGATCTTCTAGAGATCCCTTCGGCTAGCATTTAAAACAGTTCAGGGGTAACCTTTTGCTGTTTTGTCTCAAATGACTACTTGTCTGTATCCAAACCTGGCTTCGTGGGGTACTGAAGCATGAACAGCATAAATGACTGAACTCAACTAATTCTCAGAAAGCCACATTTTAGTCAGTACTTTCCAACTTTCTCACCATCATTTCTTTTACAGAACTAACAAGTGGTATAACTAATTAGAATTTTATTCCTTCTCAGGTTATACACTTTCAATTCTCTGTTTAACCTTTTTAAAATGCTAATAAGCAGTAAAAATAACTAAAACTCACACAGGGAAAGTAGAAAATGCAAGTATATGGGAGTAACAGTTCCCTGTCCCCAAAGAAAAACCAGGAGCACCAGGTGTGATGAATATTTATCTTTTAAGGAAAAATCGCTACATTCTTGTTACCAACTGACTTTCCTTCCTATGGCCCACAGATAAGGGGGTCAGCCTCCCAGTTTCCCTGGCCTGTAAGTGTTGCCTGTTTCCTTGATGTGAGAGAGTGCAGTAAGCGAACAACTCCCAAGTTCACAGGCTGATTCTTTTCCTTCTCAATTTAGTACTTTCCAGATATGTTAGGAACATGAATAAAGTGCCTTTTTTATCATATGCTTACTTTGTTAGCAGTTAATAATTTTGAGATAATTTTTTTTTATTTTGAAATAGCAGATTTGGAGATAATGTGTCTAAATTTAGAGAGAAGTTGCAAAAATAGTACAGAGAGCAAACTTCCTGTTCCAGACAAGATGGAGTAGACACATTTCACTCTATTCCAATTAAATGTCATGCTGTGGGTAGCTTAAAAGTAAATGGGTGGGGAAAGATACGCCATACAAATGCCAATCAAAAGAAAGCTGGAGTGGTTATACTAGTATCAGATAAATTAGACTTTAGAGCAAATAAAATGATCAGGGACAAAGAGGAGCACTGCATAATGATTGAAAGGGTCCGTCCAACCGGACGACATAGCAGTCTTAAACGTGTATGCACCAAATAACAGAGTTGTAAAGTACATGACGTAAAACTCACGATAACTGAATTGAGAAGTAAACAAATCTACAATTACAGTTGGGAACTTCAGTGCCCCTCTTTAGAGAATTGATAGAACCAGTAGACAGAAAATTAGCTACAGAAGAAGCCCACCAATCAACCAGATCGAATTGACATAGAATGCTTCACTTGACAACAGTATAATATATTTACTTTTCAAGTACACATGTAACATTCACCAAGATAGGCTATATGTCCTAGGTCATAAACCTCAACAAATATAAAAGAATTGAAATCATACAGAGTATATTCTCTGATCAAATGGAATCAAACTCGAAATCAAAAGTGTACTGCAGGAAAATCTCCAAACTCTTGGAAACTAAACAACACACTTCTCATTAATCCATGGATCAATCCGGAAGTTTCTAGGGAAATAAAAAGTACATTGCCCTGAATGAAAATGAAAATACAGCATTACAAAACTCGTAGGATATTGCAAAATCGGTGCTGAGGGGGAAATTTATAGCACTAAATGCTTATGTGAGGAATAGGTGAAAGAGCTCAAATGAATAATCTAGGCTTTCACCTCAAGAAAATAAAAAAAGACTGAAATAAACCCAAAGCAAGCTGGAGGAAGGAAATAATCACGAGAAGTTAATGTAATAGAAAACAAAAGCAATACAGAAAAACGATGAATCCAAAAGCTGGTTCTTTGAAAAGAGAGATTCTAACTTAATTGGCAATGGGTGCAGTTTGGGCATTGAGATTTTTATAAGCTCCCCCAGATGATTCCAGTGTGTAATGACGATTGGGAACCTATGCTGGGGAGGCCAGATATATTTTCTTGGCTTTTAACCTATGTTGGCATTTATGGCCCAGCCCCTTTCATTTTTTCTGAGGAAAATTTGTAGCCATTTTTTTCTCCCTCACTTTTGGTTGCCCTCAGAGTCAAGACTGACTCTTTCCCCTCGTATATTCCTCTTTCCCCTTGTATATTCCGAGTCCGGCCCCGGGAGCATGCTGTGACCTTAGGTGATTATTTAACAGCACCCCCCACACTTCACACCCACACCACCTTGATTGATTTTGGGATTAACTGAAACCCTCCTCTGATTGGTGTGTCACACGCCATTGGTTACCAGTTCTAGGCTGTGATCACCCAAGCTTTCGTGACAGTATGTCTAGAGCACCTGGTCCTGTGGCCCTGGCTCTGAGGAGCAGAAGGAAGGACTTGGTTTCTCAGTTCTGGAGGCCAGTGTGATGCCTGCGCTCTGTTAGCGCAGTAGGAACAGCTGACGTGTGGTGGATTTGAACTTTCTCAGTAAGTTTGGGATTGTTGCTGTTTGTTTGACCTTATATGTGAGGCTTTCATGCCTGCTGTTATCCCTGAAACCTAGGATAAAGGTTATTTTTTTCTCCTAATAAAAGCTGACGATCATTTAAAATCAGGTAGATGTTATTGTAAATGTACCAGGGGTACATGTGAGTAAATGTTGCAATGTGGACACCACTCACAGCAGCAGATAAGAAATGATTATTTTAAAATTTTGAGTTTCTATCTGGAGAAAGAATTATGTTGTATAGTAAAAGCTATTCTTGTTGATTTATTAGGTTGGTGCAAAAGAAATTGCGGTTTAAAAGCAGCTGAAGAAGAATTGCACAAACCGCAGTCTCTTTTGCACCAACCTAATAGTTTATCCTTAAGAGGCCGTATTTGCGAATATTATTTTATCAAAAAAGGATTTATGTTTTCTACATGTCTCTCTATTTTAAAGATGCCAAGCCTACTTATTTATCTGGATGGTTGAAATTATTGAATATATGTACATAAATTAAAAAGAAAATGTACTGCTAATTTTTTTAAAAAGTTATTGGAACTGGGGCCTTTTTCCTTAAAAGGCATAGAACAGATTTTAATTTAGAACGGGCTAGGGCCATTAAAATCTGTCAAGATAATATCACAAAATAGGCCATCCAGGCTGAAACCTTCCAGTAAGGTCTGTGCAGCCAAGCAGTGGGCTGAGAGACGGGGAAGGAAGGGATGATGTTAGGAGAGTGATAATTCAATTGTATGCTTCCTAGTTTCAATATTCTTTCTGTTGTTAAAGGAAAGGTTTCTTACCGTTTAAACCAGAGGTTGACAAGCTATGTATGGCCTGTGAACCAAATCTAGTCTGCCACCTGTTTTCTGTATGGCCTTTGAGCTAAGAATGGTTTTTGCGTTTTTAAATGGTTGAAAAATGAAGAGTAGTATTTCATGATGTTAAAATTTATATGAAATTAAAATTTCAGTATAATAAAGTTTTATTGGAACAGAGCCATACTCATTTGTTGTTCTGTTTATGGCTGCTTTCATGCTACAATAGCAGATCTGAATAATTGCAACAGAGACCATATGGCCCACAAAGCCAAAAATATTTGCTATCTGGTATCTTACAGAAAAAGTTTGTCGAACCCTGATTGAAATTCATTTCCCAACCTGGCCTTCCCATGTAAGATGATTTCTCCTCAGGGGGTTTGAAATTCCCAAATAATGTGTTAACAAGTCTGTATATTAAAGGGGGTAAACCTGCTTCCTGGCAGCAGGCATTAACTGTGGTTGACCTAGAAATACTTGTCTGAGCGGCAGGAACCTACCAAGATAAATTCTTCTTCTTTTTTCTTAAGTGCTTTTTGAGGGCTTTGGAAAAGAGTTGAGCTCCACACTCATCTCGTCACAGGGGGCTGATGAGTCACATGATATGTCTTAATTTTTAAAATAAACTTTAAAATGACTGAGATGAAGGTATTCTTTTAGAAAGTACAAAAAAGTTTATTACCACTTCTGGTAGCTCTTCTTTTTTAAAGGTAAAGATTGGTTGGGGGTGAGGAGAAGCAGTAAAATACATACCATATGTTCTTTTTCTTCTGATTATTTTTTTGTTTACTCAGACTCTTGATAGATATTTATGGCTTCAGTCACTGGACTACTGAGATGTGGAAGAGATGAAAGACATTTGAGGCAAACAGGCTCGAAGGGTAGTTTTGTTTTCACAATAATGAAGCAGTGATAGATTGTTTTATAGAGAGGGGTGAATCCTGAATTAAAGCATAGGCAGTGGACTCAAATGGTCTCAGTGTGGAGAGGGTTAGTATTCTCTACCCCAAAGCAGGGGAAATCAGCTCAAGAAGCACATTTATAGTATCTATGATTTCTGGGAGCTTTTGTGCCCACATGGCAGGAATTGACTCTTAAGGACATAAGAAATGTGCTGCTCCAGTCTGACCATTGGACTAAGTCAAGCGTCTGTCACTGTTCCTGGCTCTGAAGGATAGTTTCCTGAAAGCCTAAGAGAGCTGGACTTTAAGATGCTTCTTTACTTAAGGATTACTTCCAGATACCATCATGGATTTATCCTTGCTGATTTTATCTCAGTCCTTCTTGAACCTGTTTACATTTCCATTCTGTTCCACTTCTTGAGCTGATGAGTTCTCTACGTTCCCTAAGCTTTGCTCAAAGTCCTGCTTTCTTTTTGATAAAATTGCCTTTAGGTTTCAGGGAGTGCCCCTTTGTTACTTTAACTTTGTGATTGGGTGAATAAACTCAAGTCAATCATTTCTATATTCTTGACTCTACTGATGTCTGCTTCTTTCTTTCAGAGCAAGATTTCTCAACCTTGACAGTATTAACCTTTTGTTTGGACCAGATAAGTGTGTAGTAAGGGACTGTCGTGTGCGTCATAGGATGTTTACCAGCGTCCCTGGCCTCTACCCCCCAGATGCCCCCTTCCCAGTTGTGAGAACCAACAAAGTCTCCAGATAGTGCTATGTGTCCCCTGGGGGACAAAGTTGCCTTCAGTTGGGAACCACTGCTTTTTTGGGGGGTGGGGGGTCTTCTCCAAACTGCAACGTTTTGTGCTTTTTGAACTACCTTTATAACATGGAGGCTTCTCTAACCGATTGATTGTATTGTGCTTTTCTGGATTTTTTTCAGCTCTAGTGAATGCCTGTCTTGGACGACGTTGATAGCTACTTTCATAGTTTCCATTTTTCAGATCAGCTGCACCATTTGTGGGTGGTGTGGGAGACAGATACCTCAAAATCTTAGAAGTATTTTTTTCTAGTTATAAATGACCTCTATGTATACTATAAAATTGTGGAGGATGGAAAAAATGAAAGACTGTTTTTATCACCCAGAAATTCATCACTTCAGTGTTACTAATGTACCTGATGTTAATAAGCTGGTCTGTGGCCTTCATCTGTTTTTCTGTATATTTTATTTCATAGACGTAACATTGCTATATAACCAATTTTTGTAATGTTTTTTGCACTTAACATTTAAACAGATGTTTCCCTGTATACCACGTTTAAATGATTAAATGAAATACCATAAAATTAATATACTTTAATTATTCCTCTTTTGTTTGATAGCTAGGTTTCATTTATTACTTTCATTATGGAGTTCTAATGGACATTTTTGTTCATAAATCATTTTCTATGTTTTGGATTTATTCTCAAAGACGAATGTTGGAAGTAGAATTCCTGGGTCAAAGTGTGTAAATATGTTTGAAGTAGAACCTGAAATTATTTTTAAGCTGCTGCATGGCCCCACAGAGAGCAGTGAATAGGAGCTCTTGCAGTGACCACACGTTTCAGAAGTGCGTCTCAAGGGTGTATGGAAAGAAAGGAAAGCGCTGTGTTGGAGTTAATCACTTTTCCTTTCCTGTCTGCTCTTCTGTGGGAGTATTAATGGGGAGTCAAGTAGCCACCAAACCACAGGCTTAGATTCCAGTCCCAAATAATCCCATTGGGTTGACTTCCAGACAGTGCTCCTTTAACCGGGAGATTCACTTAAGGAAGGCGTTTACTTCATACATTTGTATTTTGCCTGGTTTACAGTCACTGCTAAAGTAAATCTGCCTGTTGTAATCAGTTTTGTTGAGATTATAGTAGGAATAAGATCTGAAAACAGCCATCAAAAAGTACTGTTGCCAGGGGTGCAAAGTGAGGGCTGGTGCAAATTTCATTTCTGCCAAAACAAAGGAATACTCATTGTGGGAGGTAAGGAAGAAAAGAATAGCTTTATAAAGCCTGTACCCTGAATAGAGAACTAGTAAATAAACAGCTGAATAATATATCCAAATGGCACATCAGGTAGTTACTCCAAGATTGCCCTGTACTTTGTTATGGTTTTGCTTAACAAAACATTTCATTCTAAAGTACTTTTGAAAATGTACCACTTAATGAAGATTCACATGTCGTCTTCAGTAGGGGTGCCTAGAAGCAGAACCTGAGGCAGTATTTGAACGGACATGATTTATTGAGGGAGTGCTGTCAGGAGAAACCTACAAGGGAGCAAGGCAAGAGGGTAGGGAGGAGATGGAGCTAAAGTCAAGAGATGGTTCTTGGGAAGTCTAGCCTTAGCCTGTTTGGGTTGCAGGGGGTGTAGGACAATTATTGGCTGCTGGCTGCCCCTGGGAGAGAGAGACAGAGTCTAGTATAATCTCCCTGGCAGGACGCCAGCTCTTGGGGAGGGGGACAGCTGTGAGCCATTAGCAGCCAACAGGCAGCAGCTGGGAGAGGGTATGCTGGTTAGGTGAAGGGGACCTATGTGGGGCACCGCAGGATCTGTTACTCTTTTGTGAGTTTACTTTGTGCAGGACGCTCCTAAAACATGGAAGTAAGAGATGAATGTGCTCTAGTCCCTACTTTCAAGCAGTTTGTGGTCTAGTGGCACAGCTGACCATGTAAAGAAACTTTATAGTGCAAGTCAGGTGCTTTTTACACGGACAGAAGCATGTGCAGAGACTTGGGTAGAAAGCATGAGAGGAAATGGTTGTGTGAGCGGGTTCTCTAGGGCGCTTCATGAGGAGAAGCCCACAAATTGGTAGGATGAGGTTGGGGGGAAATGGGCTAGCCAAGGTAAACAGGGAGGGAACTGTAGACAGAGGGAAGAGCCCCTCGCCAAGGCCTGCAAGTATGAAACAAGATGATGTTCATGAAATCACATGGGGCGGAGCATGTGCAGGAGGCAGGGGAGCAGCCGCTGATGAGGCGTGACAGATTGGAGCCAGAATACTGTGGGCCTGGAAGGTCACGCAGAGGAGGCTGGGCTGAGAGGAGGCAACATTCCTGCTGTCAGCCACCCCCAACAGCCTGCCTCAGGGCTCAGGGTCAACTTGGAGCGCTGATTCCTGATATACCTGCCAGCTCTGCCCTCTGGTGGCCATGTGGCTCTAAGCATGTCACTTAAACATTTCTGAGCCCCAGTTTCCTCATCTGTAAAATGGCTGGTAATGATATTTATAGGACTGTTGTTGTGATTAGAAATAATAAAGCCAGATCTAAATTTACCATCATAGAATCACTGCTGGTGTTTCCTGTTCTTTGTCTTTTTCCTACAGTAATTAAAACAGCAGTGCTGTCACAAAAGCGAACAGACAGATGAATGGACTATAACAGCCCAGACCCAAAAATTTGCTTGTTTTGTTTTCTTTTCTAAAAATCATTAGCACCCCAGTTTCTTATTTCCTAGGACTGGTGTTACTGGTGTTAAATAATGTTTCCTGGGTTCTTTATTGACAATAGAAGATTTCTGTTTCCATCTATAATGAAAAGTGATTGTTACTATAATAGTTTTAAAAACACCAAATTTTGCAGATTCTTAAAAATCTGCACCTCCCTCAGTCATGAACACTTGGTAACTCACTTAAAGAACAGAATATTATAGAAAATGGAAGCACTATTTTAGCCAAAGCTCATAAGACCAGAACTTCAGATAAGATGGAGTATCTATCTCACCAGAAGTCTTGGGTTTGTCACTTGAGACTCAGGGAAGTGAGAAGAGGGTCCATGCTCCGCTGACTTCTTCACTGAGAGTTTTTGGAGAATAAAAGTATTTCCTCTATGGCATTTGCTACCGTCAGTCCGGGTATGAGTTATCCACATGGAGGTTATGTTCAGTAGACACAGAATTTTTGTTGCTAGTCCTCTTAACTTTGCCTAAAAATGTCTCATTACCAAAATGTTACAATAATTTAAAAGCTTTTAAAGCTTTATTGAGGTCTAATGTACGTACTGTAAAATTCACTTTGAGTATATAGTTCACTGGGTTTCAGTATATTTACAGGGTTTTGCAACTATCACTACTATTCAAGTTTAGAACATTTCTGTCACCCCAATGAAATTGACTTGGCATCAGTTCACATTCCCCCTCCTAACCTAAGGCACCCACTAATCTACTTCCTGTATTTTATAGATATGCCTACTCTGGACATTTCGTATAAATGGAATCATACAAAAAGTGATCTTGTGTTTATGACTTCTTTGACTAAGCATAATGTTTTTGCGAAGTTTTTAAATATGGTTTACATTTGTTTTACATGTAGCACGCATCAGTACTTTGTTCCTTTTTTACTGCTGAGTAGTATTCCATGGTATGGATGTACCACAGATTGTTTTGCAGTTCACCTGTTGAAAGACATCTGGGTTTTTTCCAGTTTTTTGGCTATTAAGAATAAAGTTGCTATAAACATTTGTGTACAGGTTTTTGTGTGAACATAAATTTTCATTTCTTTAGGATGAATGCCCAGGAGTACAATTGTAGTTGCATGTTTAATTTTTAAAGAAATGGCCACAATTTTTTTTCTAGAATAGCTGTACCATTTTACATTCCCTCTAGCAATGTCTGAGCAATATAGTTTCTTCACATCTTCTCCACCATTGGAATTTTCATGTGCTTATTTGCCATTTGTATTGCTTTTTGATGAAATGTCTGTTGTTTGCCCATTTTCAATTGAATCATTTGTTTTCTTACTGTTGAGTTTTGAGAGTTCTTTACATATTCTGGATACAAATCCATTGTTGGATATATGATTTGTAAATATTTTGTCTTGTTCTGTAGCTTTTTAAAAATATCTTCTTAACAGACTTTTGCAGAACATGGTTTTCATTTTGATGAAGGTGAATTTTTCTTTGACAGATCATGCTTTCAGTGTCAAGTCTAAGAACTCTTTGCTTAGCCCTACATCCTGAAGATTTCCTCCTATGTTTTCTTAAAGTTTTACTTTTAAGTATGTGATCCATTTTGAATTAACTTTTGTATAAGGTGTGAGACTTAGGTTGAGGTTCTTTGTTGTTTTTTGTGTTTTGTTTGTTTGTTTTTTGGTATTGCTCCACTACTATTGTTGAAAAGGCTATCTTTCCTCCATGGAATTACTTTTCTACCTTTGTTAAAAATCTGTTGGGCGTATTTGTGTGGGAGTATATTCACTTTTAATAATATAGAAATATATTAGGTTGTGGTAGGCAGAATAAGATGTCTATACTGTGATCCCTGGAACCTATGAATATGTTAGGTTACGTGGCAAAGGAGAATTAGGGTTGCTAATCAGCTAGCGTTAAAATAGGGACATTATTCTGGATTATCCGGGTGAGCCTGATATAATCGCAAGGGTCCTTAAAAGTGGAAGAGGGGAGGCAGAAGGTCCAGAGAATGAGATATGATGATAGAAGCAGGGTCAGAGAGATACTGTGATGGCTTTGAAGGCTGAGGATGATGGCCAGGATCCAAGGAACGTGAATAGCCTCTAGAACATGGAAAGGCAGGAAAATGGATTCTCTCCTAGAGCCTCCAGAAAGGAACACAGCCCTGCCCATATCTTGATTTTAGCCCAGTAATACCTATATCAGACTTATGACCCACTGAGCTGTAAGATAATAAATTTGTGTAGTTTTAAGCCGCTGACTTTGTGGTAACTTGTTACTGCAGCAATAAGACATTAATAAATAGATATTTTAGTAAAAGCTGCCATTGATAATAGGATTTTAGATGTTTGGGCACACGATTTATCTGAAAAGTTTACATATATGGAACATCCCAATGATATCAGATAAATGAAGTTCCACTCTAGGTATGTTTGTGCATTCAATAGGGAATAATTAGAAATATGTATTTTATTTTTGTTTAAATTTCTACACTCATTGCGACTTTAAATTATACCTTACTTTTTGATGGTGCTATTGTTGTTTTTGTTTGCATTCAGAAGAGTGTTTGAATGTCTTAAGTTGTGCACGAGGGAGCCAAATGTAGCCCCCAAAATTTATGTGATAGGAGGTTAACATTTTATTTAAAGAACTGTTCTTCATTTTGCAATGTACACAAATATTGAATCACTATGTTGTGCACCTGAAACTGATATAGTGTTATATGTCAATTTTATCTCAATTTTTAAAAAAGAAATATTCAATGTACTTTAACAGTAGGACAAATAGAACTTTGATTAATGATTTTGATACTTGTGCTACACCTGTTTTATTTTAATAGCTTATCGAGATATAATTTACATACCATACAGTTCACCCATTTAAAGCATACAATTCCATGATTCTTAATATGAATATATTAATAGTGAATTCTACGTGCAAACATTGCTGCAGAGTACTTTGAATATCTTAACTCACTGCTTTCTGACTTCCATTGTTCCTGATGAGAAGTTAGCTGTTTATCTTATTGGGGTCCAATTATAAGTGAGGATTCACTTTTCCCTTGCTACTTTCAAGATTTTCTCCTCTGGCTTTCAGTAGTTTTACCTTAATGTATCTGTGGATTTCTTTACAGGTGGTGGTGGTGGTGGTGGTGGTGGTGGTGGTGGTGGTGGTGGTGGTGGTGGTGGTGGTGGTATAAACTACTTGGAGTTTGTCAAGCTTCCTGGATGTACAAATTAATGTTTTTCAGTAAATTTAGGAAGTTTTCATCCATTATTTTCTTCAAATTTTTTTTTTTCTGCTCCTTTCTCTCCTCTCTTTCTGGTACTCCCATTACATACTCGTATATGTTGATGCACTTAATGGTGTCCCACATTTCTGTAAAGCTTTGTTCATTTTTCTTCATCTTCTTCCTCTCTGTTCTTTTGCTTGCATACTCTATATTGATCTGTTTCAAGTTCACTAATTCTTCTGCCAGTTAAAATCTACTGTTGGACCTCTTTAGTGAATTTTTCATTTTAGTTACTGTACTTTTCAATGCCAGAATTACCATTTGGTTCTTTTTTATACTTTCTATCTCTTATTTATATTTTTGTCTTTCTTTTTTGAATTTTGTTAAATTTATTGGGGTGACATTGGATACTAAAATTATATAGGTTTCAAGTGTACAATTTTATAGTACATCATATGTCTATTGCATTACGTGTTCACCACCCAAAGTCAAAGCTCCTTTCGTCACAATATATTTGACCCCCTTTTCTACTTCCCCCACCTCTCCTTTCCAAACTCTGGTAACCACCATATTGTTGTCTGTCACTATGAGTTTTTGTTTGTTTGTTTGTCTTGTTTGTTCATTTTATATCCCACATAGGAGTGAAATCATGTTTCTTCACTTTTTCTGCCTGACTTTGCTTAGCATGATAATCTCAGGATCCATCCATGTTGTCGCAAATGGCAGTATTTCATCTTTTCTTATGGCTGAGTAGTATTTCATTGTATATATGTACCACATTTTCTTTATCTGATCATCTATGGAAGGGCAATTCGGTTGTTTCCATGTCTTGGCCACCGTAAATAATGCTGCCGTGAACATAGGGGTACATACATCTTTATGAATAAATATTTTCAAATTTTGGGGGTACATACCCAGAAGAGAGATTTGATGGATCATGTGGTAACTCTATTTTTAATTTTTTGAGGAAGCTCCATACTGTTTTCCAGAGTGGCTGTACTAATTTACATTCCTACCAGCAGAGTATGAGGGTTCCTTTTTTTCCACAACCTCTCCCACAGTTATTATTACTCCTCTTGTTGATGATAGCCGTTCTAACAGGTATGAGGTGGTATCTCATTGTGGTTTTGATTTGCATTTCCCTAACAGCTAGTGAAGTTGAGCACCTTGTCATATATCTGTTGGACATTTGTATGTCTTCTTGGGAGAAGTGTCTGTTCATGTCCTCTACCCATTTTTTTAATTGGATTGTTTGTTTGTTTTTGTTGTTGGGTTGTATGAGTTGTTTATATATTTTGGATATTAACCCCTTATTGAAGGTGTTGTTTGCAGATGTCTTCTCCCATTTGCTTCCTTGCCTTTTTGCGTTGTTGATAGTTTATTTTGCTGTGAAGAAGCTTTTTAATTTGATATAATCCCATTCATTTATTTTTGCTTTTACTTCCCTTGCCTTTAAGGTCAAATTCATAAAATCCTCTGTAAGACCAACGTCCATAAGTTTAGTACCTATGTCTTCTATGTATTTTATTGTTTCAGGTCTTATATTTAGGTCTTTGATCCATTTTGAGTTAATTTTTGTGTATGGGGACAAACAGCATCTAGTTTCATTCTTTTGCATGTGGATTTCCAATTCTCCCAGCACCATTTATTGAAGAAGCTGTCTTTTCTCCATTGTATGTTTCTGGCTCCTTTGTTGAAAATTATTTGCCCATGTAGTATATATGTGTTTATTTCTGGTTCTCAATTCTATTCCATTGGTCTGTGTGTCTTTTCCAGCCAATACTATGCTGTTTTGATTATTGTCACTTTGTAGTATAAATTGAAGTCAAGGAGTGTGATACTCCAGCCGTGTTCTTTTTCTTAGGGTTGCTTTGGCTGTTCGGGGTCTTTTGTGGTTCCAAACTATTCTGATGATTTTTTGTTCTATTTCTTTAAAAAATGCCATTGGGATTTTGATGGGGATTGCATTAAATCTGTATATTGCTTTGGGTAATATGGCCATTTTAACTATGTTGATTCTTCCAATTCATTAGCACGGAATGTCTTTCCATTTCTTTGTGTCTTCTTCAATTTCTTTCAAAAATGTCTTATAGTTTTCAGCATATAGGTCCTTCACATCCTTGGTTAAGTTTATTCCTAGGTATTTTATTCTTTTTGCTGCAATTGCAAAATTTTTTTTTCATTTCTATTTCTGAAATTTCATTGTTAATATATAGGAACACAGTGGATTTCCTTACCCTTTACTTCTTTAGCCATGGTTTTCTTTAGTTCTCTGAATATATTGATATGGCTAATTTAAAGATTGCCTATTAAATCTGACATCTGGTTGCTCTCACGGGCAGTTTCTGTCATTTTTTGCTAGTGTATATGTCATACTTTCCTATTTCTTTGCATGTCTCATAATTTTTTTGTTGGAAACTGAACATTTTAGATAATAAAATATAGCAACTCTGGGTACTGGCACCCCCACCCCAGGCTCTTTATTGTTATTTATTTACTTTAGTGACTCACTGGATTATTTTATTGAAGTCTATTTCTCCCCCCTTCTCCCTATAGTGTGAAGTCTTGATGCTGCTTTTTAGGGGTGCAGCCTTTGGTATGCCCAGAGTCATTCTGGGATGATAGTGGTTCTGGTGGGGCTCTCTTTCCCTGACCACAGTGGAGCTAGCTATTAAGCTCCACTAATTGCTGGCTGCTCTGTTGTTTTTAATAATGCCCTGGGGCATAAATTGCCCCAGCAAACTGATCCAATCCAATTAGGGCTCCTTTGAAGGGATAGTTCCTGAGATCAGTATTTGAAATTTCTTCTGACCCCAGAATGGTTCCTCCCAGCTGTCTCATTCCCTGGTTCTCTCCAGCGTGCTAGCCAGCCTAGGTGTGAACAACCTCTCCAAGCTCTGTTGCAGAGGAAGTCGGTTCCATTGGGGGAGATTTGGAGCCCTCTGTTCTATAGCCTGCTTCTCCTGCTAGGGAAAACCTCCGAGCCACAGCTCTAGCACAGGGGGTGGGCATAGTGATGTGTTTCTCTGTGAGTCACAGCCCCAGGTCTCCTAGGGTTTCCTCTCCTGAGGTAGAACCCCCATTGTGTAACCAGGGTAATTGTGGCCCCAGGGTTCTTGGTGGCACCACACCCGAGGCATAGCTTCCATCCCAGGAGCAGGGGCCACCTGGTAGAAGAGAGCACCCCACCTCTTAGCCACACTTGTGTGGAACTTAGCCTCAGCAACAGGTAGCTGGGGGCAGGATGAGAAACGCTGATGTCTGCCTCTAACAGGAAACAAGCCTGGCAGCTGGAAGCTGGGAGAGAGGTAGCTCTGTGTTCTCCGCTACACCAGCCTCCTGTGACACCTGTGCTGGGAGCCAGGGGTGCAGGGAGGGTGTCTACGTTCAGATACTACCGATTCTTACTCTACTTACTGAGTTTTAGGAGGTTTCCTTTACTAAATGCTTCTTCATTTGCCGTATGCCCTTAGGACCATTTCCAGAGATTTTAAATGAAGGGGTTTTTGTTTCCATGCAGCTCTTCATATTGTCATACCAGGAGTGGAACTCTGTTAGCTTTTTAACATACAGTTTTGTTTCTGAATCTCCTAATTGTTCACAGTGGCCTTGTACTTGGATTTTTATGTCCTTTGAAGATTGTGAGTGATGTGAAGGCAGCAGCCCTGACCTTTATCCTCATGAGTGCCCCCGTAGCATTCTGTGTCCTCTGGCACAGAACAGAATGGCGGTGACTGCCTGTATCACTCCCTTTTCTCGTTTATATTTGCAGCACTTCCTTTGTGACTTGAAGTATCTAGCTGTGTCTTCCTTTTTTTCCTACACTCTAGTGCTGGTGTATTCCCAGAAAGGGGGTGCCTCTGTCACTGGCCACACCCACAAGGAAGGACACTTGAACCATTTGAAGTTTTAGTCAAAAGCATTATGTCTCTTGACAATATAGGAGCTTTCTATTGCATTCCTTGCAGTGTATATGTAGGTATAATTTTAAATTCGGTTAGTGGTTTTGGGACTGGGTCCAGGGATATAGTGAGAAGAGGGAGAAAGGGCAGACAGAAAAGCAGTGTGTGGTTCTGCTCTTAAAGGTGAGACGTGCCTCACGTGTTCTTTCTTCAGCCAACCACATCTCATGCCTTTCAACCTTGGCCCTTGACAGCTCTGCCTTGGCTACTGCTTTTTTCTTTCCTGCTCCTCCCTTGTTGGGGATGCTGAGCTGGTGACAGCCCTGTGGCTGCCCTTCTTTGTTTGGGTGGACATCGATCATGTGGCCACATTTGAGGCTACAGCCTGTCCTGTGCCCTTCATCCTCTGTTGCGTGGGCTACCTCCTAAGGCCCATGTGTAGCTTCGCCCAGTCTTTGACACACTCTGTGTTGGAGAATTTGATAGTACTCTTCTCCCATCACTCTAGGCCATTTGAGAATATTCTTGACAGAAATCATTTGATTTGTGTGAATGGCCTGCTGCTCCTTCTTGGGATCTGTAGGAAAGCATTGACTGTCCTCTGGGATGGGTGTGCGTGCGTGTTGACTGTTTCATTCAGTGTTGTTCTCTTTCCCAGGATGCTCCAGAATGAAACGCCATAGAACTCTCAGCAGCAGTGACAGTTCAGATGAGAGTGAGTAGAACCAGCCAACAGCTGGTAACCTCTGTATCTATACTCCTTGAGGATTTCTTCTTTGACTTGAGGACACGCTGTTTCATACTTCCTTCAATGGTTAAAAAATAATGTTTTTAGGAAGGAAAGCTTTGGGTACCATTTTTCTTATCCATTTAAATTTCATTAGAAATAGACACGTTAGGTGGGAGAATTGGTTTTATGTGGCATATAGCATTTTGTTTTTCACTTTTCATTTACTTACACAACAAATGCCAAAGCTAATAATGATTTAACACTGCTTTTCTAGAGAGGAAGAAAAGTACGAGAGCATAAATTTGTAGGCCCTACAATTCTAATTGTAGCTCAGGTACTAAATGTTTGACTGGATGAATCATCATTTGTAAAAGGCAACAACCTTATTAACGATAGCATTTGTGGAAGTGTTGAAGGATACACAGATTACTTGTTCTACATTTTTAGTTTTCCAGTTGCTTTTGCAGATACTTTTTCTCCAGGTGGAGCATGAATAGTATTATTCCAAAATGTTATGAGGTATGATTACAGCAAATCAAATCTCCTCAGGATTAGCATTGTTGAAGCTTTTACACGCAGAGGGGTCACCTATAAATGTCATTAAACTACATTATGAGGCTTTCTCGGTTGTAATTTAACTTTCTTCAGTGGTATGAGATCACTGTGTTCTTCTCCATCATATCTTTCATATTCTCTTGGATGACATTTAGTTATATTAGCAGGTAATAAGTCTCAGTATTTTTTTCTAATTATCTTTTGCAGGTCCTTCTACTTCCTTTACCTCAGGCTCAATGTATAGGAGCAAGTCAAAAATTCAAAATGAACACAAGAAATCTGCTGAGGTGAGATCAGATATTCAATTTTTAGACTTGAAAAAAAAATAGACAGTTGCCTTCTGCGTACATACCTACAATACCCAGATCTTGGAGATGTGAGGAATAAACTACGTGCCAACAGATAGGCTTGTTTTCTGATTAGTTTATTTTTTTAAGTAAGATTCCATTTTCTTTTCCCTTTGGGAAAACAGTAATCTTCGCACTGTGATTTCGTTTTGGCGATGACACTTAAGTGCCTAGCTTTAGAATATAAAGCTTCCCCTTAGCCAAGAAGTCAAAGGGAGCCAGACTTGGGGAATTGGGAAGGACCCATACATCTGTCCTATGATTAGAAAGAGCTAAGTTGGTAAGTGGGAGACAGTGCAAGAAGGGATAGATGAGGACTAGCGGATGGAGAAGGGAAGGACCAGTTTGCAGATCTGGGCTGTGGTGGTTCCTCACAACCGTCAGCACTGCCAGCCCAGGAAGAAAGTGGCACTCCCGGTGAGGCCACGCATCTTCTGCCCAGGGGGCAGCAAAGTGCCAGAGTTGCACTTGTACTTGGTAATGATTCCGTGGATCCTACAGACTTTCCTCTGTGATAATTAAATGATGATAAATTGCCCTGTGTATCTTCACTTCTACTATGAGTACACTTCCTTGGCTGAAAAGGAAAAGAGAGTATAGTAGTTAACTCTTGCTGCATTACAAATCATCACAAAAATAGTGGCTTAAAGCAGTACACGCGTATTATCTCAGTTTCTGTGGATCCGGAGTCTGGGCACATTATGACTAGGTTCTCTTTTCAGGGTCTTCCAAGGCTGCAGTCAGTATACTAGCTGGGCTGTGTTCTCATCTGGAGGTTTGACTAGCAAAGAATTGGCTTCCAAGCTCATTCAAGTTGTTGGCAGAATTCATCTCCTTGCAGCTGTAGGACTGTGGTCCCTGCTTTTTTTGCTGGCTTTGGTGGAGGTCCACCCTCTGCTCCTGGAGGCTACTTGTCGTCCCTTGCCATGTGGCTGGCCTTCTCCATAGCTCCTCTCAAAATATGACAGCTTACTTTTTCAAATCCAGCAAGTGGAGAATGTTTTGCTCCAGCCTGCTAAGACTGAGTCTTACATTACATAATCATGGGAGCAACATCCCATCACGTTTGCCATATTCTATTGGTTAGAAGCAAGTCACAGGTTCTACCTGCTGCCACACAAGGTGTGTGTGTGGGGGGGTCATTGCTTTAGAGTGTCAGCCAAAGAGAACATTTCTCCTATTTTCAGAGGTCACTTTTCATTTCCCTACTTTGCCAGGGATCTTTCTGGGCTGAGTAGAATATCAGTGAATTTATATGTGTCTGTGTCATACAGAAAAACTTCCAGAATAAAATGCACATAAACAGGAGCAGAACAAATTTCCCATCTATCCTAACGAGGCTTTGACTACATAATGGTGAGAAAGAAAGAAACCTTGCTGCTTTCCCATTTAGGACAGCTGGTCCTAGAATAGAAAGTGACTCAAAAGCTTTAGACTTTAAGGCCTGCTGCCTCCAGCGCAGTGAGAATAGCAGTCTTTTGTTGTGAGGGATAGGGCACCTGGGCTACTGGAAGCAAGTGTTTTCATTTATGTTTCACATTCTGTTATAAAAGAGAGACCCTGATATTGTAGGACCAAACTCGCCTTGGTGTTAGAAGAGATTGATTCCATTTTACTCTGGCTTATTTCATCTCTCTGAAATAATTTGTTATCATAACATGGACATTATCACACCTACCTCTCATAGCTACCATTTATTTGATATTTTATGTGCCAAGACCTTTATATTAGCTCATCTGATTGTTTCCCAAAGTTAAGCAATTGTAAGAATCTCCTTGGATGCTTCCCTCATTTAAAACTGTATTTAATAGCTTAATTGTATATCAGTATGGACTCATGCGTATTTATACCTTGGTTTATAATCCAATACCACATAATTTGTTGTGCTGCTATAATTGTTCCATAAATTAGTGAAGTCATCTCTATTATTTTTCTCTTTTCAATTCCATTGATTTCTGATCTTTATTATTTTAGTCCTTTTTGTTTTAGGTTTATTTTGTTCTTTTTCTAAATTCTTCAGGGTGGGTACTTAGGCTATTTCAGATTTTTCCTCTTTTCTAATATAAGAATTTTAGTGCTATAAAGTTTTCTTTAAATACTGGGATGTAGCTACATCCCATTGATTTTGATACGTTTATTTTATTCTAGTTTGGTATATTTTTTATTTCTCTTGAGACTTCCTCTTTAACCCATGGATTATTCAGAAGTGTGTTTATTAGTTTCCAAGCATTTGGAGACTTTCCTGCTACCTTTCTGTTACTGATTTCTAGTTTGAGTCCATTTTTGTCAGAGAATATAGTCTGTATGATTTCAGTTCTTTTACGTTTGTCAAGGTTTTGTTTCATAGCCCACAATATGGTTTATCTTGGTATGTGTTTCATGGGCACTTGAAATGAATGTGTATTCTGCTGTTGTTGGGTCCTATTGGTTGATAGTGTTCCTCTATATCCTTGATGATTTTTTCTGCCTCATAGTTTATCAATTGTTTAGAGAGAGCTGTAGAAGGCTCCAGCTGTACTTGTGGATTTGTCCATTTTTCCTTTCAGTACTATCAGTTTTGCCTTACATATTTTGAAGCTCTCTTGTTAGGTATATACATATTTAGGGTTCCTATATCTACTTGGCAAATTTCTTATCATGTATTGCCCCTCTTTGTCTTTGCACTATCTAATATTATTATAGTTTCTGACTTTCTTTTTGATTCATGTTTGTGTGGTATATTTTTTCCATCTTTTTACTTTCGATCTATATATATGATATTTGAAGTGATTTTTTTGTAGATAATATATAGTTGGGTCATTTTTCAGTCCACTCTTACAATCTCTTTTAACTGGCATATTTAAACCATTTATATTTAATTTTGGTATTATTTGGTTTAAATATGCCATTTTATTGTTTGTTTTCTATTTGTTCTCTGGGTTTTTGTTTTTTTCCCCCCTCTGATTTATCTTCTGTCTTCCTGTGGATTACTTGAACATTTAAAAAACAAACTCCGTGTTGATTTTTCTATAGTGGTTTTGAGTGTGTATTTTTGTGTCAATTTTTAGTGGTTGCTCTTGGGTGGGACCCTTTACATATATAACTTATCAGTCTACTGCTCTCTGCATTTTACCACTTCAAGTGAAATACAGAAACTCTTAACACCAATTTAGGTTCATTTACCCACCCCCCACCTTTATTATATAATCGTCTTAAATATTTTCTGTACATATATTGAGAACTACTTTAGACAATGTACTATTTGCTTCAACCATCAAACATTATTTGCAAAACTCAAGAGGAAGGTAGTCTATTATGTTTACCCATATTTTTACTCTCTTGTTCTTCCTTTATTCCTGATGTTCCAACTTTCCTTTTGTTCGTTTCCTTTCTGTTTGAAGAATTCCCTTACACACAATGCGATGGATAGATGATGTTTTGTAGAAATGTACATTTGAAACCTATATAATTTTACTAACCAGTGTTACCCCCAATAAATTAAATTAATCAATCAATCAGTTTCCCTTTAGCCATTATTCTTTTAGGGTGAGTCTTCTGGTGACAAATTCTTTCAGTTTTCCTTCATTTGAGAACGTCTTGGCTTTATGGCCATTCCTGAAGGATATTTTCACTTGATATAGAATTCTGATTTGACGACACTTTTCTTTTAGCACCTCTGGCCTCCATGGTTTCTAATGAGAAGTCTGCTCTCACTCAGATAGTTGCTCCCCTGTAGGTAGTCAGTCATTTATTTTCCAGTTGCTTTTAAGATTTGTCTTTGTTTTTAGTTTTCCAAAGTTAGATTATGATGTGCCTGGGCATGAATTTCTTTTTTTTTATCCTGTTTGGAGTTTGATCAGCTTCCTGAAGCTAGGTTTATATCATATGCAAAGTTTGGGACATTTTCAGCAATTATTTCTTCAACTATTTTTTCAGGTCCACCTTCTTCTATCTCCGTCTCTTCTTGGGACTTCAATTGCTTGAATGTTAAATCTTTCGTTTTTTTACCATAGGTCCCTTAGACTCTTACCTTTTTTTTTTTTAATTCAGTATATATTCTTTTTGCTGATCAGATTGGGTAATTTCTCTTGTTCCCTTATTCTTTATTCTGCTAATTCTATTTTTCTGTTGAGCCTATTCCCTGAGTTTATTTCAGTCATTGTGTTATTCCATTTCAAATTTCCCATTTGGTTATTTTTTTATGTCCACTATATCCTTGCTGAAACTTTCTCTTTTTTTAATTAAAGTTTATTGGGGTGACAATTGTTAGTAACTGTCAATCTTCTTGTTTCAGGAAAGTGTTAGTAATTTCTCATTGAAGCATTTTCATGATGGCTGCTTTGAAATCCTTGTCAGATAATTCCAACATCTGTGTCATCTCGGTGTTAGTGTCTGTTGTCGCCTCTCCTGATTCTTAGTGTGATGAGTGACTTTTCCATTGTGTCCTGGCCTTTTTTGGTAGTATGTAATCAGACACTAAGTCTTATTTAAATCTGTTTTATTGGGCCTCTGTAATAAATGGGCCAGTGAGGAAGAGGGGCTCTGACTCCTTACCACCAGTTGCAGAATTCCTAGGCTCCCCATCCTAGTTCTGTTATCTTGCTAGGAAGATAGTTCTCTCATCTGTCTGGGAAGGGGCAGGAGTTACTCATTACTCTCCTTAGTACTTGGTGGGGGGTGGAAATCCCTACCTCGCTGCCTCCCTGATATCAGGAGGCGTGGTGGTGGTAAAGGGTACCTCATTACTGATGGGCTATCATCCAGGCTGTCTACCTAACCCCTGCTGATACCACACTGAGGAGTGGGGGGCACCTTGGTATCACTGGGTGGGAGTGGACATCAAGGCCTGTCAGGTGATGTCCACTGACATCACAACAATCTCCCTAAAAACAACAACAACAAAACTATTTTAAACATCTTTCTTGAAATATGATTCTCACGCCAGGCAATTTATCCATTTAAAGTGTATAATTCATTGGGTTTTAGTATATTCAGAGAACTGTTTAACCATTACCACAATCTAAATGTAGAACATTTTCTTCACCCCAGAAAGAAACTCCCTACCCATTAGCAGTTACTCCCCAATTCCCCTACTCCCAGCCCCTGCCAACTACTAATCTAATTTGTATCGCTATGGATTTGCCTGTTGTCGACATTTCATAGAAATGGAATCATACACTATATAGCCTTTTGTGTCTGGCTTCTTTCACTTAGCATAACATTTTCAAGGTTCATTCAGGTTTTAGAATGTCTCAGTACTTCATCGTTTTATGACCGAATGATATTCTATTGTATAGAAGATCACATTTTGTTCATCCATTCATTAGTTGATGGACAATTGGATTGTCTCCATTTTTGTAGTATTATGAATAATGCTGCTGTGAACATTGAGGTCCAAGTTTTTATGTAGACATGTGTTCAGTTGTCTTGAGTATCACCTAGGAATGGAATACAGTAAAGGAGTCATATGGTAACTCTTTAGCCATTCGAGGAAATGCCAAATTTGTTTTAAAGGGGCTTCATCAGTTTCCACTCCCACCAGCAGCAGTGTATGAGGGTGTAAAATTTGTTGTTGCTGTGGGTACCAGAGACTTCAAATTCTTCTAGTGGCCTTGTTTTGGTTTCCTCTCTTGGCTTAGTCTTCCCTTTGTGCTTGTCCTGAGGGAGAGTCTGTCCTTTGCAGCTCTCCCAGCTGTAAGCCACTGTTATTACCACCGGGGGCTTTAGCGTGGTGGTAGGACATGGGGGCGGGGCAGTGTTCTCTCATCTTCTGATGCCATCTCAGTCTTTGGAGTGCATAGTGGTCCTACATCTGTGATGCTGTGAGATGGGGGAGGCGGACTTAAAGGGTAGAGCTTTTTTGCCCCTGCCCCCTATTCTGCTATCTGCCCGCAGCAAGTATACGCTGGTGTTCTCAGTCTGTATCCTTCAGGCTCTCCCGTCTGTAGATCAAGGCTTTTGTCCCCCTTAGATAACACAAGGGAGGCTGAGGCCGGATGCTTTTCCTTTCTCCCAGCACTAGTGAAATTATATTAGTGCCCTTACTTGATAGCCTTCCCCTGGAGATGAAACCTTTTGTTCAGTAAGGGAGTCAGGACACTGAGCCCCAGGGACCCAGACAGCACCACGGGGGACCTTTTCTCCAGCTTTCCCCCCCATCTTCCATAAGAGAGCCAAGTTGGAGTCCTGGAGAAAAAGCTTATGAGAGGGTGGGAACCCTGTGTGACTACATCCCCAGGAACTTCGTACTCTCACAGCAGTCCCCGTGTGGCCCCAGCAATTCATCAGAATTTGTAGTGTCGTGTTGGTATTGTGGCTTCTGCGCCAGGTGAGCAAATGCTCCTGTCCAGTGTCTCCCCGCAGCCATTCCTGTCCCTCTTTGAGTTGGCCATTTGTCCTGTGACTCATTTCTGTAACGGAGTCACACAAAAATCGTTAATTTGCTGCCTGTCCTGCCTTTTTCCTTCTTGTAAGGATTGGAGTTTCTTCTTTCTGACCCTCTATAGGTCCGAGATAAACCCTATTTTTTTACAGGCAATTAGTCATTGAAACGCAATATAAATGATCATTTTTTTCTGGGGCTTAATTAGCCGCCTTAATCGATTTTTTGGTTTGTTTGTTTATTTATTTTTTTTTTTTGGATGTTTAGTGCTTTGGTGAGATTTCTGAACCTGCCTTCCCCCTGATTTATCCTTTAGAGAAGAGTTTCCTATGGGTGTGTGAATCTCACGTAGGGTTCAGGGGCTTTCAGGGGCTATCTTAAAGGACTGACTGCATATCATCTGTGACTCATGTATTACGTCCAAGATTTTCACGGCACCAGAGTGAATGCTCATATATTTTAACTCAGCAGAGAACACTGCAATACCCTCACATAGAGCCTATTTACATCACTTTATCTGTATTTTTTGACAAGCTTGATTATTTGATTTTCTGGCCCACAGCAGATAAAAAGCACTAAGCTTGCAAATGCACATTTACTGCACAAAAAGGGACATTGAGGGATGGGAGAGAAACTTGCAGAGCAAACCTCAGATGTCATCTCTTGTATGAAAATTGCCCAGATCTCCAAGTCAGACTCAGTTGCTCCCCCTCCTCCATGACCAGGATGCATACACCTCTGTTATTTATGGGGCAAGGGGCGTAATCAAACCTCCCAACACAGCCCCGAAGTACATTGCTTTATGGCAATTGATGTTCCAGTGAATGGCAGCCGGTAGCCATCAAAAATGTCCCATTTTTTATAAGAAACTTGAGAATAATTTTAAACTGTTTGAAAAATATTTCCATGTAAAATATTTACATGATTTTTAAAGTTTTAAACTTAGAAATTGAATCAGCTTTGCTTCATTGGAAAAAAATATCATTGTGGGAAACAATGTCTTGACAATAGTGGGTACCTTTGTTACCATATAAGAATAAGCTTGTATTCTGTGCTAGGTTTTCACTGTTTTAAGTGGTTGATTCTTGTAGATAACCTGAAAATCTTTTCTTGCCGTAAGATTGTATAATTCTAAGAAAATTGCTTACGGTTAACTCTATTTAAATATAGTTACCATGTTTGCAGTTGGTTTTTTTTGTGTGCTTACGGGGTGACACATCTGTTTGTGGTCAGTTATGTATAGTTTCAGATTTAAGTGACTGTGAATCAAAAGTGATCAATCTCTAGTTGCTTCATTCACACGAACCAGACAGTGTTCCCCTTTGTGTCAGACAGGAAGTAAATGTTTGGCTTTTCCTCTAAAAAATGTCGCATAAATGTTCAGACTAGCTGTGCTTTAAGAAACTGTGCACTGAGAGATGTTAATGAGAGCAGTAAAAGCCAGAGCTGTCCGTGAAGGGCATTTTCATTTTGTGGCGCTGGCAGGTTAAGCATTGATATTCTAATTGAATTCCTAGTGAGGCCTCCTTTGTTTCTGTGAGCATCTGAGAGGCCAAGACGAGCATGCACTGTTGGACTTGGCATAGATTCTGGGCTGTATGTTAGCCTGTGAATCCCCTCTTTGACCATAAATGAGCAGATATCTGGTAAGTACAAAGCCTTTTTGTTTCAGGAACTTTTGGGGCAACTACCAGTGCATATAAAATAGGCACACAATTAAGAACTTGTAAAACTTCTCAACTTCATTACCTAGGTCAGTGTCAACATCCAGATCCTTCATTCATAATCTTTAATTTTGCAATAAATGGCCATGTTTTATTTTGTGAAGTTTCTGCATTAACTCGTGGTCTCTAGAATGTTGGTTACAGGTCTTGATGGGGCTCTTGCTTGGGAACCCTGTCTTTGGGAGCCAAACCATGCACGTTTTAGTTGAGCCAGAAACATCTCCTTTACCCCATCAGATTACTTTCTGGACTAGATAGAACTCAGCCATATTCTTCCTCTTTTAGAAGTAAAGCTGAGACTATGGTGATAATAAAATAACTGCAGCTAGAATTTATTTAGCAATGACTATGAGCCCAGTACCATGCTAAGCCCTTAATGTAAATTCACCCATTTAATCCTTAACAACAACCCCTCTGAGGTAAGTGTGATTATTATCCCCATTTTACAGATGAGTAAACTGAGACACACAGAATTTAGATAACTTGCCCCAAACTATTAAGTGGTAAAACCAGTAGAACAATCCAGGCTGTCTGTCCCTAGACCCATTTTACTTTCTTCATAGATTTTTAATTTCATATTTAGCTATATTAAAACATTTGCCAATGATGGTCTCCTATAATGGGTAAAATATTTAAATGCTCTGGATATTAGAATATGACACGGGGAAAAGTAGTAAATAAAAGTCAAAAAATATGAAAAAAAAATTTGCTTGGTTCAAACATTGAACCATGAAACAAAATACATTCAGAGAGACCCAGCTTTTGTCTCTCTCTTCTCCCTATTTTCCTCCCTCTCCAGAGCTAACCTTTTTTTAAGTTTTAGATTTATCCTTTTATTGTTTCTTTATGAAAATATAGACAAGTGTGTGTGTGTGTGTGTGTGTGTGTGTGTGTGTGTGTGTGTGTGTGAGAGAGACACTGTATGTGTATAAAACTCACACCTCTACCCAGGATACACTATAGCTATTTTATTTGCCTGTATTCATTTTAAAAACAAGCAAACAAACAAAAAAGTCTTATCAGAAGAAGATTCATGAGACCAGTCTGGTAATATATTTCATATCACTTTGCAGATATATGCCTGAGTACTGAACTTACATTCCTATCCCCTCTTTAACATTTTATGTTCCGCCTCATGCTTGAGATGTTTGACTTCTATAGCAAGATAAGGCAGACTCTTGTACTCTACTTTGAGTTAAAATGCTTCTCTGGAAACTTTGGATCTGATGCTATTTAATCTGGCTAGCTTATAAAATTGAAGTCAGGCTTATCATATAAGTCTGCTTTTTTTTTTTCTCTAAAGGTAGACAGGAAAATTACAGTAGTCATTGGGTTTAGCCATTTACTTAAGAAAGAAGGGTGTGAATTGACTGGTATTCCTGCAGTGCAAGGTTTCCCAGACTTCACAGAGTGCCTGTTCCTGAAGAGCATGTATTTCTTTCTTTTTCTTTTTTTTTTTAATTGGGGAATATTGGGAAACAGTGTGTTTTTCCATGGCTCATCAGCTCCAAGTCAAGTCGTCGTCCTTAACCCTAGTTGTGGAGGGCACAGCTCAGCTCCAAGTCCAGTCACCATTTTCAATCTTTAGTTGCAGGGGGCACAGCCCACCATCCCATGTGGGAATTGAACTGGCAACCTTGTTGTTGAGAGCTCACACTCTAACCAACTGAGCCATCCAGCCACCCCTCTGGCAGCTCAGCGGCAGCTCAGCAGTTCGTTGTCTTCAATCTAGTTGTGGAGGGCGCAGCTCACTGGCCCATGTGGGAATTGAACCGGTAGCCCTGTTGTTCAGAGCTCACGCTCTAACCAACTGAGCCATCCAGCCGCCCAAGATTTGGTATTTCCAAAGCCATGGGCAAAGGCCAGATTTCACTGGCCTCTGCTTTTATACCTCTTTGTCTAGAGTCTCCAAGTTACTCTTCTGTTTGGCGAATATGTGTATTAGTTTTTAGGGCTGCTGTAACACATGACCACAAACTGGGTGGCTTAAAACAACAGGAGTTTATTTTCTCACAGTTCTGGAGGCCAAAAGTTCAAAATTGACCAGGCTGCACTCCAGCAATTTTAGGGGGGATTCCATTTTTTTTTACCTCTTTCAGGTACTGGTGACTGTCAACACTTATTGACTTGTAGATCAATGAGTCATTCCAGTCTCTGCCTCCTCCGCTTCTTCCTCTAATTTCCTTCAGCCTTTCTCTTTGTAAAAACACTTGCCATTGGATTTAGGCCCACTGGGATTTTCCTGGATGATCTCTTCATCTCTGATTTTTAAAATTATTTACATCCACAAAGATCCATTTTCCAAATAAGGTTAATATTCACAGGTTCCAGAAATTAGGATCTGGACATATCTGTTTTGGATGCCACCATTCAACCCACTACAGTATGTTTCCAGGTTAATTCCTTAGGAAACTATACAGAACAGGTTTTCATAAGCAGTTATATCAAGTATGAACTCACGGCATATGCTGTATGATTAGATAATGTGGCATTATTAAGCCCAAAGTGTACTTTTGCAGTTAATTGATTTATATTGTGAAGTGTATCACATGGAAAATAATGAAATATTTTAAGAAGCTGAAAAATATCAGGTTGTTGCCAAAGTGATTGCGGTTTTTGCAATTATTCTTAACCTTTTAAACCGCAATTACTTTTGCACCAACCTAATACTTGGCTCTAGTATTCTTTATGGATCTACGGTAGGATTCCCACACCACTGTCTTTCCCAAAGATAGTAGTTTAGCACAACTGTAAATTGCTACCGCCACTTAACCACTGGCTCATTAAAGACATGCTAATAATTTATTGAAATGGATCGGAGTGTTCAGGAAAATGGTGATTCCATTTCTCCTACTAGCCACCCGGAACACTGAGCTCTGTCCAAAACATATTCAACGGATATGTCTGTGATCGTTTCTTACCCCCTTATACAAAGCATTATGTAATAAACCACCAGTTTTTGTTTCCTGCTAGACGTAGCTTTCTCCCTCCATAGCACCCAATTAACTTTAATAGGCTAGGATTCTTGGTAGGAAAGTCATTTTGTTGCCACCTGACCACCAGCATGTTTAAGGTTTGTTTCATTCTCTACTTTGCTCAGGTCATGTTATTAATTCGAAATTTTCCGTAAGTGAAACCAATAGGCATTTGCAGAATTGTCTCTGGAAAGTAGCAAATGGAATGAGTCATTATTCATTTAAATGGCATCATTTGATTATGTGACTGTTCAATCTGAAATGTCGTCAGTTTAAACAGAACTGCACCAACTGAGAACTAATTGCTTCATTGGATAATTCTCTGTGCCTCTACACGTAATTTGGACAGTGTTTCTCCTCAGAGAACCTTTATTAGCATGAAAGGCTAAAATGTTTGCTTGATAGCAGCTCTTCCTTTGATCTTCCTGAAACGTGGACACATTTATCTTCAGCTTGCAAGTGGTTTTTAAATTTTTTTCAGAATTAGAAATTAGTAGGTGAGATATAGACCAGCGTATGTGTGCTTTCGTGTGAAAGTGTATTCCCTCATTGCTTAAGACACTAACTGGGACTTAATCACTGAAATCATTGCCAGCACTCACGGCATACTTAAAAAAAGCACGGCATGCTTTTTTTCCCCTGTTGTTTAAAAGGCAGAATCACAAAGCTTAGGCTGCCACAGCCATTGAAATCACATTTCTAGGCTGGTGAGCACATTTCTGGGCCCCTTAGTCATCCAGAGGCCTTTTCAACCAGAGGATAATAGTACATCACACTTTGGATGGATCCCCATTCCCATATTGTCAATACCTAATTGTGCTGAGAGTGCAGAAAATGAACTATGGGGAATCTCTTCATTTCCACAAGTCCGGGTTGTAATTGTACCCATATCATCATCCCCTCCCTCTGGCCTCTGGACGTTCCACACAGCTTGGGCTCCCTGGCCAGGGGTAGGGTTAAGGCTCGCACTGGAGCCTCTTGGCTGCCGCCGTAGACATATCAGTCCTGTCCTCTTCACCCGTGAGGAGTTCACTGAAAGCGATAAAAGTGAATAAAGTAGATAGTAAAAGTTTATAAAAAAGAAAATGAAAAGAAAGAAAGAAAGAAAAAATAAAATGAGACTAAGGACATTTTTAAAAGATATAAGTACAAAGATAACTAGAATAAAACTGAAAACCTTCTTAAATATAAAAAAATTACAATTAAAAGCAAAGAAATCTGATAAAGAAAGAAGCATAGGAAATATAATATACATAATTATAAAATATGAGAGTTGAGACCAAATATATGAGTCATGCCAATAAATATGAATGGGCTTAACATCTGTTAAAAATATTTTTGGCTTACAAAACAAGACCCAGTTATATGCTGTATATAAGAGCATACCTAAAACATCTATTCAGAAAGGATTAAAAAAAAGAGATGGACAAAGGTATACCAGGAAAATGGAAACAAAAATAGCAGGAGTTGTGATATGAATATCATACAAAGTAGAAACCAAACCCCCAAAACAGGAAAGGACACTCTAATGCTAAAAGCTACAGTTCACCATGAAGGTACAATACTTGTGAATCATTATACATTGAATAACACAGCAACCACTTCATGGAGCAAAGACTATAGGAGATGCAAGGAGACATACATAGAAACACACTAATCATAGGAGATTTTCAAACACCCCTCTCCATATCAGACAGATTAAGTGACCAAAAAAATAAGGGGATAGAAGGTCTAAACAACATAAGCAGTAAGGTACATCTTGATGAATGTATATCAAATTCTACAGCTTGATTTTAGAGGTACTAGAGACTACACCTGCTCCAATATCTAGGGTACATACACAAAATATGATCAAGTATATTAAGTCACAAAGGAAGCATCAATCATTTCCATTAAGTAGAAATATTATAAACAACACTGACCACAATGCAGTAAAATCAGAAATTAACAAAAACAGAAAGGTCCTTCCCTATGGAAATTTTAAAATCTATTTAACAACTCTTGGGTGAAAAGGGGAAATTCAAACTGAAATTATAGGTTTGGTTTTTTTAAGATAATGAAAACATTCCAGTTCAGATGCTTGCTCCATATCTTGTTATATGATGAGAAAAAGAAGGCAAGCATTGTTCTACCTACTCCTGATAAGCTTTTCTACAAAAAAATTTACTTCTCAATGTTTCTAATGTTTAATTACAGTATACTAAAAATAGTACAGTAGCTCTATTTTTTCGTTTATGTATTTATGGCCAACAGTAAAGGACTTTAATATTTTGACCAAAATGTTTAAAGGTATACAAAATCATAATTTTCCCATTAATTGTTAAGATCACTTTTCATAGTTATTATGTGCACTGTCATTTTTATGGCCCCACACTGCTGTATAAAGTGGAACTGCCTGTACTTTGCAAACCTCTGTACAAATAAATTTGAAAACCTGGATAAGATAGATAACTTCCTATGGAAATACAGATTACCAAAATTGACCCCAGTAGAGGCAGAAAGCTTAAAGAAATAAATTTCAAAAAAAGAAGTGGAGAACATTATTAAGGAACTGCCTTCCCCCAAAAGAACCAAATGCAGATGGTTTCAAAGGGACCATGATTCTCAGATTATTCTAGAGCATTGTAACAGAAGGAAAATGTCCTAAATTGTTTTATGAAGCATGCATAACACTGATACCTAAACCTTAAAGATAAAAAACAAAATAAAAAGAAAGAAAACTGCAGATAAATAACACTCATGGATGTAATACAAAAACATTAATGAGTTATTAGAAAATGATACTATTCTTCATAAGAAAAGATGAAATAGTGCCATTTGCAACAACCTGGATGGGTCTTGAGATTATTCTGCTAAATGAAATAAATCACACAGAAAACGTCGAGAACCATATGATTTCACTGATGTGGGTTGTAAAGCTGAAAGGAACAAGACAAACAAATGAAGAAACAAAAACTCATAGACACAGACAATAGTTTAGTGGTTACCAGAGGGTAAGGGGGGAGAGGGGTGGTCGATGAGGGTAAAGGGGATCAAATATATGGTGATGGAAGGAGAACTGACTCTGGGTGGTGAACACACAATGGGATTTATAGATGATGTAATACAGAATTGTACACCTGAAGTCTATGTAACTTTACTAACCATTGTCATCCCAATAAACTTTAATTTAAAAAAAAAGAAACGCTACAATACCATATTAAGAAAATAATATATGACCAAATGACATTCTTCTGGAAATGCAAGTTTGTCTCAATTTTAAGAAATCCAATATTATCATGCAACATATTAATATATCTAAGGAAAATTATATACTTATTTACATATACACTGAAGAAGCCTTTAACAAAATTCAATACCCGGGCATTATAAAACATTCAAGAAAATAGGAGCTGCAAGATACTTTATTAACATTATAAAGTGTATACACCATAGTCCTCAACCTAGTATTTTATTTAATGGGAAACACTAGAGACATTTCCACTAATTTCAGGAAAAAAGCAGATATGCCCACTATCCCCATTACTATTCCAAATATTAGTAAAGGTATTAGCCAATGCAATTAAAGAAGAGAAATCAATTAGAGACATAAGACTAGGTAAAGAAGATACAAAACCCTCTCTTTTTGTAGATGATATGGTAGTTTATCTGGAGACCCATAGGAAAATTCATGATAAAATTAAAGCAATTAAAGAATTCAAAAAAAATTCAATGTGGTAGCAGGATATGAAGTTCACATATAAAATGAATAGCTTTTGTAACCAGGTGGAAGATATAAACATGCCGGGACATGTTGTAATATTGGAAATTAAGGAAATACTCCAAAAAGTATGGGATGTATTAAAAGAGCACAGGCACCAGCCAACCTGAAAGCGTTCCAAATGACCAAAGGTGGGACAGTTTCATGAACAAAATAAATAATAATACTGAATTATAATCCAAAGAATAAAATAGATATCCACAAGTCTATAATGATATAAATAAACAGGTAAATACCGTGTTTCCCCAAAAATAAGACCTAGCCGGACAATCAGCTCTACTGTGTCTTTTGGAGCAAAAATTAATATATATTATATAAGACCCGGTATTACATTATGTTATATCATATTATATTATACCCAGTCTTACAGTAAAATAAGACTGTGTCTTACAGTAAAATAAGACTGTGTCTTACAGTAAAATAAGACTGTGTCTTATATTAATTTTTGCTCCTCCAAAGGACGCATTAGAGCTGATTGTCTGGCTAGGTCTTATTTTCGGGGAAACACGGTAAGGGAGAAAGGACACATCTTTCTTAGAAAAGAATTTGAATTAATAAATGTAGGACTGACGGAAATAGAAAATCACCATTAGAACACCACAGAAATAATTGTTGCAGGAAAGATATCTACCAATGGATACTAAAATTAGTTCATGACAGTTTGAGGAGAAACAGGATGTTTTTATAATCTCAAAGTAGCTCCTCTAAGATATTTTTTTAATTACAAAGGGAAATATAGTAACCTGATAGTGAAGAAAACAAGCAAGACACTACCTTAACCAAGTGATCAAGTTTAACATCACTACTAATAAGACTGGCATTGTATATCCCTGATATAATGAAATGAGAAGGGCACAGCATCATTTCTGTGGTGTTCTTGCCAAAAAATGAATAACCTCAGTCTAATCATAAGAAAACATCACAGAAACCCAAATTCTACCAAATATATGACTAGTACTCTTCAAAAGTGTCAACGTCCTGAAAGACAAAGAAAGACTGCGAAACTATCACAAATCCGAGGGTACTAAGACATGACAACTAATTGCAATGTGGGATCTTGGATTGAATTCTGGAACAAGGACACTAGGGGGAAATTAGTAAAATGTGAATAAGGTCTGTAGATTAATTAATAGTATTGTAGCAATGTTAATTTTTTGGTTTAGGCAATTGTGCTCTGGTTATACTCAATGTTAACATTAGAGAAAACTATGTGAAGGGCATGCAGGAGCTTTGTACTATTTTTGTAACTTCTGTAAGTCTAAAATTATTTCTGAGTAAATAATTAAAAATTAAGGTGATAGCTAAATAAACAATTATAAGTTATATGGGGATACTTTTTACTTAATTTGAGAGAGTTAAGGATTATTTGTTTTATACAAACTGTTTTAGAGTAACCTGTATTGTTAATTTAAATTTAAGGAGCCCAAGAAAATAATTCAGGAATAATTCAGGACTCATATAAGGAGCTTCCCTATTCTTTTGGGATCACAAGCCCATCTGAGCATCTGATGAAAGCTTTGCTCTCCCCAGAAACATGCTGTTACTCGATATTTGTCATACAGCTTCAGGGGCATCAGAGACACCCCCATGCCTATCCACGAACCACAGGCTGCCAAATTGTCCTTAGTATAAATACTAAAACTTTACTCTTTATTAGATATAGAGCAAGCTGGCTTCTTTGTCAGTATTTCAATCCCCTTCCAATTAGAAGAAGGTAATCTGGCCATTTAGGAAGTTAGAGATGTCTCTCTTGTTGAAATGTAGAGTAGGTGGGGATGGTCTTTTTAAAAGACAGTTAAGTGGTGTCAGTTCCTTAGTGATGGTCATCTCAAGGTGTGTGCAATGTCTTCCAGGTATTCCGAAAGGACCTCATCAGTGCCATGAAAATTTCAGATTCTCACCACGTTAATCCTGACAGCTATTACCTCTTTGCGGATACATGGAAAGAAGAATGGGAAAAGGGAGTCCAGGTACCAGCCAGTCCAGACGCTGTTCCACAGCCTACCCTCAGGTATTTGCATGCTTGCACCTTTGACTTAAGAAATCAATGTGTGTGTTTTTTTTGTGTGTGGGGGGGGTTAAGGTTTTATTGGGGAAAGGGAACGGGACTTTATTGGGGAACAGTGTGTACTTCCAGGACTTTTTTTCCAAGTCAAGTCCTTTCGATCTTAGTTGTGGAAGGCACAATTCAGCTCCAGATCCAGTTGCCATTGCTAGTTGCAGGGAGCACAGCCCTTTTTTTCCCAAGTCCTTTCAATCTTAGTTGTGGAGGGTGCAGTTCAGCTCCAAGTCCAGTTGCCGTTGCTAGTTGCAGGGGGCACAGCCCACCATCCCTTGCGGGAGTTGAACCGGCAACCTTGTGGTTGAGAGCCCACGCTCCAACCAACAACTGAGCCATCCGGGAGGCAGCTCAGCTCAAGGTGCCGTGTTCAATCTTAGTTGCAGGGGGCAGAGTCCACCATCTCGAGGAATTGAACTGGCAACCTTGTGGTTGAGAGCCCACTGGCCCATGTGGGAATCGAACCGGCAGCCTTCGGAGTTAGGAGCACGGAGCTCTAACCGCCTGAGCCACCGGGCCAGCCCCTGTATTCAATCTTAGTTGCAGGGGGTGGAGCCCACCATCCATTGTGGAGTTGAACCGGCAACCTTGTGGTTGAGAGCCCACTGGCCCATGTGGGAATCAAACCGGCAGCCTTCGGAGTTAGGAGCACGGAGCTCCAACAGCCTGAGCCACCGGGCCGGCCCAGGAAATGAATGTTCTTATGGTTATCTGTGTGTTGCTTAGGGACAGAGTTTCATACATTCATAAATGCAAAAGCATATACCATGTTTACCAGTTCACTCAGACTACTGGCAGATTATGCCAGGCTAAAATAGGCCAGTAGTTACAGTCAAGTTCAATTATTTGGGGATATAATATGTGCCCATTTACAGGATAAAGCTGTTTGGAGTCCAGTCTGAAATTATAATAAGATTTTTGGAGACGAGGATTTCCAAGTCTGACTGAACAATCAGTAGAATTTATTTGTCTTTGAAGAGAAGCAGAGCATTCATTACATAACCCCATAATAACCCTTGTAATGCGTAACACCATGAGAAGTTGCTTCATTATAATAGGGGCCTTATAGTGATAGCATCTATAAATAAAGGGCCAAAACATTTAGTTGTAGAATGCATAAATACTGGGGGTGCCAAAAAAAATGTAGACACATGACTTGTATTCATCTTTTGTTGCCAGTATATATTGAGTACTCGCATTACAATTTTAATACAGTTTTTTCCTTTCTTAAAATGTGTATACATTTGTATAAATGAAAGGGGATAGCTGAAATAATTGGGTTGACTAGAAGCCTGTAGCCTTCGTTTGCAAAGATTAGAGAAGAAAGTTTAAGCAAGACAGGACTTTGGTTTTGTAGGAAGGGGAGAAAGGACTTTTCTGCCAGAGTAAGTAGTAAGTTCAGCTCCTCAAGAGTAATGACTGGTTTTAGAAACCATTTTTTCTTACTGGCCTTTGTGTTCCCAGTGCTTTACACAAAGGCTGGAATGAAATAAAATGCTTGGTATAAGAGTGAGTGAATGAGTGAGTGAAGGGAGGGAGAGTGGGTGAGGGAAGGGAAGGGATAGCAACAGATAAAGGGGCTGATGGAATCTGCTGCCTACTATGAGAAATTATACCTCTCATTGTACATCTATTTCTTTTTTCTTTTTTTTTTCTTTTTTTAAAGATTTTATTGGGGAAGGGGAACAGGACTTTATTGGGGAACAATGGTCAAATTGTTGTCCTTTCAATCTTAGTTGTGGAGGGTTCTGTTCAGCTTCAAGTTGTTGTTCTTTCAGTCTTAGTTGTGGAGGGCGCAGCTCAGCTCCAGGTCCAGTTGCCGTTTTCTAGTTGCAGGGGGCACAGCCCACCATCCCTTGCGGGAGTCGAACCGCAACCTTGTGGTTGAGAGGACGCACTCCAACCAACTGAGCCATCCGGGAGCTCAGCGGCAGCTCAGCTCAAGGTGCCGTGTTCAATTTTAGTTGCAGGGGGCGCTGCCCACCATCCCTTGCAGGACTCAAGGAATTGAACTGGCAACCTCGTGGTTGAGAGCCCATGCTCCAACCAACAACTGAGCCATCCAGGAGGCAGCTCAGCTCAAGGTGCCGTGTTCAATCTTAGTTGCAGGGGGCAGAGCCCACCATCCCTTGCGGGACTCGAGGAATTGAACTGGCAACCTTGTGGTTGAGAGCCCACTGGCCCATGTGGGAATCGAACCGGCAGCCTTCGGAGTTACGAGCACGGAGCTCTAACCGCCTGAGCCACCGGGCCGGCCCCTGTACATCTATTTCTAGTACATACAGAGGGTGCCAAAAAAAGGAACATGCATTTTAAAAAAGGAAAAAAACTGTATTAAAATTGCAATACTCCATATATACCGATAACAAAAGATGAATACAAGTCATGTGTATACATTTTTTTGGCACCCCCAGTATTAGGTTCTTAAAGGACAGAGGTTATACATCCTTGAATTCTCTGTCCTTAGCACCAGGTTCATGCTCCAGAAATGCTTGTTGAGTCCCTTCTGGAAACACAAGCCCAAGCTGTCCCACCCACAGAGACTGTCTGCTCTGTTGAGGAAAGCTCCAGTCATGCCGAACATGCATCCTGAGCCTTACTAGCTCACCATCATTGACACCAACATCTGGCCCCTAAAAATTAGAACAGCATCATGAGTGAACAGAAGAGTCGGGCATTTGCACGTCCTTGCTGTCAATATGTTTATATAGCCCATAGCAGTAACAGTGGGGAAGCTAGACTTCCACCTCAATCCTGCAGTAATGATGCATCCCTTCCCCTCCCATCTAAGGTGGTATCAGAGGAGACTGAGTGCAAAGTTGGGACTTTCACCATTGCCCAGTAGTAATGAGGGCACCTCCTCTTCCTGTAATGTCAGTGGAGGAGGCCACATAGAGAGCAGTAATAAGGTGCTCTTACCAATCCCAGTGAGGGAGGAACATCAGTGGGGGCTTAATGGGGAGCCAGAACTCCCAGCCTCACCCAGCAGTAACAGAGTCCCTGCCCTTGGATATCGACAGAGGCCAAATGGTGAACCAAGAGTTCTGCAACCATGGTAGTAATGAGGTGATAACCCCTCTCCCTAACCCAATCTCCATGCAGAGCAGTGTCAGAGGAAGCGAGTCAAAACAGAAAGTTTAAAGGTCCAGAGTCCCAAGTTGCAGTATGAAAAAAAATCACTTATACCAAGAACCAAGAGGATCTCAACTTGATCAAAGATAGTTAATAGATGCCAGTACCAAGATGACACAGATACGAGAATTGCCTAATAAAGATTTAAAAGCAGTCATTATAAAAATGCTTCAGTGAACAATTGTGAACACATTTGAAGCAAAATGAAATGATAGTATCTCTTCTTTCATTCCTGATACTGGCAATTTTTATCTCCTTTTTTATTTGCTACAGGTTGATCAATTTTATTGACCATGTCACAGAATCATCTTTGTTTTGTTATTTTTTTCTGTTTTTAATTTCATTTTTCCTGCTCTTTCTATTATTTCAATTCTTCTGCTTACTTTGGGTTTATTTTGCTCTTTAACTAGTTTCTTGAATTGGGAGCTCAGCTTATTGATTTGACTTTTCCTCTTTTCCAATGTAAGCATTTAGTGTTATAAATTGCCCTCTCAGCATTGCTCTAGTTGTGTCCCACAAATTTTGATGTGTTCTATTTTCATTTTCATTCCCTTTAGTGTATTTTCCCCTTTAGACTTCATCTTTCACCTTTTTTCCCCTTTGAGATTCATTTTATTTAGAAATGTGGTTTTCAGTTTCCAAGCATGTGGATATTTTCTTGTTATCTTCTAGTTACCGATTTCTAGTTTTGATTCCATTGTAATTAGAGAACACACTCAGTATAGTTCCAATTTGTTTAAATTTGTTGAGGTTTATTTTATGGCCCAGGATATGGTCTATTATGGTACATGTTTGTGGATGCTTGAAAACAATGCTGCTGCTCTTGGGTCGAGTGTTTTATAATTGTTAATTTGATCCTATTAGTTGATGGTGTTGAGTTCTTCTATATCCTTAAACATTTTCTGTCTATTATGTCAATTACTGAGATAGGTTCAAGACTCCCAACTATAATTGAGAAGCTGTTTATTTATCCTTTCAGTTCAATCAGTTTTTGTTTCACATATTTTGCAACACAGTTATTTGGTGCACATACATTTACAATTGCTATGTTTTCTTGGATTGATCCTTATGTCTTTATATAATGTGCCTCTCCATCTCTGGTAATTTGCTTTGCTATGAAGTCTACTTAATCTGATATTAATATAGCTACTCCTGATTCTTTTGAATAATGTTTGCCTTATATGTCTTTTTCTTTTCAACTTACATATATGCTTATATTTTAAGTATGTTTTTTGTAGACAACATATATTTAGATCATGTTTTTAATCCACTCTGTCAATCTCTGTCTTTTAAGGGGTTTACATCATTTACACTAAATGTAATTATTGATATGTTAGGGTTTAAGTCTGCCATTTTAGTTTATCTTATTGTGTATGTTCTCTGTTTTTTTATTTCTGGTTTTTTTTTCTGCCTTCCTGAGGGTTATCTGAACAAATTACCACAGCTTCACCCAATGTGAAATACATTATTTGAGTAGCCCATAACTGTTCATGAAATTGAATTTTTAATTAACAACTCTCCCTAAAAAAATACCTCCAGGCCCAAATGGTTTTACTGGAGAATTCTACCAAACATTTAAAGAAATAAAAAGTGATAATCCTAGAAGAGAAATTTGAATCAAACTTAATGGAGTTACAGAATAGCTGACTGTGGGAATGTGGATGCACTGTTGTTGAGAGGCTCTAGATGTGCAGCCAAAGGAACTTAGTGAAAGTGAAATTACAGACATAAATAAAGTGATTGTGGTAAAAAGAATGAAGATAGCCTGGAGAAAATGATGCCAACAAAAAATTTCACATTAGGGCGTCCCGGTGGCTCAGGTGGTTGGAGCACCGTGCTCCTAACGCCGAGGTCACCGGTTCGAGTCCCACATGGGCCAGTGAGTTGCGCCCTCTATAGCTAAGATTGTGAACAATGGCTCCACCTGGAGCTGGGCTGCTGTGCGCAGCCGGACAACGGCATGCGCTGCCGTGGGCTACCATGTGCTGTCATGAGCAGCCGGCAGCCAGCGTGAGTGGCCAGCAGCCAGCAAGAGCTGCTGTGAGCGGCCGACCGACTGCCAGTGACAGACTGCCTCAGCCCAGGGGAGCGCAAGGTTCATAATACCAACATGGACGAGGGAGTTGCGTCCTCCACAACTAGACTGAACAACAGCTTGAACCAGAGTGGGGTTGAGGGGGAAACCACATTAAAGGAACTCTCAGAAATATTTTACAACACTGAAAACACAAAGGACAAAATGTTGGAAACTAATCTAAATTTAAAAAGGAGTATGACAATTTGTCAAAGCCTAGAAAAGGTGCTTTCTCTTTATCATAAATCATGCAATGAAAAGGAATCAAGCACTGTACTCTTGATAAGTTTTTACAAAAAGAATTTAAATTCACAGTGTTTCAAATTATAGTGTATTAAACACATACTGGTTTTACAATTTTTATTTCCCTATATATTTGTAACCCACAATAAGAGAGGTTTTAATGTTTTGACAAAAATTTTAAGGGTCACTGAACAATAATAATTTTCCCCATTGATTATTAAGATTGCTTTTCAGTTTCAGCTTGCACAGTCATTTTTACAGTACCATGCCACAGGGCAGAACAAGGACTACCTGTAATCTGTAGTGACAGCAGATCAGTAATTTTTTGGAAGAGGAGAGTGGAACAGGAAGGTACAAGGAAACTTTTGGAAGTAATGGATATATTCATTATCTTGGCTGTAATGTTGGTTGCAGAGATGTATATATATGTTTGTCAGAACTTAACTAATTTGTACATTTAAAGTATATGCAGTTTAATGTATGTCATTTATACCCCAATTAATGTTAATAAAAGTATCATTCACATCTATATACAGAGGGTGCCAAAAACATTTTAAGAAAGGAAAAAAGTGCATTAAAACTGTAATACTCAATATATACCAATAACAAAAGATGAATACAAGTCACGTTTGACCTCTGCAGTTACAAGAGCTGCTCAAAGTGGTTGCCATCCATGTAATTTTAATAAAGTTTTTTCCTTTCTTAAAATGTGTATACATTTTTTGGCACCCTCTGTATATATGCACATACATTTCATGTATGTGAACAATCACAAATAGAGGAATCTATAGAATGGTAAGAAAATGTGATAAGTGATAGTGGGCACATAAAAACATAACAGTGTGTGATTAGAAGAGAAAAGAAAGACAGCAGAATGTGACTATAAGCTACCTAAAAGCAGAAGCCCTACTGTCAAGTAGTAGTTTTTCAATACACATTTATTGTTGTAAGGAGAATAAGGCAAAGGAAGCAAAGAGGAAAATGGGTAGATATCAGGAAAGAAAATTAATGAAAAAGCAAAAGATACTCTGGTAAGAAAAACAAAAATGAGGATAGGAAGAAAAGGGTATAAAAACAAGGAAGATTTGGGAATAATAGCAAATAAAAAGGGCTGAATCTCCCATTTTAACCACTTGCCTTTTCTATACTGAAAGTAAAAAAGATTTTTTTCACTTTATCAAGCAATTGATTGAGTTTTAGTGTAAGTAAATATGCATTGTACATAATGAGTGACATGGTAAATCAAAATAAGAAAATGGGACAATATTTTTACTGATATATCCCCTCGGGCAAGGAAAGCAAAATAAAAAATAAACATACAGGTGGCCGAATGGCTCAGTTGGTGAGAACACAAGCTCTGAACAACGGGGTTGCCAGTTCAATTCCCATATGGGCCAGTGAGCTGCGCCCTCCACAACTAGATCAGATACAACGAGCTGCCAATGAGCTGCTGGAGGGGCAGCCGTATGGCTCAGTTGGTTAGAGTGTGAGCTCTCAACAGCAGGGTTGCCGGTTCAATTCCTGCATGGGATGGTGGGCTGCGCCCCCTGCAACTAAAGATTGAAAATGGATTGAAAATGGTGACTGGACTTGGAGCTGAGCTGCACCCTCCACAATTAGACTGAAGGATAACTACCTGGAACTGATGGGCCCTGGAGAAACACACTGTCCCCCAATATTCCCCAATAAAAAAAGTAAAAAGAAACATGTAGGATTACATCAAACTAAAAAATATTTTCACAGCAAAGGATACCATCAATAAAACAAAAGGGCATCCTGTTGAATGGGAGAAGATATTTGTCAAAGATACATCTGATAAGGGGTTAATTTCCAAAATTGATAAAAATCTCATTCAACTCAACACCAAAAAAAAAACCCAATTAAAAAATGGGCAGACAACATGAAGAGACATTTCTCTAAAGAGGACATACAGACATGAAAAAATGCTCAACCTCACTAATCACTAGAGAAACGCAAATAAAAACCACAATGAGATACCATCTCATTCTGGTCAGAATAGCTATCATCAGTAAATCAACAAACAACAAGTGCTGGCGAGGATGTGGAGAAAAGGGAACCCTCGTGCACTGTTGGTGGGATTGCAGATTGGTGCAGCCACTATGGAAATCAATATGGAGATATCTCAAAAAACTGGAAATGGTACTACCTTATGACTCAGAAATTCCACTCTTAGGTATCTAGCCATAACGGTAATTCGAAAAAATTTATGCACCTCTATGTTTATTGCAACGCTATTCACAATAGCTAAGACGTGGAAACAACTGAAATGCCCATCAGTAGATGACTGGATTAAGAAACTGTGGTACATTTATACAATGGAGTATTACGCAGCCATAAAGAAGATGAAATCTTACCATTTGCAACGATATGGATGGACCTAGAGAACATTATGCTAAGTGAAACAAGTCAGATGAAGAAAGAAAAATACCATATGATCACTTATATGTGGAATCTAAAGAATAGAATAAATGCCAAACTAATCAGAAACAGTATCAGAGATACAGAGAAAAACAGAGTTCCTAGATGGGAGGATGGTGAGGGAGAAGGTGAGGGGATTAGAAAGCACAGTCGGTAATCACAAGATTGCCACGGGGATGCGACAGACAGTTTGGGGAATATAATCAATAATGTTGTAAAGATTTTGTAGGTTATCCAGTGGACAGTTGTCTTATTAGTGAGACCACTTCATGGATACTGTAGATGCCTGACCACTGCAGTGTACGCCTGAAGCTGAATAATAATGAATGTCAACTATAATTTAATATATATGTGGTCACAGGATGTGGAGTACAGCGTAGGGAATGGAGTCAGTGGAATTGTAACAGCTATATACGATGTCAGAGGGGTAGTAGATTGCGGGAGGGGTTTACCACTTTGTGACAGGTATAAATTTCTAACTATATTGTTTTGTATATCTGAAACCAATAAAAAAAAGTGGGAGGTAGGAGGATTTCACTAAGTTCCTCAGTCAGGTCAAGTTCTAAGTTTGTCACATAACCACCATGGGCTTTTATAAATGTGCAGCTTTCCATTTTTTTTAGATTTTTCAACATTGGGATATAATTAATAAATATTTTTTTATCAAAATAGAATTCACATACCATAAAATTCACCCTTTTAAGTTGTGTGGTGGTTTTTAGTATATTCACAGAGTCATGAAACTATCACCACTATGTAATTCCAATTTGAAGGCAAGAAGTTCAAGATCAAGTTGCTGTCAGGGTTGGTGTCCAGTGAAGCCTCTCTTCCTGGCTTGTAGATGGCCACCTTCTCTCTGTATCCTCACAGGGCCTTTCCTCTGTGCATTAAGAGGGAGAGATCTATTTGGTGTCTTGCTCTTCTTTTTTTTCTCTTCCTCTTCTTATAAGGACAACAACCCTATCAGAGTAGGTCCCCACACTTGTGACTTCCCTTAATTCTTACGGGCCCCATCTCCAAATAGGGCTTCAGCCTATGAATTCTGGGAAGACACACGTCAGTTTATAACAGCCACTAATCTGCTTTCTGTCCCTATGGATTTGCCTATTCTGGACATCGCATAAATGGAATCATACAGCATGTGTCCATTTGAAACTGACTTCCTTTACTCAGCATAATGTTTTCAAAGTTTGTCCATGTTATAATACTTACCAGTATTTTGTTACTTTTTATGGCCAAATAATATTCCATTCTATGAGTATACCACATTTTGTTAATCTGTTCATCAGTTGATAGATGTTTGGGTTGTTTCCATGTTTTGGCAATTATGAATAATGATGCTATGGACGTTCTTGTACAAGTTTTTGAGTGGACATATGTTTTCTTTTCTCTCAGGTATATACCTAGGAGTTGAATTACTGGGTCACATGTTAACCGTATCTCTACCATTTTGAGGAATCATTAAATTGTTTTCCACAGCATCTGCAATATTTTGTATTCTTACTGGCCATGTATGACAGGGTTCCATTTTCTCCATATGTTCACCTCACTTGTTGATAATAGCCATCTTAGTGGGTATGAAGTGTATCTCATTGTGGTTTTGATTTGCATTTGCCTGATGGCTAATGACGTTGAGCATCTCTTCTTCATGTGCTTATTAGCCATTTGTATATTTGTTTTGAAAGAGAGCTTTTCTGCTTTATTACAAAAAGAAGAACCCTTTATGTGGTCAGAAAATACAAGATTGATCTTTTTTTCTCTTCCTGTGAAATGCTACTGTTCAGACAGCCAAAGTGTATCATCTCAGTTGTTCACTTCTTTCTTTCTTTCTTTCTTTCTTTCTTTCTTTCTTTCTTTCTTTCTTTCTTTCTTTCTTTTTAATTTTCTAATCCATAAACTTGGTATTTTTTATTTATTGGTTTCCTTAATATTTCTTTGTGATTATTTATAGTTTTTTGTTAGATATCTTTAACATTTTTTTCATTAAATTCATACCTAGGTCGCTGTGGTGTTTTAATGCTATTGTAAATATTTTTTTTTATTTTAGTTTGCAGTTGTTTCCTTTTACTTTGTAGAAATACTACAAATATATCCATTGACCTAGTATCCCATTACTTGGATAAATTCACTTATTAATTGCAGTAGTTTGTAAGTTCTTTAAGGTTTTCTGTGTACACAATCATGTCATCTGTAAATAAAAATAATTGTACTTCTTCCTTTTGAGGTTGATCGTTATAGTAGTACCCCCCGCCAAAGAATCTTGCCTCCTGCTCTCTGTGCCCTTATGTATAACCCTCACACAACAATTCTGAACTGGTATTGTCCAATGTGACATCAGCAAAAATGATGCAAAACAAAGGCTTGATTAAGCACTTGCACATGGAGGCTTGCCTTCTTTGAATCATGAGACCACCATGCCATAAAGAACACCCCCGCAAAACAACGAAAAAAAAGAATATGTTGATCAAGAGGCCCCACTGCCCTAGGTAAACTCTTTTCCCTGGATTCCCACCATATGATTACAGTTTCATGAATGATCCTAAAGCAAGACCAGCAAGAGATGGCTCTGCCAACTCACAAATTTGCAAAAAAATGGTAGATAATTGTTATTTGAAGATGCTAAGTTTCAGAATAGTTTGTTATGCAGCAATAAATAATGGGTACAGGCATTTGTACCTAGAAATAGGGTGTTGCCATAACAGAAGCACAAAATATGTGGCATTGGTCTGGTCATGATCTGAGGCTTGAAAAAGTAGCACGGAGATAATTGGTAAAGTTGGATGTATGGCAAACAAACTGTTAGTGGGGTCTGGACAGATGACAACGCATAGAGTAAAACCCTTAAAGAATTCATAGAAAACACAAATTTGCATTGTATTGTACTATACTGATAAAAGCACAATCATCAGTTCACTTTATGTTCCATCGCATTCACTTTGGAATGGATGCCCGTGGTTGCTGAAAATCTGACTCTTCAGTGAATAGGATGACAAAGTCCCCTGATCATCAGTTCCAGAATGTCCCATTTTTATATGGTGCATTCCTGAATTCCATATCTCCATAATTATATATATATATAATATAATTATATATATATATATATATATATATATATATATTCCAAAAAAATGTATACACATATTAAGAAAGGAAAACTATTAAAATTGTAATACTCAATAAATACCGATAACAAAAGATGAATACAAGTCACATTTGACTTCTGCAAAAAAAAAACACAAAAAAAACCAAGAGGTGCTCAAAGTGGTTACCATCAGCGTCCAGACACTTGTGAGTATGGCAAACTACTGCTTGAGCAACGTCGACCAGTGTCCATTTGTATACATTTTTTTGGCACCCCAGTGTGTGTGTGTGTGTGTGTGTGTGTGTGTGTGTGTGTGTGTATTTGGAGAAATTATTCAGGTCTTTTGCCCACTTTGAAAATTGGGCTGTCTTTTTATTGCTGAGTTGTCAAAGTTCTTTACATATTCTGGATACAAGTCTCTTATCAGATACATGATTTTAAAACATTGTCTCCTGTTCTGTGAATTGCCTTTTCACTTTCTTGGTGGCGTCCTTTGAGGCACAAAATTTTTTAATTTTTATGAAATTCAGCTTTTCTATTTTTTCCTTTGGTTGCTTGTCCTTTTGGTGTCAGGTCTAAGAAATCATCGCCTAAACCAAGATCATGAAACTTTACATCTATTTTTTTTAAGAATTTTATAGTTTTGTTTCTTATACTTGGGTCTTTGATCTATTTGAGTTAATGTTTGTATATGGTGTGAGGTGTTCGGGGTCAACTTCATTCTTTTGCATGGGAATATCCAGGTGTCCCAGCTTCATTTGTTGAGCAGCTTACTTTTAGAAAGTCATAGACACTATATACCCTAACCCCATCCACCTGGGTTCCATGAGTACCTTATAAACCAGGCTGCTATGGAAGAAAACATAGTTCTTGAATCACCAAGAAATCCCAGTTCTATTTTTTCTTACAAAAGTGTAACTACTATTTTTTTTTTATTAGTTTCAGGTGTACAAAACACTATAATAGTTAGACATTTACACCCCTCCCAAAGTGATAACCCCCCCATCTACTACCCCTCCAACATCGTATATAGCTGTTAAAAAAACATTGACTATTCCCTATGTTGTACTTTACATCCCGTGACCAAACATATATATCTCAAAAAAACTGGATACACATTTTAAGAAAGGAAAAAAGTTGTATTAAAATTACACTGATGGTAACCATTTTGAGCACCTCTTGTAATTGCAGAAGTCAAACGTGACTTGCGTTCATCTTTTGTGATTGGTATATATTGAGTATTACAATTTTAATACAGTTTTTTCCTTTCTTAAAATGTGTATACATTTCTTTGATACCCTCTGTATATATTTAATTATAGTTGACGTTCAATATTGTACTTTAGCTTCAGGTGTACAGCACAGTGGTCAGGCATCTACACAGTCTATGAAGTAATCCCCCTGATAAGTCCTGTGCCCATCTGGCACCCTACGTGATCTTTACAACATTGTTGGTTATATTCCCCATACTGTATTTGATGTCCCTATGACTATATTGTGACTACCAATCTGTACTTTCTAATCCCTTCACCTTCTCCCCCATCCCCACCCCTCCCATCTAGCAACCATCCTTTTTTTTCCCCCTGAATCTCTGAATCTATTTCTGTTTTGTTTGTTCGTTTATTCTGTTTTTTAGATTCCACATATAAGTGAGATCATTTGGTATTTGTCTTTCTCTGTCAGAACTTATTTCACTTAGCATAATATTCTCTAGGTCCGTCCATGTTGTTGCAAATGGTAAGATTCCATCATTTTTTATGGCAGAGTAATACTCCATTGTATAAATGTACCACAGTTTCTTAATCCAGTCATCTACTGATGGGCATTTTGTTGTTTACATATCTTGGCTATGTGAACAGTGCTGCAATAAACATCGGGGTGCATATATTTTTTCGAATCAGTGCTTTGGGTTTCTTTGCGTAGATACCTAGGAGTGGAATTGATGGGTCATAAGATAGTTCCATTTTCAATTTTCTGAGGAACCTCCATACTGTTTTCCATAGTGGCTGCACCAATCTGCAATCCCACCAACAGTGCACGAGGGTTCCCTTTTCTCCACATCCTCGCCAGCACTTGTTGTTTGTTGATTTATTGATGATAGCCATTCTGACTGGGGTGACATGGTATCTCATTGTGGTTTTTATTTGCATTTCTCTAATGATTAGTGATGTTGAGCATCGTTTCATATGTCTGTTGGCCATCTGTATGTCCTCTTTAGAGAAATGTCTCTTCATGTCCTCTGCCCATTTTTGAATTGGGGTGTTTGTTTTTTCGGTGTTGTATGAGTTTTTGTAACAAATTTTGGATATAAGCCCCTTATCAGATGTAACATTGACAAATATCTTCTCCCATTCAGTAGGCTGTCTTTTGTTTTATTGATGATTTCCTTTGCTATGAAAAAACTCTTTAGTTTGATGTAATCCCCCATGTTTATTTTTTCTTTTGCTTCCCTTGCCAGAGGGGATATATCAGTAAAAATATCACTAAGGGTATTGTCTGCAAATTTACTTCCTATATTTTCTAATAGGAGTTTCATTGTTTCGGGCCTTACATTTAAGTGTTTAATCCATTTTGGATTTATTCTTGTCTATGGCGTAAGAAGGTGGTCCAATTTCATTTTTTTGCATGTGTTGTCCAGTTTTCCCAGAACCATTTATTAAATAGACTGTCTTTACCCCCAGTGTAAATTCTTGCTTCCATTGTTATTAGATTAATTGACCATATAGGCATGGATTTATATCTGGGCTGTCTGTTCTGTTTCATTGGCCTATGTGTCTGTTTTTATGCCAATACTTTGCTGTATTGATTGCCATAGCCTTGTAGTGTGATTTGATGTCAGGTAGTGTTATACCTCCCACTTTGTTCTTATTTCTCAAGATTGTTGTGACTGTTCGGGGTCTTTTATGATTCCATATAAATTTTAGGATTATTCTTAAAATCCCCTCTTTCACAAATCTACCAAGGTAACTTTTTAAAGTTTTCCCTACTTTGAACTAAGAAGCTGTTTTCTACTTTATGCTTGACTCTGTCCAAGTATGATACTTTTTCCCCCTACTATATGACAAAACATCATTTATGTTCCTTTTTATTGGTTAATTTTATAACTTTTTATGTTAGTGTTTCTTTTTGTATGTCTTTGTTGTTTTTTGCATAGATCACAAAACTCCTAGATGTTAAGGAGGTGTCTGGTAACTGGTTATTTACACTCTTGAGAATATTTCAACAGTTTTTGAAGTGGAAAGATAATACCTTTGGGAGCATTTGAGATCTTGCTCCCTGGCACATGTCGTGAATTTGGCTCAAGTAAACTCATAAAAATAAAAAAAATAAAAAAAGAAAAAAGCTGTATTCTCAAAGTTTCAAATTAAAGTGTTTTCTTCTGACATAACTGCCAAATCTAAGCTAATATAAATGTTTCATAATAAACCCTTGTAATGATTGCTTTTAGAATTAAAACTTATCTTCAGTGATTGTGTATTGCTTTCATATAAAGAAGAAATGTTAATAATTATTCAATTGTAAAAATTCTTCCTGCCTTCCAAATTTTAAAAATTGTAAATCACTGTGCATTGAAAGCATGATGGCATTTCTCTTTTTTAACATTTAACTTTTTATTTATTTATTTAGTTTTGGTCCTTGGAAAGAACCTTTTAGATTTTTATTAAAATATAGCTAACATACAATATTATGTTAGTTTCAGGTGTACACCATAGTTATACAACATTTATGTACTTGAAGAAATGATTGTTTATTAATTCTGTGTAAAAGATTTTTAATACAGAATGTTATAGCGGTTTACAATAGCATACGAAAAGTGTCAGAATGTAAAAACAAAAATCTTTTAACATATTATTTTGGGTTAGTTTGTTAAAATCAAAACCAATTGGTTAGTTATTTTATTATCTACTGATGGAAAACTCACTTCTCTGGAGAAAATATTCTAAAATATAAATCTGTTAGAGAAATTTAAGTATGACTCTAATGTAATACAATAGTTACATAAGTTAAAATATTGGGAAACAATTCTTTACCATTATGTATTACTCAAGATAGGCCAATTCCTGTAACAAACATCCCCAAAAGTCTCAGCATCTTAACATAATGAAGGTTTTGTTTCTTGCACATGTCTCCTTCCAATGTGGGTTTGGGATGGGGGTCATCTCTGTCCCATGTAGTCAGTCATTCAGGGACTCAGGGGTTTGTTTTATTTTAGTTTGGTCTGGTTTCGTTTTTTTTCTGTGTTTTTTATTTATTTATTAAAGTTTATTGGGATGGCAATTGTTAGTAAAGTTACATAGATTTCAGGTGTACAGTTGTGTATTACATCATCTATAAATCCCATTGTGTGTTCACCACTCAGAGTCAGTTCTCCTTCCATCACCATATGTTTGATCCCCTTGGTTTCGTTTTTTGAGTGGCTCTTCTATCTACTAGGTCCTTTCCCACTCCCTTCTCCACCCCAAAAATTCTAAATCAAGTCTGCAGGAAAATAAAAGACAATGCAGAGGGTTATGCAGGTAGATTTGGAAGGGGAGGCAGCTAGACTTTGAAGTGGTTTATCCACCCATATGCCATAAGCCAGGACTCACTCACATGGCCCACCTAACTGCAAAGGAGGCTGGGGAATGCAGTCTTGCTGTGTGCTTAGATGAAAAAAGGAAACAGGGTTTGGTGAGCACAGAGCATTTCTCTGCTGCTCTTTAATAGTGGCATTACAAATTCAAACCTACAGGAGCACAGGAACCTTATTTATTTTATTCACCACTGTAACACTCTCAGACCTCTTGCATGGCAGCTCTGGGCTCCAGGAGAGAGCATTCCAAGAGATAAGAGGTAGAAGCTGCTAGTCTCAAGGCTTGGGCTCAGGAACTGGCACAATATTCCACCGCACTTAATTAGAACATTTGCAGAGCTCCCAGACTGAACGGGAGGGAAATAGATCCTACCTCTTGACAGAAGAACTATCAAAGGATTTCTGACCATCATCAATCCATCACAATAGTAATATTTTAATGTATATATTTGAATTGTCTTATTACCTACAATTAATCCATTAGAAAAACTTAAATGCAAATAAAACTAAACACTTGCTTTTTATTACCTAAACTGCAAGATTGTCAAAATACTTCAGAATTTTCTTTCCTAATGGACTTAGAAGTGATTTTGGATATCTGTAAATTAATTGACCTGATCCTTGGGTGCTAGAATTACTCTATTGGTGATATAATAACTAAAAAGGACAAAAAGATGCAATAGAGTAGGTGGAGCAAATCCTTTCAGAATTTTTGTTTTGGCTTCAGACTAGGATTTTCCCTCTGTTCCATCATCCCTTGTGCAGTTCTCTTGTCTTGTAGTGTAGTGTGTGTATGTGGTGATTGAAGGGTGTGGTGCAGAGAATCACAGAGCCAGCTTGCTCTGTAAGTTACAACTACTTAGATAAGTTTGTTCACTGCCACAAATAATTTTTTTTTAAGGAAGGCGCAGCTCACAGTGGCCCATATGGGAATCGAACCAGCAACCTTGGTGTTATTAGCACCACACTCTAACCAACTGAGCTAACCAGCCACCCCCACAAGGAATTTTTTGAAAGTTCAACAAATAAAGATGGTGTTGACCCCATTACATATATTTTTAGGTAGACTGGGTGATTTTGACTCTCGTCAGTAATAAATAAGCTTCAGATAGTTTTTTCAGGTTTTTATTTGTATATTTAAATTATTTTCTACTGCAGTAAGTTTCCAGTGAAAGGAAAACAATGCTTCATGTTTGGTAAAAGAAGTGTGCATTATAAGTTGTATGACACAGAAGTGGTTAATGGTTAATATTTACTACGTGTATGTGTGTTTAAAACTATAGATGAATTATTGACTTCTGTAAAAAAATAATCAGAGTACAAAACATTAACTGTGTAGTATATATGCTTATACATACATATACATCGTATGTGTATATATAAATAAAGGGGAATGTTCTTGATTTTTTTCACTTAACAATATATCATCATATACTTCTGAGTCATTAATGATACTGAGAGGGAATGATTAGATTTTCAGGCAGGCCCTATTTCTCTTTGGAATGTACAAACTGGACTAACTGCGCTATGGACAGTAGTACTTGCTTCACTAACTTGCCGGCTCAAATATATACCCACCGGTTCAGCATTTCCACTTGGATGTCCAATAGACATCTCAGACTTAAAGGTCCCAAACTGAACTACTGATCTTCCCAAACTAGTCCCACGTGTAATTTTCCATGTTTAATTGATGGTAGATCCATCCTTTCTGTTGTAGCTCTGCCTTTTCAGTCTTTCAGGCAACATTCTTAGTCATCTTTGATTCTTCATTCCCTCATACCCCATATTCACTATTAAAGGAGACCCTCTTGGCTCTACTTTCAAAAGATAATATGGATTTCATACAGTAAGTCAAAGGAGGAACAGCCACTAATGATCAATGGGAGCACAGGCCTACCTGCCTCCCACTTCACTGCTGTATTTGATCGTCATGCCTCTCTCACCTCCCCCTACTCCCCTTGCCCTACTCTTCCCACACCACCTTTCCCATTCCATTTCAGGCAGCGGCAGCCTACCGTTCATGCTTTCAATTGTGAGAATTAGTAGAGCACAGTGTACAGAGACTTTCATATACACACTTATCTAAAGTTTAAGGCAGTCCTTTGACTGTTTTTCCAGTACTATTGCTGTATAAGTTGTTTTTCCATTTACTATTGCCCCCAAACTTAGCAACATCAAGCAACTATTTTATTGTATTCATGGATTCTGTGGGTCTGGAAATCAGGCAGGGCACAGTGGGGGTGCTTCGTCTCTGCTCTACAATGTCTCTGACCTCATCTAAGAAGACTTGAAGTTTGGAGTTGACTCAGTAGCTCGGGGGTGGAATCATCTGCAGGTTTATTTACTAACATGTCTGTCACCTGGGCTGGGATGTCATAAAGACTGCATGTGGCCTCTCCATGTGGTTTGGCTTCTTCACAGCATGACAGCCTCAGCATAGGCAGACTTTTTACAGGCCTTAGGCACAGGGCTCCCCACATGCACATGTTCCAGCAAACGGGGTAGAAGCTATATTCCCTTTTATAAGCCAGCGTTGCAATTCTCAGAGCATCACTTCTGCCATATTCTATCGGTGAAAACAGTCACAAGCCCTCCCCAACTCAAGAGAAGGAGAAATAGCCTTTACCACTTGATGCGAGAGTGGCAAAGTCACATTGTAGAAGAGCGTGTGGGATTTTGAAAATACCATCTGTCACAGGTTATAATTGTCCTGTTTGATAGATGAGTCATGGAGTCTGGTAGAGAAGTGGTAGCCTGGAGTGGCAAGATTAATAAGGGGTATCTTGGGAAACGACTCCTAGAGAAATGATAACAAGGGGTTCCTATTTAGTGATCTTTTAAGACACTTATTTCCAGCCTTTAAAAAATCCATGATGTTTTAGTGTTTGCAAGATCTGTGCTCTTCACAGATGATTCTAATCTGCTCATTAGGAAATGAAAAATAGTCTCTACTGCCAAATATTTTTAAGATTTTTCTTAAAGTATAGCTAACATGCAATATTATATTAGTTTCAGGTGTACACCATAGTTATTCAACATTTATATGCCAAAAGAAGTGATCACCCTAAGTCCAACAACCATCAGACACCATACAACGCTCTCACAATATTACTGACTATATTCCCTGTGCTGTACATTACATCCCCATGACTTACTTGTTTTATACCTGGAAATTTGGACCTCTTATTCTTCTTTATTCCCCCCCCCCTTTTTCAGTTACATTTGACATTCAGTATTATTTTATATTAATTTCAGGTGTACAGCATAGTGGTTAGACATTTATATAATTTAAGAATTGATGCCCCTGACGCGTCTATTACCCACCAGGCAGTATACATAGTTATTACCATATTATTGACTGTAGTCCCTATGCTGTACTTTACATCGTCATGACTGTTTTGTAACTACCAATTTGTACTTCGTAATCCCTTCACTTTTTCACCCTGCCCCCCAAGTCCCTCCTCTCACCCCGACACCATCTGTGTCCATCTGACACCATGCATAGTCATTACAATATTATTGACTATATTCCTTATGCTATAACCTACATCCCCATGACTACTGTGTAGCACCCAGTTTGTACTTCTTAACCCCTTCCCCTTCCCCTTTTTCACCGATCCCCCCAACCCCCCTTCCATCTGGCAACCATCAAAATGTCCTCTGTATCTATGAATTTATTTCTGTATTGTTTGCTTGTTTATTTTGTTCTTTAGATTCCACATATAAGCAAAATCACATTGCATCTGTCTTCCTCTGTCTGACATACTCCACTCAGCACAACACCCTCCAGGTCCATCCATGCCGCTGCAGATGGCAAGACCCCATTCCCTTCCCTGGCCGAGCAATATTCTATTGTATAATCATATATGTACCATCACCTCTTTATCCATTCTTCCACCGAGGGACACCCAGGCTGCCTCCACATCCCGGCCATTGTAAACAATGCTGCAATGAACATATGGGTGCACAATTCCCTTGAAATAGCATTTTGGGTTTCTTTACATAAATACCCAGAAGTGGGATTACTGGGTCCTCCTTTGTCTCTTCTTATAACCTTTGTTTTGCAGTCTATTTTGTCTGGTATAAAAATATTGCTACCCCTGCTTTTTTTGTTTATTTCCATTTTCATTAAATATCTTTTTCCATCCCTTTCAGTCTGTGTGTGTATTTCAATCTGAAATGAGTCTCTTGTAGGCAGTATCTGTCAGGATCTTGTTTTCTTATCCATTCAGCCACCATGTCTTTTGATTGGAGGATTTAACCGATTTCTATTTAAAGTAATTGTTGATAGATATGTAGTAATGGCCATATTATTATTTCATATTTTTCTTTTTTTTTCCTTTGTCTTAAAGAAATCCTTCTTAGCATTATAATCTCAAGATCCATCCATGTTGTCACAAATGTTCCTATATCGTCTTTTCTTACCACCGAATAGTATTCCATTGTGTATATATACCACAACTTCTTTATCCATTCATCTATCGAAGGACACTTTGGTTGTTTTCATGTCTTGTCCACCGTAAATAAAGCTGCAATGAACATTGGAGCACACGTGTCTTTATGTATAAATGTTTTCAGATTTTTGGGGTAGATACCCAGGAGAGGGATTGCTGGGTCATATGGCAATTCTATTCGTAATTTTTTGAGGAACCTCCACACTGCCTTCCATAACGGCTGCACCAGTCTGCATTCCCACCAACAGTGTATGAGGGTTCCTTTTTCTCCACAGCCTCTCCAACACTTGTTACTATTTGTCTTGCTGATGATAGCCATTCTGACTGGGGTGAGGTGATATCTCATTGTGGTTTTTATTTGTATTTCTCTGATGATTAGTGGTGTTGAGCATTTTTTCATATGTCTATTTGCCGTTTGTATGTCCTCTTTGGAGAAATGTCTCTTCAGGTCCTCTGCCCACTTTTCAATTGGGTTGTTTGTTTTTTTGTTGTTGAGTTTCACAAGTTCCTTGTATATTTTGGATATTAGCCCTTTATCAGAGGCACTGTTTGCAAAAATCTTCTCCTATTGAGTTGGTGGCCTCTTTATTTTGTCGATGGTTTCTTTTGCTGTGCAGAAGCTTTTAAGTTTCATATCGTCCCATTCATTTATTTTAGCTTTTACTTCCCTTGCCTTTGGAGTCAAATTCATAAAACGCTCTTTGAACCCAAGGTCCATAAGTTTAGTACCTATGTTTTCTTCTATGCAGTTTAGTGTTTCAGGTCTTATGCTTAAGTCTTTGACCCATTTTGAATTAATTTTGGTATATGGTGACAGATAGCAGTACAGTTTCATTCTTTTGCCCGTGGCTTTCCAATTCTGCCAGCACTGTTTATTGAAAAGGCTGTCTTTTCTCCATTGTATGTTTTTTGCTTCTTTGTCAAAAATTATCTGTCCATATTTATGTGGTTTTGTTTCTGGGTTCTCAGTTCTATTCCATTGGTCTATGTGTCTGTTTTTCTGCCAATACCATGCTGTTTTGATTATTGTTGCCCTGTAGTACAAGCTAAAGTCAGGGAGTGTGATACCTCCATTATTGTTCTTTTTTCTTAACATTGCTTTGGCTATTCAGGGTCTTTTGTGGTTCCAAACAAATCTGATGATTTTTTGTTCTATTTCTTTTAAAAATGCCATTGGGATTTTGATGGGGATTGCATTAAATCTGTGTCTTGCTTTGGGTAATATGGCCATTTTAACTATGTTGATTCTTCCAATCCATGAGCATGGAATGTCTTTCCATTTCTTTGTGTCTTCTTTAATTTATTTTAAAAATGTCTTATAGTTTTCAGCATATAGGTCTTTCACATCCTTGGTTAAGTTTATTCCTAGGTATTTTATTCTTTTTGCTGCAATTGCAAAAGGAATTGTTTTTTGTATGTCTTTTTCTGAGATTTCATTGTTAGTATATAGGAATGCAATGGACTTTTGTACGTTGATTTTGTAGCCAGCGTCTTTACTGTATTCGTTGATTGTTTCTAATAGCTTTTTGGTGGAGTCTTTAGGGTTTTCTATATATAGCATCATGTCATCTGCAAAGAGTGATAATTTAACTTCTTCATTGCCAATTTGGATGCTTTTTATTTCTTTCTCTTGCCTGATTGCTGTGGCGTCTCTCCCGATTTTTAGTGGTTACATGCAGCTGTCGGACCAGCTTGTTCCATGTCTCCACCCCTCCTCCCAGTCTCAATGTGGCCTCTTCTGTATGTCTTCTACCTGCCAAACATTTAGATCAATGGTCGCAGCTTCCTTTTATTGCCTTCTCAGCGTCACAGCAGAGTTCACATGGAGCAGAGGTAGCAAGTAGGTAGCCTACCTTGAGGAGCAGCAGGTGGATCCAGATAGTTATTACAACATTCACTTACACTCAAACATCCAAATTGGAAACTGCACCCTACTGCATCATTCTAACAAAATTGCTCAGACCTCTAGGTTTATGAGCTTTTGCTGATTTGGTTAGTGGTCTGGTGACCATTCAAAGAGTGTCTGTTATACCTAGTATATAATAGCCAGAGAATAAAATTACCCAGGGATAATCCCGGGATTTTCCCCCTCAGCTGTAACAGTGTTATATGTACTTGAAGATATTAAAGCTGCATTTTTAAATTCCAGAGTCATAGTTTTTTCACTAATTCTCATACACCTTCCCTTCTTTTGTTATAAATACAAGAATTTCTCCTTGTGAGTATGTTGTGTTAACTTTACCTTTTACCCATGTGTTTCCTTTCCTTTGCTGTTACTGATTCACTCTATAATCTTTAGACTCAGTCCTTAGATTCAGATCTTTAGTTACATATGAAAATATACATATTAAAAGATGAGATACCATCATCATCATTATAAATTTTGCATCGAATTGTAATATATACACGGAAAAGTAACCAAAGCATAACTGTATATAACTCTGTGAATTTTCATGAATTAACTGTCATTTCACTGCCACTCAGATCAAGAACTAGAGCATTACCAGCACCCCAGAAGCCCTCCTGCTCCTACCCACTAACTGACCTTCGTCACCATAGGTGATCGTTTTACCAGTTTTTGAACTTCATCTTGTTCATCATTGTGGCTGTGAGATGCGTCCGTGCTGTTGCATGTGGTAGTAGAGCATTAAGCTTCACTTCTGTGTCGTGATCTGTTGTGTGATTATACCACATGTTATTTATCTGCTCTGTTCTTGATAGATATTTGGGTTGCTTCCAGTTTTCAGCTATGATGAAAAATGCTAATAACATTTTTCTGCATCTTTTGGTAGATATATGTGGACTTTTTGTTTAGTATATTCCTGGGAATGGGTTTTCTAGATCATAGGGTATGTGTATGTTCAGGTATAATATCTGCTGCCAAATAGTTTGCCAGAGTGGCAATTACACTCCCACTAGCAGTATATGAGAGGTCTGTTTGCTCCGCTAAGTAGTGTCAGTTTTTTACCAGTCTTCACGTTCAGCCATTCTGGTAGGTAGTAGTGATTGATTTCAATTTTCAATCTGTAATAACTAATGAGGTTCAGAACCTTTAAAATGTTTTCTTGCCCTGGATAGCTTTGTCAAGTGTCTATTCAAGTTTTTTGCCCAGTTTTTAGTTGGTTGTTCTGTCTTTTTGTAATTTGTAAGAGTTTGTTATATATAGTTGATAACGTTTTTCAATGTCTTCCTTTATGGTTAATGACTTTTGTGTCTTATTTAAAAATTATCCTTTCCTATCCCAAGGTTATAAAGATACTGCCCTTCGTTTTCTTCCAGAAATCTAATAAACGTTACTAGTTTAATTTAAAAACATTTATAGTCTACCTTGTTCCACATAGAATTTGAGGCAATTGAGGTGTTAGCAGAATATTCTTCCTTTTAGAAGAAGATGAATCGTGAAAAGATTATTCTAAAATTACCTCATCCGCCATTCATCAAAAAAGCACAGCATATTTAATCTGATAGTCTCTGGAGAATTCATATACGAGTATTATCCTTTTCAGTTGGGTTCATTTCAATTGGAAGCAGGCCTCTTACAGCAGTTCCGAAATTTTTAGCTTCAATTAATATTATAGGGTTCTGTTTTTTCTTCAAATATTTGTTGCCTTTGGCTTTAAAAACTCCATATAGTAGAAAAAATAATATGTGCAAATGTGTATAGTTACTAGCTTTATTCAATATATATTGTTTGGAATCAAAAGCTTTTAGAAGGATGCTTAGGAGGAAATATTTACTCTGTATTTACAGAGTAGACTGCCTATATATTTATATGTATTCATATGAATGCATTTATGTTTATGAATCCTTCTAAATATATAGTAACTCTAGAGTAAAGAAGCTCGCTCCAGAAGTCTTACAGAGAAACATATTTCATCATAAAATAATGAAAATTACATCTGTGGGTTTCTGTCTTGTTTTTTACAATTGCCAGGGAATGATAATCCAAATTTCCTCTTGGGTGTGTTTTCTTTTTATTAAGTGTTTTTTCTTTTTTAATTATTTTTTTTTAATTTTTTTATTGGGGAAAAACAGTGTGTTTTTCCAGGACCCATCAGTCGTTGTCCTTCAATCTAGTTGTGAAGGGCACAGCTCAGCTCCAAGTCCAGTTGCCATTTGCAATCTTTAGTTGCAGGGGGCGCAGCCCACCATCTCATGCGGGAATTGAACTGGCAACCTTGTTGTTAAGAGCTCGCACTCTAACCAACTGAACCATCCGGCCGCCCCTCTTGGGTATATTTTCTGATGCTTCATGCAGTACCTAAAACATTGGTTGTAGAATAGGTAATTGGTATGAGAAACTTCTTTTTCTTTCCTTGCTTGGTTTCCTTGCCTTAAGCTCTTAAATGTCAGAAGGGGTGAGGGGAAATACGGGTTTGCTCAGCCCTGCTGAAGAAGTTGATGGAAGATCATAAATCTTTCATGCCATCATATTACTCTGGCTCAGGCTTATGATCACTATCATTTATGGTTGGGTAATGCCTTAAGTTTGTGTAAGCCCATGGCCTCTTGGCTTTAACTTATCTACATGAACAGTGAAAATAAGAACTATAACAACAGCGGCATTATTAAACATTTATTTTTTTGCTGTACACTGTGCTAAGCACTTTATATATTTTATTTCATATAATTGTCTTAATAGCCCTAAAAGTTTGATATTATTTTATCACAATTTATGATTATCGTCAGCCCTAGCTAAGAAAACTGAACCAATATGGAAACTAAGTAATTGCCCAAGATCACCGTACAAGTGAGTGGCAGAATAAACAGCCTTGTGTGATTCTCGAGCCTGAACTCTTTATCACCATCCAGTGTTGCCTTTGTGGCAGAAAAGCATGAGCTGAAATAGATCTTTGGTATGGAATCTGGTTGTGCCTTTGTGCAGGTATCACCCCTTCCTCGGTTTCCACTTCCAAATAAACGTGGTGGCCGTTGTACCAAGAACACACAATGCAACATTTTATTAGAATGAATGGTAGTAGGGGCCCAGGAGCCATGAGGGTAAATGAAGCATTTCGTTAGCAGTCAGTGTTCACAGCTTATGACAAAACTGAATTTGTAGAACCATTTGCTGTCTAGAAAGGGATCTGCCATCCTCCCATTTGGGTAGAAAGGGGGAGCATTTGACTTCACTTCATGACTTGAGTGCTATTGGGCCTATCCAGTCAGTGCCTGCAATCTGTCATTTGTTGATTGTTATCACTGTCTGTCTTTTACTTTTCTAGGATTGTGGCCGAGAAGGTAAAGGATGTTCTGTTTACCCGGCCCCGAAAGTATATCCAGTGCTCTAACTCAGAGACTGCGGAGCCTGGTTATATCAACATTACGGAGCTGGCGGCATCTGTGTGCCGCTATGACCTAGATGACATGGACATCTTCTGGCTCCAGGGACTCAATGAGGACCTTGCAGAAATGGGTAAGTTAGTTTTTCACAAGTAAGTTGCTTCTTGACGCAACATGTGATTTTTTGTTGTTGTTTTTGTTGTTAAGTTGTCAGGACCATTTTACTTGCTTTCATCTTGTGACTTCCTTTCTTTTCTGGCCTTTTGTTTACTTTTCTCTTTGATTTTATCTTAATGAGGCATATATTGAACTGCATAAATATACTGAAATAGAGCAATACAATTTAAATCTGACCTTTTCTTTCCTTGTTCATGGTGAGTAGCACAGATCAGGGATGGCATGTAGGTTTCACGAGACTGTTTCCCAATTCTGAGTGTGTGAGTGGTCATGGCTCATGGACTTCTGGTTGAGGAGGATTCTTAGATTGGTTCCTCATTCAGCCCTGAAAAGCATTCAGATCAGAGAGCGGGCCCCAAGATAATAGCTCCTCTACCATCTCTTCTTGATGGAGAGAAGCTCCAAGTTCAGCATTAGGCAGCACCGCTGCAACTGACAGGGTGATATGACCAGACGCCTTAATGCAGGTAATTTTGCTGCTTGGAAGAATGACAGGCCAAGGGTAAACCATCCCAAAGCAGTTCTTAGCTACCTCCAGAGAGTTCTAGAGTGGTCATGCAACTCTCAAAAATAAAATAAAATGAAACAAAAACAAACAGAAACCTTGCAAGTCAACATAATAATAATTTTAAAGAGAATGGATGCTATGCGGTACCTTACTGGCAATCCTAGGCTGAAAGGAAACTAACACACACAACTCTTTTTGGCCTGTCTTCCATCTGAGCAGTGTTTAGGTCAAAGTGGTTCTGTGGAACTGGGTGCTTTTTAATTCTATATATGAGATATGGTGAAGGATACATTTGAGTTCATTTTTGTTTGAATCTCATTTGTTCGTTGTTAGTACAAGGATCAGTGGTTTTCCTTCCCTCCCTCCCCCTCTTTTTTTTTTCTTTCTTTCTTTTGAGGTTGGTATCTGAATGCATGTGACCAAAAAATTAAAATTGAATGAATCCAGTTTGGCACAATGGTGGTACTTATTTTGCCAGTAACCAATACTTACTCCTTGCTTTTTAAAACTTTTTGTTTTATGTATTTTCTTGCTCTGCTCTCTAAGAGGAGAGGGGTTGTCAATTTAGGATGGGAAGCACAAAGAGAATAAAAGACAGACAGAGTGGACCGTCTTTTTTTTAAACAAGTGGATTGATGGCTCGAGGTGTGGTGTTTATGAACCACATAACATCCACATACATTACAGTTGTTACAATGCTGCCTTTGACATGACACTACCTTATAGCAAGGTCGCTTTGGGATTTTGCAGTTAATTCCCTTTGGATGAGTTTTTTTTTTAAATAAACTTTATTTAGGAATATTTTTACATTTACAGAGAAGTTGCATATTTAATACAGTTAGCTATATCCCTCACACAGTTTCAGTTTCCCCTAATGCTGACATCTCACTTCACCAGGGTACATTTGTCAAAGCTAAGAAACCAACACAGGTACATTACTACTAGCTAAATTCCAGGCTTTATCAGGATTTCACCAATTTTTTACTAATGACCTTTTTCTGTTCCAGGATCCCATCCAGGATACCACACTGCATTTAGGCTTGGACGAGTTTTAAAAGAGGATTGCCTTACCTCAAGCATTCCTTTAGGGTGAATGATATTGTAGTGAGGCTTCTAAGAGCTTAAAATAAACTTTTTTAAAAGCAATGTTCAATTAAGCATATTTTTGTGATTCAGATTAAGGAATTTTAAAAATTGAGTGCTTACTACATACCAGGCATTATATTAAGCAATGTATAAACATTACCTCGTCTCAGCCTTACGAGAAATCAGTGAGTTTGATATTATCCTTATTTTATAGATAAGGAAACTAAGCCTTAGAGCAGATAAATAACTTGTCAAAGTTTACATAACCAATATGAGGTCAAGTTGGAATTTGAATCCAAGGGCTCTTCTAACCAGACACTATACCCCTTCACTGCAGAAACAAAGTTGTGATTTGTATTGCCTGGAAAATTGAAACATACCACCTGGGTAGTTTTTTGTATGTTTTATAAGTATCTACAACATTAAGAAAGGTAATTTATGTGGAATTTCAAAGTTCCTTAGGAGATCTTATATTGCAAATGAAGTAGAATACTTAGGTAAATTTGTTTTTTGTTTATTTTGGGAATTGTTCCTCAGTTTACAAGCTGTTAGAATAAATATATGTGTGCTCTCACAAAATTATTAGTCCTCCAAGCAAAAAATGTTTAGTTTTATCAATATCCACCATATGAATCTTTTATAGTTTGGTTATTAAGTATGGAAGACTAAGAAAAATTAAAAATATAGAAGGAAAAGGAATCAAGAGTCAAAAAATGGAATTTCAGAATTTGCATTTAGACTTTTGTAAATGCTAACAGGTTTGTTTTATATTGGAGTTTGACCTTGGTAAATTATTGGATTTTTTTAAAAGTCAGATTTGAAAAACAATATTTCATGTATATAATCACATATACAGTACCTAGAATTTTCTTTTATGACTTAATACCTTTTTGTATGAAAATTTCCTTGTATAACCATTAAATGTGCTCATTGGGACTAATTTGCTACGAATGATTATTTATATCCAAATAATTACGTGATTCTAATTATCTTATGCTATAAGTTAGTCTTCAAAATTACAAAGCTCAGTGAAAGTCCCCTCTCTGGGAATAAAAGAAAATGCAGAGATTTAGGAGGAGACTGGCTAGGATTTAGAGAAAATTGAAAGGGTCAGTAATAGATCTTACAAGGAATATGGTAAAATGCATTTCTCCTTCATGTGTCAAACACTAATATGTAATGGTAGGTAAATATTAGAATAGCTCTGGTAAAATGATTCCTTGAAATCTGGTGGTATTAGATCAAGGAAGAGATGGTTTTGTCCTTTAGAATATCCTCACCCATGGAAAGAGAACTGACTCTAGGTGGTGAACACACAATGTGATATATAGATAATGTATTACAGAATTGTACACCTGAAACCTATATAACTTTACTAACAGTTGTCACCCCGATAAACTTTAATTTTAAAATGAAAAAAGAATATCCTCATGCCTGCACCGGGCTCACAGTAGGTGATTTGGGAATGACAGCTAACTGACAGGTTGATTGATTGTTTGTATTTCTGTGCAGGTTGTGGGCCAGTTGATGAGAATCTTATGGAAAAGACAATAGAAGTCCTGGAACGCCATTGCCATGAAAATATGAACCATGCTATTAAGACAGAGGAAGGGCTAGGCATAGAGTATGATGAAGATGTGATCTGTGATGTGTGCCGGTCTCCAGACAGTGAAGAAGGGAATGATATGGTGTTCTGTGATAAGTGTAACGTCTGTGTGCACCAGGTCAGTGAGCGCTGAGACCAGCACCTCCCCGCCGTCAGCCTTGCCGAGGCTCGCTGATGAGCTCCAGCACCATGTCTGGGTAGCAAGCAGCTTGCGTGTAGGGGGAAAAGAAAGATGTGGTCTGGCTGTTCCTCAGTAGTTCCTTTAGAAACAGTACTTCTTATAATCCCCAGGGTGACTTACTAACTTGACCCCAGGGGCCACTCCCAGGTGATCGCTGTGTTCCTTTATGCCCACGCCATCGAGATTGCCTTGTTCAGTACTTTTACAGTACCTTGGGGAGTCTCCTTGCTGCCTGCCTGGGAGTCTCTCCTCTGCCTTCGAATCCTTGTGAACTCATCAGGTGCACCCGTGGTCAGCAACCTTGAGTTTACACCTCCTGCAGCCGGAAGTCTGGACTCCTTATCCTAGCACCTGGCGCCCTCCCCCATCTGCCACGTATACCACTCCCAGAAAGCTAGGTCCGCTCCACTTTTAAAGGTCATAGAATCTTAGGACTATAAAGGACGGTCCCACTCCTCAATTTTACAGGTTATGCCAGGAAGGTGAAGTGACTTTAACTAAGCTCTCACTGCTAGTTATTTGTCATTCTTTCTACCACACTGCCTTTTTAATGAATAATAGTGATGGTGATGATATCAACATTCTTTTCAGCTCTTTTCTTCCCCCACAAGCCGTGTGTTCCAGCGAAATAAGGTGACTTAAGGGGGCAGTGGTGCATATTCCTGACACTACCTTGGCTCCATGTTTAGGCCACACCCCAATCCAAAATGCCTCCTCCCATCTCCAACTGTCAAAAATCTACATATCTTCCAAGATCTAGTTCAAATCCTTTCTTGAGCTCCCCTATCCCAAGTGATTTTTCACTCTTCTGAACCTGTTGGATGTTTCATTTCATTAATTTATCTAGCAGATAGGTACGCACCACCATCCATATGCCAGGACTGTGCTGCATGCGGAAGACACAGTCAGTGGCGAAGAGGCAGACATGGTCTTCACCCCCAGGGAGATCAGAGTCTGTTGTAGGGACTACCTGGAAAGTGCCCATTTAGCATAATACACCGAGTGTCTTTTGTAGGTAAAAGTCCATGCTGCTGTGGAAGTACATGGGGGAATGGGGGGTCAGGGACAACTTTCAGGAAGCGGCATCCAAGTTGAATCTTAACGGCCAAAAGGAGATGCCAGATGAAACAGCAGCAGGTGTTCAGGCAGAGTGGAGAGCACGGTCAGATGGGGTGAAGGAGTGGGCAAAGCATATTGGAGGCAACTCTGAGCAGTTCAGAGCTGCAGAGAGTGGCAGGTGGAGCTGGGAAGGCATGCAGAGTAAGGGGAGACAAGGGTACAAGGCACACGTGTGAAGGGCCTTCTCTCACAAACTAAGGAACCTCGCTTTTGTCCTATCAACTCTGAAGGATCGGATTTGTATTTTAGAAAGATCATTCTGGCTACAAAATGAAAGGATTATATAACAGGAGATAGAGAGAAACCACGGCTTAAGACTTTATTTTAATTCCCTGGGCCGTGTAACCTAACCCTCTATATTAGAAGGTACTCAAAATTATTCTGTGGCCAATTGGTTCTTCATTTTACTTTTGCCCTTGTTTTTTGTTTGTTTTTTAAGAGAATTTATGAAAGGTAACTTTTTTTAATGTATACACTTTTATTTTATTTTATTTTATTTTATTTTATTTTATTTTATTTTATTTTTTTTTATTTTATTTTTTTTTATTTTTATTTTTTTTATTTTTTTTATTTTATTGGAACAGTGTGTTTCTCCAGGGCCCATCAGCTCCAAGTCAGTGTCCTTCAATCTAGTTGTGGAGGGCGCAGCTCAGCTCCAAGTCCAGTCGCTGTTTTCAGTCTTTAGTTGCAGGGGGCGCAGCCCACCATCCCATGTGGGAATTGAACCAGCAACCTTGTTGTTGAGAGCTCACGCTCTAACCAACTGAGCCATCCTGCCGCCCCTCGGGCAGCTCAGTGGAATGCTCATCTTCAATCTAGTTGTGGAGGGCGCAGTTCACTGGCCCATGTGGGAATCGAACCAGCAACCCTGTTGTTCAGAGCTCGCGCTCTAACCAACTGAGCCATCCAGCTGCCCACTTTTGTCCTTTAAAAGACTGAATTTCAAAAATTTGTCTTTACCAGTTATTGTCATTTATGTCACACCCTTAGTGAGAGAGAAAATCTTTACTATATAAGGATGAATTTAGGTATCTGACAGTATAGGTCCACAGTCCCTTCTCTGCAATTCCAAATTTTTAAAACTCTGAAAACTGCACATTGTTGTTTAAGTTTGGCACCAAAACTAGTTTGGGGGCAATAGTAGAACTCACCCAATATGAGGCCATTTATAGTCTTTATACCGTTTTGTGTAAATACTCGTGTATTTTTTAGAGAAATATTAATGTATTTGATTATATGGCACTGCCCCTGGTCCCATTAGGGGGTTAGGTAATATACCGTGTATGTACGATATTTCTTAAAATCTGAGCAACCCTGAATTTCCTGATGTTTCTCACCCTAGGGTTTTCTGATTAATGACTGTCAATCTGTAGTAGGCTTAAAGGGAATAGTACAAAGATCATCTGTGTATACTTTCTGTATTTGTCCTTCACAGTTGGGACAAAATATTAAGGAATTATTTTCAAGTTATTTGACTAACAAAATGAAATGTAGCATAATAATTCTCCTCAAAGGTATTTTTAAAAAAAAACATACCCAGTGATGACTATGAATGATGCTCTTTCATCACGTAGAAAAAGATAACAGTAACACCTGCCCAGGCCTTGCAGGATGTAAGCTGGTATGTAGTAAAGCTGGGTGTTGTGCCACATAAAATTTCATCTAACAGAGGTTCTTCCAGAGTACAGTCACTGGCATTCTGAAGTTACTTAGGTTAGAGCTCCCTCTGTTGACTGAAAAATGATTTAAAATGATTTGGAAGACTTGGTTTACTCAACACAATCGGGAACATATTGACATATTTATTAAACAGAATTTTTGTTCTTTAATGCCACCATAGTATGCAAATGTTTGTGCCTCTGTGCCTATAATATACTTAATAAGAGAGGTTTACTCTATAGACTTCAGATTTTAACAGTGAACTTAAAATTTTTCATTAAAAATGTGAAAATTGAGACCATTCCAAGTCCCTTTGTATGTTCCATTTTCTGCTTCTTAGCCCTGGTATTGAATACTCAAACTGAGGCTTAAATTTGCCTGAAGATACATGCTCATGGTTTTTCTATCTGTCATATATAATGTTTGGCACTGAGTTTATTAACCCCCTGAAATTGTATGCAAAACATATGTTCATGCACGTGTGTAGTTTTCTCAAGAGAGTCCACAGCCTTCATCATTTTGTGGTCTACAAAAACTTGAGAACCATTGCTATGAAATACAAGTTTCTATGATTTTATGACCATGAATAAGTCTACACAAGACTCAGTAAATGATTTTCTGCCCAATAGAATGGCCAGGAGGTAAAGGGTCATCCTAGAACCAGCCATTGGTTTTTCTTCTGCTGGTCTGAAAGAGGCTGTGTTTTAGGGAGGAAGCTTGCTTTCATTTCCCAGCAATCTTTCTATCTGGACCTCAGAGAAAGAAAAGCTTTGAAAGTTAGAAACCTTATAAAGTGATGTTCTGCTGTTGTGAGACCAGCCTGGCCGGATTCCACCTTCAGTTCTTGAGCTTTAATTTGTATGACCAAACCTACCGACTGGAGCTCAGTGTAGAGATCATTCCAGATAAATTGATGATAAAGGACCTACTCCCAGTGACCTTAAAGTCTCAGTGAGGAGATGAAACATGACAGCCGAAGTAGAGCCTACGTGATGCAGACTGTGCACCTAGTGAGGGGAAGCACTGAGTAGAAGGCCGGGGCCGAGAAGTGGAGCAGACACAGGGGGTATAGTGGCCTGAGCAGTGAGGTGAGGAGCAGCAGGCTTTAGATCCAGGGCCAGCAAACGTTTCCTTTGAAGGCTCAGATAGTAAATATTCTAGACTTTGAGGGTCACATACAGTCCCTGTTACATATTTTTTAATTTCCTTTAAAAGTATGAAAAACATTCTCAGCTTGTTGGCCTTACAAAACAGGCTACAGGTAGTTTGCCAACCCCTGGTTTAGAAGGGGGTGGAGGTAAGGAGTTTCTAGAGGGTTTGTTTGTGCAATGGTATGAAATCACTGTTTTAATAAGAATATGGCAGCCAAATAGAGGAAAGGTTGAAGGTGTGAAGGGGGAGGAGGAGGATTTTGAAACAAATCAATCCAGGCATGATGTGATGAGGACTTGGGTGGAGCCATTGTGGTCTGGATGGGGAAGAAGGTCAGAGTCTAGAGGTCACTGCAGGGAGCACTCCTAAGCCCCGGGGACAATAGGTGAAGGAGGAAAGGGGATAATAGGAGTCTGGGAATTTGGATCTGGAAGGTGGGAAGCATTGTGGTGATATGGATAGAGGGAGCTGGGAAAGGGGGCCAGTTGACGGGTGGGGGGGTGACATGATGGTAACTGTTGTGACTTGAATCTGAGCTGTGGGTGAACCACCTGGGCAGGCACAGATTCTGAAGCTGCCGTGGTGAGTAAGTCAGTGGTGTAGGGTGTCCCAGGCCACATGGGGAGCCAGGTGGCCCCCCGGTTTGGTCTCAAATGGTGAGAGTAGAGCAGTAAGCAGGGAAGGATGGGCGTAATGAAAATGAAATCTAGAATGTTTTCCAAACTAATCTCCCTCCTCTCCCCCACTAATTCATTTATTTGTCCAGCTTCATTCCGCAAAGGATTTGAAGCAGCTTCCAAAACTCATTATGGAGTATTGTGATTAGTCTAATATTCTATTCAATTCAGTATTTATTCACAAGGCCCTTTTTCTTCAACTCAAGCAAGTAATTGCTACAATTTGCAGAGTGCTTTTTGTGTACCAGGCAGTTAGGCTCTTTAAACATCAGCTCATTTGCCTCTCAGAAGTTTCATTCTGTTTATTTTCTAACATGCTTTTCTTGATCAAAACACTGCCTGACATGGAGAAGTTGTTGAATAAGTATGTGACTAACTATAATAATCATTGAAGAAGCTTTAAAAAATGGAGGCCAAAAAAAAATATGTAACCCCCCAAACTCAGATAACAGTTGGGCTAACCTTTGCATGTATTTCCTTCTAATCTTCCTCTGTTCTCACAGACCGACATACTGCTCTTAGAACAGATGCTGGAAGTTGCCCTTTTTTTTTTTGGAATGTTTTAAACCGTGCTTCCCCAAAACTAAGCCCTAGCCAGACCATCAGCTCTAATGCATCTTTTGGAGCAAAGCTTAATGTAAGACCTGGTATTATATTATATTATTATATCCATTCTTATATTAAAGCAAGACTGGGTCGTATGTTAATTTTTGCTCCAAAAGACGCAGTAGAGCTGGTGGTCCGGCTAGGGCTTATTTTCAGGGAAACAGGGAATTACTAAATCCTAGATATGAGCTTGTTTGGCCTTTTTGGCCTCTTTCTCCTAAAAGTGGAGGATACTCTGTGGCTGTACCAGAAAGCAGACATCGACCCTGGTGAGAAGAATGCTAACCACTCTCCCTTTTCCTCGTGTCTCCAGGCCTGTTACGGCATCCTCAAGGTCCCAGAAGGCAGTTGGCTGTGTCGCTCCTGTGTCCTGGGCATCTATCCACAGTGTCTATTATGTCCAAAGAAAGGTGGGGCCATGAAGACCACCAAGACGGGAACTAAATGGGCTCATGTCAGTTGTGCCCTGTGGATTCCGGAGGTAAGAACTCATCCAGGCCTGTGAGGCCTCTTGCTCGAGAGTACTCCCATTTCCCACAATATTCAGACCGCCTCAGGCTTCATAGAGATGCTTCATGCCTGCCCATGTTTCTGAGGTGATAATGCTTCTCCGTGAGCTCCCTCACGTCCTTCTTGTATAAAAGTGATCATGTAAGCCCATGCTGATTCATTTATAGGTGGTACTGCCAGCAGTACTGGATAAATTTGTAGGACAGCAGAGGCACAAAAGACCAGGAAATGAGCAGCAGGATTTTTTTAAAATATTTATTAAATTTAGTGGGGTGACATTGGTTAGTAGAATTACTATATAGGTTTCAAGTGTATAAATCTATAATATATTATCTAACTTTTGCATTGTGTGTTCACTACCCAAAGTCAAATCTCCTTCCATCACATATATTTGACCCCCTTTACCCTCATCTACAACCCTCTCCCCCCTTATTCTCTGGTAACCACTAAACTGTTGTCCGCGTCTATGAGTTTCTGTTTGTTCGTCTTGTTCCTTTGTTGCTTTCAGTTTTATATCCCACATAGGAGTGAAGTCATATGGTTCTCACCTTTTTCTGTGTGACTTATTTCACTTAGCATGATAGTCTCAAGATCCATCCATGTTATTGCAAATGGCAGTATTTCATCTTTTCTCATGGCAGAGTAGTATTCCATTGTGTATATATACCACATCTTCTTTAATCGTCTATCGAAGGATACTTCGGTTGTTTCCATGTCTTGACCACCGAGCAAAAGATTTTTTAAGGTAACATTTACCTTAAAATACCAAATCTTAAGTGTAGGGGGTTCATGCATTTTCACACGTGTGTATCTGTAACCACAACCCACACCAAGACATGGAACTCTATGGAGAGATCCCTCATACCCACTTTCCGGTCCCTCTTTGGGTCCCTATTACCCAAGAGTGATTTCTATCAGTATACATTAGTTTTGTCTGTTTTTGAACTTCATATAAATAGAATCATACTTTTTGCACTTTTTTCTGTCTGGCTAGCACTCTGTGTTGTAGTGTGTATCAACATTCATTCCTTTCTATTGCTGGGTAGTGTTCCATTGTATGGATATACCGTGATTTATTTATCCATTCTCCTTTGATGGACATTTGAGTTGTTTCCAGTTTGAGGCTATTACAAATAAAGTGAGCAACAGCTCTTTCCCCCCACCCCCCTGTGATGGTTGCCCTTTGATTTTTGAAGCTCTTTCCAGAGCTTGGTTGGATTCAACATTTGTTTAAGAGCTTCTTTATACAAAACTCCATCCATTATTATTTAATCTGGTTCTTCAGTTTCTGGTATTTCTTGATGGGCTGTGTGCACACTAAGTTGATTAAAAAGGGCTTCCAGACAGTACTTCTCCTTACTTCTTATGGCTGCCCTTTTTTTTTTAAACTATTTGGACATCCCACTCACATCCTCTTTCCCCAGCCCCTATCCAAGCCAGCAAATTTGTTAGGCAGTTTAACTGTAGGACAAGAGAGACTACAGAATTCAGTTCACGGGGGAGCTGATGACAATATATCAGTAATTCACTCTCCTTTAACATTTCCCTGGCTTTATTCTTGTTAATGTCAGTTCCAGGGGAGTTATACAATAATCAAGCGCACAGAGTTAAACTGAAAGTTCTAGATACATACTGTGGTATTCTTATGGATATAGAGGTCAGTATTTTTAAAAATACTTGAGAAGTGGTTTCTTTTTCTTACTAAGAACAGTCAGCTTATAGATATGTGAAATGAGCTTTCAGGTTTCCGGCCTGAGAGTGACTACTTTCCAGCAGCAAATCCCTTGCTAAGAGAGCCGGCTCCCTCAGCATATAAGAGTCTGGAATATGACTCAGGAAGAGTTCTTTAAAAGTAAAAGAAGCTTTCACACCTCTTGACCTTCTCTTACGGTTTCTAGTACCTGGTTTCCAGTACCCTTTGGGCTGGTTTCTTGATGTGGGCAGAACTTGTGCTAGTTTAACCATCCTTATTCAACAGACCTTCACTTTTTAGAGTTGTGTCTCTCTGAGAAATTCATGTACATATTTGTATTAAAGAAAAAGAGGAAAGAAAAAGAAAACACTTTTTACTAGAATTTACTTGACCCCTTATTTTCATGTGGAAAAGAATTTTCCATCTTTTTTAAAAACATCCTTTTCCTTTCAGCACTCTCCCAAAGACTTAATTTCTCTTTGAAGCCACTTTGGCTGAGAGAGCAGATGAGTAAGCTGATGATACATATGTGATTTTTAAGGACTTTGGTTTACAAATGTTGTCATCCCCATCCTTTCTACTTCCTTGCTGCAATCTCTTCATTGCACAAATTGCTGCTACTTTCCAACAATATCATGCTTCTTTGTAGACTGAACTGAAAGGCTTGTCGCTGCCTCTGTTTCTCATCCTTCATTGATTAAATGAAAAAAACAAGGCATGTGGCACCATCTGTAACATAATAGGTGCTAGATTTTGTGAATTTTAATTTCTTTCCTTAGTAGCTTTCTTTTTTTAAAATTAAAGTTTATTGGGGTGACAATTGTTAGTAAAGTTACATAGATTTCAGGTGTACAATTCTGTAACACATCATCTACAAATCCCATTGTGTGTTCACCACCCAGAGTCAGTTCTCCTTCCATCACCATATATTTGATCCCCTCCTTAGTAGCTTTCTTTGATTCCTAAGTAAAGTGTAGATGTCTTTGATTCATTAAGGTAACCACACCTAGTCTCCACTCCAGCCCTCTCATCCTATATATGAATCGTTATATTACTGGAAATGATTGAAGTCTTGAGCAGTGGCCAGAGACAAGTTTTATTTCTCCTTAGTCCCATCGTAACCTTAAGAGCCATGGCTCACCTCATTGTTGTGATGTTCTGAGCTTCATGTAGCATCATTCATGGTTTGTAGAAGGGATTTCAGGAATGCCATGGGGCCTCGCCTTATGCTACTGTTTTCTTCATAGGTCAGCATTGGTTGTCCCGAGAGGATGGAACCAATCACAAAGATATCCCACATCCCACCCAGTCGGTGGGCCTTAGTCTGTAACTTGTGCAAGTTGAAGACAGGAGCTTGCATTCAGGTAAGTCCCCATGAGAAGTGGTAGAGTGGGCTAACACCAAATTAGCCAGACTCGCCCGCCCAGTGAGAGCATTCTGTTAACTGAAAGGTTACTCAGGAGGCCCGCCACTCACTCCCAGGGCTCTACCATTGTACAGACCATTTCTGGAACCCTTTTTTTTTTGGATATTGTCTCTGAACCCTTCAGCTTAGTCTTTTCAGTATCCATAGCGGTAGTTAATTTCCATCCTTGGTTGTCAGAGTTGATGAACTAGGTGAATTCTGAAGTACCTGGCTCAGGTGACCAGGGAGACTGCACCACTGAGCCCCACAGCACACCTGCTACCTAAGGCCACGCTACTAAGACCGGGACACATAGCAGCTCCACCTTACATAGAAACAAACAGGGAGGCAGCCAAAATGGGGAGACAGAGAAACATGTCCCAAATGAAAGAACAGAACAAAACTCCAGGGGGAAAAAAAAACGAAATGGAGACAAGCATGATCTCAGGGAGAACTTCAACATAGAGATAGGAAACATAAAAATGGAGATAGAAAACAAAGAACCAAGCAGAAATGAAGAATACAATAACAGAAATAAAGAAGACATTACAGGCTCCAGGGTACAACGTGAGGTGCCTCCCTGGTTACACAAATCACAGGTGACTGTATCCAGTACCTGCAGCTGGAGAAGAACAAGCACCAATTTCATCCAGCAAGGCTAATCCCTATGACCAGGGATCTGACCTTTAGCTAATTGTAATGTTATTATAATGTCATTTGGATCCTTTTATAGTTCATAAGCATGATGATTGGGTTCCACACTCCTGTGTGAGATATGCCTCCCGCAAACCTTGTTACAACACATGAAATGAAAACATATGCCCACACAATAACTTGTACACAAATGTTCATAGTAACATTATTTCATAAAAGCCAAAAAGTGTAAATAATCCAAATGACTATCAACTAATGAATGGATAAACAAATGTGGTATAGCCATACAATAGAATATTATTTGGCTATATTTTAAAAAGAATGAAATTCTAATACTTGTTACAACACGAACCTTGAAAACATGCTAAGTGAAAGAAGCCAGACGCAAGCAGCCACATATTGTATGGTTCCACTTACATGAAATGCCCAGACTAGACCTATCTATAGAGAGAGAAAGTAGATTAGTGGTTGGGCGGGGCTGGGGTTGGGAACAGGGAGCGACTGTACATAGGCATGAGATTTCTTTTGGGAGGGGTTGAAAATGTACTGGAATGCATATGGACATGTTTATACAACTCTATAAAATATACTAAAGACCACAGAAGTATATACTTAAAATTGGTGAGTTTATGGTATGTAAATTATATCTCAATAAAGCTGTTTTTTAATAGGCATAATAGTACCTCCCCTATCACCTTAACTGGTTACAGTAGAAATAAATGAGATGTATACAGAGGCATTTTGTGTAATAAAATGTTTTGGGGAGAAAGTTAAATAGCTTTTTAATTGGCACCAAAACTTAGTTGGCATTTCTCCTTTACCACTGAAATATATAGACCTCCAGCTATAAATATCATAGAATGACTTTTTTTTTTTTGAAACTAGATGACTTTTATGGCAGAGTTTCCTAAGGACATTCCAGTTTTCATCTAAATACCCAATTCATATTCATGTATTTTGTTTTAGGTAATTTATATTTATGTTTCTATTAGGTTGCTGCAAAAGTAATTGCGGTTTTTGCAATTATTTTTCACCTTTTAAACCACAATTACTTTTGCACCAACCTAATACATTCTATAAATTTGAACTGAGAGAGATGATTTGTCTTTAGCTTCCCATTAGTAATAGTTTTATGTCACACATTCATTCTCTTAAACAGCAAACAATCTTTTTGCTTTCTTTTCCGATATTTGTATCAGTTATTAAATAGCAAAAGAGCACTATGCCCAACACTTTTAATCTTCTGCTAAAGAATGCCTTTTGCGTCTTGTTTTTTAAATGACTGGCTAGTTTCTTAGCCAAGTGATGACAAAAGATACCCAGATAAAAATACATTTGGGGCTTTTATCACGGTCATTTTCATGAGGCTTTTCAAATACATGGAAGTTTTAAGGATACAGATGTCAGTGTAATATAACAAACTTTTCCAACAGAGCTTTCCAGAGCTGGGGTGGGCTTTTGTGGGAGTGCTAGAGTAATTAGTAAATGGCTAGATGACCACTTAATTGAAAAGTGGAAAGCGTGGGAGGTGGGGGGGGCGGTGAAGGTAGAAAATCAGGTCTTTTAGAGGAAGTACAAGCAATAATAAATGTGATGCTTGATAAGATGATCTTAGAATTCCATCCCTGGGATTTTTTATCCTGTGAAGTTAATTTAAATGGAATCTGCCCCACTAAAGCTTTGATGGTTGTCAGGATTCTCTTAGGTGTTGAATTTCTCAATCTATTATAAGGAGACCTGTCAGGGTTTGCATTTCTTCAGTCTTTATTCATATCCAAGGTCATTCTCTATATTTAGTTATCAAAAACTCAACACATAGGTGATTGAGCATTTTGCCCTCCAGATGCAGGCATCCAAAAGAGTTGAAACTTGGCTTTAACCATGGGCATTCCCACTACATCCTTTGAAACAAATCCTCCATTGCTTTCCCTCCTGCCTCTGCATAAGCATAAATACACCCAAGCATTTTAAATCTTTGGAAGGAAAGCTATAGCAGTATAACCATAACAAATGGTAACTGAGACTAAGTGAAGCATAGGAAAGAAGTACAGCAGTCATGGGCCAGATTCTCCCTGGTCTGTGTTGAATCTTTGAATGGCAAAATATAGTTAATTTCAGATTATCTATAACCATACTGTCCAATAGAACTTTATGCAGTGATGGAAGTCTGTGCTGTCCAGTATGGTGGGAATATGACTAATGTGACTGAGAAATTGAATTTTTCATTGTGTGTAATTTTAATTAATTTAAATAGCTGCTTGTGGCTGGTTGGCTACCATGTCAGAGAGCACAGCTCTATAAGAACAATTTCAAGAAGTTAGATTACTTAGATATTGGAGTTCCCATGGCATTTTTAGAACTAGTAGATGCTCTGGCAATAATACTGACTTGTTTTTTTCCTGTAATGTGTTCAGAAGAATTTCTTGAGCACCTGCTTGTTCAATAGTTGTTGGCAATGCATGACAAATGACACAGCTGCTCTCTTTAAGAACGATGGCCAGGGATTTGACATTTGTTATTCTGTAGGTACAGTGTGAGAAGTACCACTATAGAAGCACATAATAAGGTAATATGGGAGACACAGAATAGGGACAGCATGACTCTTTACAGAGGTCAAGGACGAATTCTCAGACAAACTTAGTGCTTGAGCTGAAACCTTAAAGGAGAGTTTGGAGCTTTTGGGGGGTTTTTGCCTTTGTTTTGCTGTTTTCTATAAGAACAGATTGCCTGGGTGACTTGTAAAGCCTCTGTCATGGTCAATTCAGGACCAGCTTTATCCCTGTCTTTCCTTTGCTTCCTGAGTTCTCATTTTAGGCCCAGGTATATAGGGCTTCCCCTTCTCCCCAGCCCCGCTGCCTTAACACATCTTTTGTCTTCCTTCAGTGCTCAGTGAAAAGCTGCATCACTGCCTTCCATGTCACTTGTGCGTTTGAGCACAGCCTAGAAATGAAGACCATCCTAGATGAAGGGGATGAAGTGAAGTTCAAGTCATACTGCCTCAAGCACAGCCAGAACAGGCAGAAACCTGGGGAGGCCGAGTACCCCCTACATAGGGCTGCAGAGCAGAGCCAGGCCAAAAGTGAGAAGATCAGCCTGCGGGCACAGAAGCTTCGGGAGCTGGAGGAGGAGTTCTATACCCTGGTCAGTGTGGAAGATGTGGCCGCAGAGCTGGGGCTGCCCACACTAATGGTGGACTTTATCTACAATTACTGGAAACTAAAGCGGAAAAGTAACTTCAATAAGCCGTTACTGCCTCCGAAGGAGGAGGCAGAAAATGGCCTAGTGCAGCCAAAAGAGGAGAGTATTCACACTCGCATGAGAATGTTTATGCATCTTCGGCAAGACCTAGAGCGGGTAAGGAGACCAGCTGTGACGAGTGTGTAAATCTCAGTCTGCATAGAAATGGAGGTCCCACTTCCAGTTGTTTTCTTTAAGCGTCAGCTCATTTACAGTGTGGGCTTCTGTGTCCTTGCTTATCTTCTCATTTCATCATGGCCCCAGATACTGGGCTCTGTTTCAATTTTGTCAGGGAATGGAGAAGCCTCACTTATATGCTCCATGAACCGTAAATCTGAAATAAATTCTCCTTTGGTTTATTTTTTATTCACTGTTGAGCCTAAATTAGATCAGTTGTATTTTACTGACACACTTATGAGGCTGCGAGCTGAAGAAAGAATGAATTTTGTTCAGGAAAGACCTAGTTCAGAGTTTCTCAAACTCGGCACTATTGACAGTGGTGCTGGATGGTTCTTTGTTGTCAGGGCCTGTCCTTTGTTGTGTCCTTGGTAAGATGCTTAGCAGCACCCTTGCTCTCTACCCACTAGTGGCCAGCAGCAAACCTGCCTCCCCACTGTGCCCAGATACCAGTTGTGACAACCAAAATATTTCCAGATTACCAAATGCCCTGGGGGTCAAAATCGTCCTTGGTTGAGAGCCTCTGCACCAGATAATTCCATTTAACTCATGATACATATGATATGAATAAAGTACCAGTTTAGTAGATACCGTATATACATAGTATCTACTAAATTCTGTACGGTAAATGCAGGGCCTAACTTATACCCCTGTAGTACCAATTTAGTAGATACTATATATACATTGTATTGTATATATGCAATTTAGTAGATACTATGGATATGTAGTATCTACTAAATTGGTACTACAGGGGTATAAGTTAGGCCCTGTGTTTACCCTACAGAATTTTATTATCAAGTATAATTACAGAGATGGCTTATTTGTTTGTTTTTCTCTGCTGCCAGAATTTGGAAGGGAACATAGATTTGGCTCACTTTTTACAATTTAACTCACATATATATAGCACTTACTGTGCAGCGACACTGTTGTAAGCATTTTTTATATAAATTTTATTGGGGTGTTGTAAGCATTTTTTTATAAATACTGACTCATTTAATCCTAACATGCCTATGAAGTAAGTGCTATTATTATCCCTACTTACAGATGAATAAACTAGGACACTGAAAGGTTGAATAATTTGTCCAGATGGGGAATAGGACAGAGTGAGGATTTCCCCCTTGTGAATGAGTTGAAAGAGTGAGCAGTAAACTTTATCTATAACTGTTGGAAACTGAAACTTTACCCTGCTGGTCCAGCACTCATTAGAAAATTGTACTGGATCCAGCATTACCATTGTTTACTCAGGGAAGGCTGAAATGTTAAATTATCATTCAGTCTTCCCAGCCTGGCTGTGCAGATAACTGGCAAGCCCAGGACACTGCAGGGAGAGTAGGTTTTAGGAGGTGGCTTTGGAGCCTTTTATTTATGCTGCTGAGTGATATGGGAACCACAATCCCACAAATGACCAATGCTGCGTGAATTCATGTGGAGTGGCTGTCGTTGTACAGCCTTTAGGTTCATTCTTCTCTCCTCACCACTCCCCGTCCCACCCGACTTTAGTTGTCTAAATTTTAGCTAAACAATTTTGTCAGATTAGCTCAACATGACAAAAATCTCTGTTTGCTGGGGTTTGGGCTTTCAGGTCCGAAATTTGTGCTACATGATAGGCCGGCGAGAAAAGCTGAAGCTGTCACACAACAAACTACAGGAACAGATCTTCGGTTTGCAAGTCCAGCTTCTTAACCAGGAAATGGCTGCAGGTAACCTATATATCAAAGATGGTCTAGAAAATACCAGGGATGCCAAAAAAATGTATACAAGTCAACACTTTGGTCAGCGTTGCTCAAGCAGTAGCTCGCCATAATCAGAAGTGTCTGGACGCTGATGGTAACCACTTTGAGCACCTCTTGTAGTTGTAGAAGTCAAACGTGACTTGTATTCATCTTTTGTTATCGGTATATATTGAGCATTACAATTTTAATACAGTTTCCTTTCTTAAAATGTATACATTTTTTGGCACCCTCTGTATATAGATTCTATTTTAACAAGTTAAATGTTATGTCAATTATTTCACTTAAAAATCTTTTAAAATTCTTGTCAAATATCTCATTTGCTCTAGTCCAACCATGATACAGTGTGACCCATTCCACTGTCAACTCATGAGACAAGAAATCCCAGGGTGGGTTTGGGGGAGTTGCAGGTCTAGGGCAGATAATATAGGTCCCAGACAGATTGGGGCCATTAGTTGGAGCCATGAAATTGTTCTATAATCATTAGATTCATTTATAAATCAAGAAGATAGTATCTAATCCTAGTTTCCAAAAAACATTTCATTCCAGGGTTAGCCATCTTAACAATAATCTGTTAAAATAAATCCTTAACCAGAAGTTAGGAGATCTGGGTTCTTGTCTCTTCATTTATTCACTAATATTTGTTGAGCACCTACTATGGGCTAAGAATTGAGCTAGAAGATAAGATAGAGCAGTCAGTGAGACACAATCCCTGCCTGCAAGGTACACTGCCTTGCAGGGACAGGTGAGAGAGACAGGTGAGCATAATTAGAGTGCCCTGAGCATGGAGAACGTGGCTGGAATGGTGACAGTTATATTCAGTAACATGTGTAACCTCCCTATGCCTCATTTAACATAGAGGTTGGTGGCAGAGCTTGGGCAACAAGGGGTCTCTGTGCTATTGGCTTCTCGGTGGGAGTTGGCCCCACAACTGCTTGTGGCGTCAGTAGATGGCAGCCCCTGGGAGAGAAGGGGGCTGTGAGTGTTCCACATGGACCGTTGGGGAATAAACGGTGCCCATTGGGGCACCTAATAGTTGTCCTCTCTGTATGTCATTTTTGTGAGGCTACATTAAGGTAATAATGGGCAACGGCCAAGGCCATATGCAAGGAGGAAGTGTTTGGTAGCGCTCTGTTAATTTCAGAGCACTCAAAATACTAGAGAGAGGACCTGTTCTAAATATGAATATAGGGTGAAATAGCCAGTTAACCGACAGCCAGCACTTCCCAGGCCAAACCCATAGCAGGCCATTGGCAGGGATGTCAGTCCTTTCCTCCCGGCCTTGCCACTACAAAACCTGCCCCACACCTCCATGACGGTCATTCATAGTGGGGAGATGTTTTTCAGTTAAGGACATAAAATACTCAGGAACCACCCACTACCACTTCTACTAGTGTCAGGTTAAAACCCATCTATGCGCCTCACCCACCAAAGCCAGTGCTGTGTTCCTGAAGGTTTGTATTTGACTTGCTTTAGGATGGCCAGGAAAGACGAGGGTGGAATCTGAAATGTCTGTGTTTAAGGCGCATCCTAAGTGCTGTCCAGTACCCACCATGTGCGAGCATGCACACGCGCACACACAGACCCTATGTGTGTATCATTGCTGGTGACATTCTTTTCATAAATGGAAGGGGCAGAGGTGGGGGTATAGGAGGCAGCACACTAGTCTTTGTGATCATTTTACAGACTGGGAGAGCAGAAGGAGTGAGGTCGGGAGTCACAGAGCAAACACTGGCATTGCTGAGTTTCCCCCGCCCCAACCTCTAGTTCAGCTCGTTCTAGCTGCTATACTGTGATGTACTCGCAGAGAGTGTTTGTTAGCCATTTGGAAGAGTGGGTATGTGAACTCACTCTGCCGTGAGTACGTGTGCCATTGTTTAAATCAGTTGTTAAAATGAATCTTTCTTTTTGATCTCAGGACTTCCTTTGTCAAGTGCACTAGAAAACTCATTGTTTTACCCACCACCAAGAATTACCTTAAAGTTAAAAATGCCCAGATCGGCCCCAGAAGACTGCCGAAACAGCTCCACAGAGCCTGATCACGGACCCCTCTCTCCTGACAGCAACTCCCCTGTTCAAAATATAAGGAGCACGCAAGTGCCTCAGGAATCACTAGAAATGAGAATGAAATCATACCCAAGGTATCCATTAGAGAGCAACAGTAACCGTTTGCTGGCCAGTCTCGGCCTTTCTATTAGTGAAGCAAAGGATCCCAGTCCTGCTTGGAGACCTCCATCTCCGGAGTTCTATCATGGGCAGTCACAGGGAAAGCCTCTGGTCCTTCCGGCTGCCCTTCATGGGCAGTCTTCCATTGGGAATGGGAAAAATCAGCCTAACTCCAAGGTTGCCAAGTCCAATGGCCTGGAGGACAGCTGGTCTGGGGATATTACCCAAAAAGATAGCTCGAGTGAGATGTTCTGTGGCCATGAGTCTATGCTCAGCTCCCACTTGGCCAGTCAGGGCAGCTTTAGAAAATCTGCTGTGGAACACTTCAGCAGGTCCTTTAAGGCCACCAACAGGTGGATGAGGAGCACAGAGGGCCTCCCGTGCTGTGGGAAGCCAACCAAGAATAGTAACCCCAAGGAGCAGCTCTGGGGCAAGCAGCTTGTCAGGCGGTCTGCAGGGAGAGCTCCATATCAGGAAAACGATGGGTATTGCCCAGATTTGGAGCTCAGTGATTCAGAAGTAGAAAGTGATGGGAGTAAAGAGAAAGTCAAGGTTAGGAGAGAGAGCTCAGACAGGGAAAATCCTCCCCACGACTCTAGACGGGATTGCCACAGTAAAAGCAAGACATATCCCCTTTCCCACAGTTCAATGCAAAGGTGATCAACAACGTCCAAGAATAACTCCATCTGCCTTTGCCATATATATTGTGGAAAACCCATACACTAAAAAGATTCTGGCATATGTTGGGAGAAATTGTAATGAAAAAAATAAAGTGTTTCCACAGTAAATTGGCTTGCAGTTTCTGAACCAGTTTCAAGTCTAGTTTTCACAAGCACATTATAAGAATTGCAGATTGTCCAAAAGTCTCTTTTTGCCAGAGACTATTGAGAACAGCTGGGCCCAGAGTATTAGTTCAGTAAATACTTTGGGGCAGCTTTGCTGTTATATTAACACATTGATGCGCATATGTGTTAAGAATCCTTGTATTGTTCATGGATTTGCGAGAGACATGATTACCAGACACTAATACTACTTATCTTTTGAAGCTACAGCATGTGACTCCCAGAGCGCCTATCTATAGGAAGTTTCTAACTCCACTGGTATCTGGAAACCCTCCTCAGGGAAAGACCAGGGGCCAACATCTCAGATACTGTCAGACTCAACTACCCTCTTCCTTCGCTCTACGCAAGGTAGAGTTCCTTTCAGAGGATCTTAATTTACCAAGTCAATACTCCTAATGCTTATAAGTGTCCAGTGCCTGTTCCTAGACTTGCTTGTTGGGGACGCACTTGTAACTATTTCACCCAGCTAACAAGCATAAAAAGCTAACTTGTGGATAGTGTTTACAAAAGTACGAAAGTACTACTTCCAAGGGAAATGCTCTGATTCTCCCAGTGGAGGCGTTTGTGAAGGATCCCAGAGCCTTTCCCAAAGTGAGACCATTTCTGGGGGATTTGTACCAGGTCAGGGTTTTTGTGTTATTGTTTTCAAATAAGTTTGACTTAAATAAGTTTGGCTGACAGTTTTTGTATACCTGCTTTAATGTTTATAAAATTTTTATTGAGGTATAATTAAAATATAATAAAATGCACAGAGGTTAAGTATTCTTACCTGCTTTAATTTTGAAACATATTTTTATTGTCAAACAGAATTTGAAAGCATGTGTTTAACACATGGATGTAATTTAGCTTTGTACCAACTTTGAATCCGAAGTAATTTCCCAAACAAAAAGCTGGAACCATTTTTCAGAAGTTGTTTCTACCCTGTTCCCAAACTATCTGCCTTGATTGATTTCTGGGAGGAAGAGAATGATTATGTTTGGTGGGGGGTGGGATAAAACATGTCTGCTTCCCATGTAAAGAAGGGGGAACTGTTACAGTTTTTAAAATGTGAAGCCAACTATAATTCTCTGCTCTCTTTTCTTAGCCTTAATATTCTCTTTCTTCTAGTTTGGGAAACTGTAGTGGAAATATTAAGACAAAAGTGGCCATTGTCAATTTTTTTTGAGTTGCTTAGTGGTAGAACAGCCCAGCTACAATAGGCGCCGGTCAGTAAAGGCAGCGGCGCTTCTCTCCATCAATAAGGAAACAGCAGTTTCCTCTCCCCGCTTTTGTAGCCTTGTTAACGGCTTTCTTTGCTTTTGTTTTTGCCTCCTTTTCTGGAGACTTCTGTATTTTGCCTCTCCTTTGGTCACACCTTCAGCATGTTTCTTTTAACACCTGTGTACATGTGTGAACATGCCCTAACATGTGGAAGGTGTCCTGTATTTTGTTTGAATGGAAAAAGCTGTGGATTATCCAAAGGAGGAATAGAATTTCTCCTATTTATACACCAGGTTTCTGTGCATTTTTTTTTCTGGAGTTCTCCTGGGGTTAGATACTAATTGGACACTTTCATGGCGATGAAGTGATAATGGAGCTGTGTTATAAACTCCTTGTGTTAGAGGCCAGTACAGTAGCCCATGTCCCTTCATGCTTTTCAATTCTGAGTGAGTGGGAGGAAAAGTGAACATTGAAAAAGTGCTTTAGCCAAATTCCATATGTAATGCCATTGGGATAGTATTGACTAAAATAATTTCAGTCAGGGAAACATAGTTGTAATATTTTTACAGGATTTTCCTAGGTAAATGAAGGAGCCTTCAGTTGTGTACATTTCAATTGCCCCAAAATGTATTTGCTACATTTTGCTGTTGTTGGAAGTATTACCTCTTAACCTTCTTTGTTAATTTTTTTCATTTTGTCTTATATAGTCCAGTTTTCCAAGGTAAACTCAGTCTTTTTTCAAATGTCACGTTTTTACCAATACTTTTTCATTAAATTATGAAAACTGCTAACTACTGTCAGTGTGGTAATGTTTTATTTTGGCATATGGGTTTTAGGAAAAGCTTACATATGTGCCTTTTGTATTTTAAAAAAATCTTACTCAAAAAAATGAAAATAAAAAGTCTTGTTAATTAAACAAAAAGAGATGGTGGGGGAAAGGAAGGGGGGGGGGAATTCAGTGTTTAGAAGCACAAATTCATGATTCATGTCAATCCCAGGGCCCAAAGAGAACTCTGGGGACTTGGACTCAGCCAGAAAGCATGAGTCCATTGGTCTGATAAGACAAAACCTTAGTGTTATCCAAAAAAATCACCAGGGAAATGGATCCTATCTATAGTCACAAAGTTTGGGAGGCTTAGATCAGGCGTCACTTAACTACATATCTTTACAGTATTCATTCTGTTTGGAGTCATGTGAGTATATTAATGTTATACGAGTTATGTAGTATCGTGGGGGAACTCTGAGGCCTTTATAAACATTTTCATTATGTTTGAGAAATGTACTTGCTAAAAGTCACTGGGTAAATCAGTAGTGAAGATAAAGGATAAGGTTGTTTCTCTCCCCCTTCTTCCCTCCCTCCCTCCCCCTCCTGTTAATGGATAGCTGTTTTGATTCAGTAAATTGTTAGGTAAAATGTTGGAGAACTGTAACTACAAATATACCTTATTACAGCCAGCAAGAGCTTTGGGTTTATAGTAATGTCTGTATTTCCAATGGGAGATGAACCTTAGTCTTTGCGTTGAGAAAACTTTTACACTCAGAGAATAAACCATAGGATGCACAGTCCTGGGGGATTTTCCCCTTAAGGACTCAGCATTGTTTTCCCTCAACAACTCAGCATTGTTTTAAAAAAAGGAAGAACAGGACAAAATAGAGTCACTTTTGCTAAGCCACATCACCAAACCAAAACTTAAGAACTAACCTAATTGCAGTTTCAGCCTCTCCCAGGAGTGGAATTTTCAACCAATCAGATTGCAATTCCCTGGTCAACACTGGGGAGGTAATCTGCCTGATAAAGGTGTTTTTGCCTGAAACTACCCACTCTTTTAACTGCTTAGTCCCCTTCCTTCTGCCTATGAAAACCTTCCATATTGTATTACTCATCAGCCTGCCCTTCTAGTTGCTAGATGGGATGCTACCCGATCCATGAATTGCTTAATGAAGCCATTAGATCTTCAAATTTACTGGTTGAATTTTGTTCTTTACAGCGTGCTTGCTGACCCTTAAGAATCGAAGGAAAACACCTGATAGGAATAAAACCTTACCACTGAATAACTCATGCAATATTTTTTTTAAATGTATCTTATTTGTAACAAATGTTTATTAGATTTTCACAGCCTTAATTCAACTATTTTCAAGTTTTATGGAAAGCAGCCATTGTGTATTGATTATTTTAAAAATAGCTTATAGTTAAATAAAGGCCTACCCCGAGGCTGTCAGTCTTCCGCAGGGAACTCTAACACTCAATTCAGCACAGTTAAAGAAGGCTTCTGTGAATACAGTTAATTTTGATTCATGGATTGGGACAAACTCATGACCTGAAGCCAAGAGGATAATTGTCCTTGAAATGAGTCAAGTAGGGGAGGCTCGATCCCCAGACTGGTGTCCCCTGTTCTTTCCAGTCACTGATGAGTTAAATACATTAATCGTCTTGATAAACTCTCAGAGCATCCATCATTTCTCAACTTGTGAAGGGGGTGTTGGATGTGCACATTCCAGCCTCAAGGCCTGCACACCCCAAGTTTTAAGTTTCCTTTCCCTGTTCTCACTACTCCTGCTCCACCTCCTCAATTTCATTTATTTTTACTGAATATCAGGTTATAAACAAGCTAGAAAGGTGGAATTGGACTGATTAAGCTATACTCATTACAGCAAGTTATCAGAATTTGGAAACCACTTGCAGAAGCGCCTTTTCATCAACATTACTTTCTAAAGTGTCGCCATGATGTAATGAAGCTGCTTCCATAAATCACACATGGAAATGGGTCTCATTTTATAGTCATTTTTCATATGGTTGATAAAAACAACTTCATGCTAAGAATTGATGACACTTTGAAAATTGTAATCTCATTGTACTAATCACCTCAGCCTCAAAAAAGAAAGATACTTCAGGTTGGGTGGTTATTGGTTTTCAATCTTTCAACTGCTTAGGGAAGCAAACATTGCATACTTATTCCTGCTTCAGATAAGCCTTGTGCATGTACCAGGGTTCTGGTAACAGACTTTTCTTTTTATCCTAACTTTGCCTCTTCAACTTTCCAAGACAGGCTCTCTGGTTAATTCTACCATTCTGTGGCCATGGGGTAAAACCAACGATGGTTCACAAGGCTGGTTTTGGCTATTTGCAGTACTGTGGCCATTCATCAGTCTTTTCAGTCGTATTTTCCCACAGGGGTAACAATAAACAGGGTCAAACAGGACTGTCTGCATCTTTGGGACAGATGTCCTTGTCCCCCAGTCCTCATAGGTGAACTGAGAACTACACTGGCAAAGATGAGGCTAAAGATCAGTTTCAAGACAGTTTGTTTGGGACCAGCCAACACTTCAATTAATGAAGATGGCAGTATTCATTGAGCCCTTTCTCTGTCCCAGGCCCTTTGCTAATTAAGCCTTCTACATAAACTACCTTGTATTTAGTTCTTATGCCAACAATATAAAGATGATACAATTAGCTCCATTTGACACATATGAAAACTGAGGCCAAATGGTTAAAAAGCAGTTGCTAAAGGCCCCACAGCTAGTGTACAGCAAGATCAGGGCAAAAATCTGTGAAGTTGCCTCTACAGCTCATACTCTTGGCCACTTTGCTTGACTCCAGTGCCCCAAGCCCCTTCTCTAAGTGTTCCTACTCAGCTTCTCCCTGAAAAAAGCAACCTGACTTGAGGTTTAATCATATGAGTTCTGTACCACTTGAGCCTTGCCATCCTGGACAGAGATGACTGCACCAGAATTAGCCATCTGACACACAGGCAGTCTAGAGGCTCACGTCCGAAGAGCAAGATAATTCACACAAATCTGGACAGGACAGGCTTCGTGGTAGAGCTAGGACCTGGTGGACTTGCCACCTCTATGGCTCGTCTAACCTGTAAGCTAAATAATGGCCCGTCAAAGAGGTCCACATCCTCATCCCTGGAACCTGTGACTGTTATCTTGTGTGATAAAAGGGACTTTGCAGATGTGAGGACCCGAGATGGGGAAGTTACCCTTGATCAGCCCGGTGGCCCAACCAATATCACAAGAGGGAGGCAGGAGGATTAATATCGGTAGTAATAGGAGATATGACAGTGGCAGCAAGAGGTTGGAGTGACGCTAAGAGGGGCATGAATGAGCCAAGGAATGCAGGTGGCCTCTAGAAACAAAAAGTCAAGAAAACGAATTTTCCTCTAAAGTCTCCAGAGGGAACCCAGCCCTGCCTGCCCCGTGATTTTAGACTTCTGACGTCCAGAACTGTAGGGAATTAAATGTGTGTTGTTTTAAGCCACTAAATTTGTGGTAATCTGTTACAGTAGTAATAGGAAACTCATATACAAGACATAGAGAAAGTGTTTCTTACCCTTTCAGAGGAGCATTCCTCCTTCCCAAAGGGCCCACCTGGGCTACCACTGACCACTCTAGGTTGGTCCTCTGCTTTTCTCTCTTCATTGAAACACTTTATTAAAATGGAAAATAGGTGTTTTTTCAATCAATAAAATCTTCCCCTGTATAAATTAGATTTCTATTTCCTGCCCTTCACATTTTTTCTAAGGTAGCCTTTGTTACTCAGGTGACCTTGGGTAATCCTGTATGGTCCTGCTTGATTGACTGTGGCTGGACCTGGCACCGCCTGAGGAGTTGCCATAGGTTTGGATATGCCCGTTTGGGTAAAAATATCCTAGGGAAGTGGAAATAATTCTCTTTGAGTGTTACTCCATGGGGAGAGGTGAGGCTCATTATGAGGAATGATGCTCTAATTATCAGAGTGTCCTACAAGGAAGTGGGCAGCTTGGAGAATTCTTGAAGATCCCAGGCACCTGAGCAGAGCTTGGGGATTAAAGAATGCAATTTATGCTACTTATGAAAAAACCTACTTTTAAATATAAAGACAAAGTTTAATAGGATGGAACAATCCTATGCTAACACCAAAAGAAAGCTGGAGTAGCTATATAAATATACAAGGGCCAATTCATCAAGAGGACATAAAAATCCTAAATGTTTATGCACCTAATAAAGCTTCAAAATACATTAAGAAACTTGTTGAGGTCATCACTTTGTGAGTTATGTAAATATCTGATCACTATGTTCCATATGCCTGAAACTAATAAAAAAATAATGCAGCTTCCTGGGCAAAACAATAATAATACATTAAGGAAAAAATTCTAGAACTGCAAGGAGAAATGAACAAATCCACAGTTACAGCTTATGTCTATAATTAACAGAACAAGTACACAGAAAATCAGTAAGGACATAGGAGATTTGAACAAAACTATCAACCACCTAGATTTAAATTGACATTTACCACTCCATCCCCCAACAGCAGAATGCACATCGTTTTCAAATGCAAATGGAACATTTACCAAGATAGATATTCTGGGCCATTAAACAAGTATTAATAAATGTAAGAGAATTCAAGTTAAAGTATGTGCTCTGACCACAATGGAGTGAAATTAGAAATCAATAACAAACATCTGTAGAAAATCCAATTATTGGAAACTAAACACACTTCTAACACGAGTCAAAGAACTCAAAATGGAAATCAGAAAATATTTTAAATTGAATGAAAAAAAACAATTTGTGGGATGGTGCTAAAGCAGCACCTTAGGGAAATTCTATAGCACTAAATGCCTATATTAGAAAAGAAGGGTTTCATTCAAATCAATGACCTCACCTTCCCCCTTAAGAAATTCTAAAAAGAAGAGGAAATGAAATCCAAAGTAAGTAGAAGAAAGGAAATTATAAAGGTCAGAGATGAAATCAGTGAAGTAGGGAAGAGAAATTCATTGGAACCAAAAGCTAGGTCTTGGAGGAGATAAATAAAATTGATGAAACATCTAGTGAGACTAATCAGGAAAAAGAAAAGGTAAATTTACCAGTATTAAAAATGAGAAAAATTTTCATTGCTACAGATTCTACAAGTATTAAAAAGATAAGGGAAGGGCGGCCGGATGGCTCAGCTGGTTAGAGCACGAGCTCTCAACGACAAGGTTGCCGGTTCAACTCCCACATGGGATGGTGAGCTGTGCCTGCTGCAACTAAGATTGAAAACCGCAACTGGATTTGGAGCTGAGCTGCACCCTCCACAACTAGATTGAAAGAACAACAACTTGGAGCTGATGGGCCTGGAGAAAACACACTGTTCCCCAATATTCCCCAATAAAAAAGTTTTTCAAAAAATAGTTTGTTACTTCATATGGCTGGATAGCCTCCAACATGAGTTTAAAAAAAAAAAGAAGGGAATATTGTAAACAACCTTATGCCAGTAAATTTAACAATAAAGGTGAAATGGATAAATTCTCTGAGACAAATTATTAAAGCACATTCAAGAAGAAATAGATAACCTGAAAAGCTCTTCATTATTAAATAAATTGAATCTGCAGTTAAAAACTTGTGAAGAAAACTCCAGCCCCAAATCACTTCACTAGTAGATTTTAACAAACATTTAAGTAACAAATAATATCAAAACTTCGAACAAATTGAACAGGAGAGAATAGTTCTCAACTCATTCTATGAGACCAGCATTACCCTGATAACCAAACTAGGCAAAGACCTGATAAGGAAAGAAAAATAGACCAATATCCTTCATCAAAGGCAAAAGTTCTTAAAACTAGCAAATTGAATCCCAACAATGGATCAAAAGGAGAATACATCCTGATGCCTTAGCTCGGGCTGCTATAACAAAAAACTATAGACAGGGTAGCTTAAACAACAGAAATGTATTTCTCACAGTCTGAAAGCTGGAAAGTCCAAGCTCACGGTGCCGGCAGATTCCATGTCTAATAGGGGCTCACTTTCTAGCTAAGTAGACAACCACCTTGCTGTGCTCACATGGCCCTTCCTAGGTGTGTACTTGAAAGAGATCTCATTCTCTCTTCCTGTTATAAGGGCACTATTCCCACCCTTGTGGCCTAATTGAAACCTAATTACCTCCCTGAGGCCTCACCCCTGAATACCATCATAATGGGGGCTAGGGCTTCAATGTATGAATTTTGGGAGGGACATAAACATTCACTCCATAACAAATACCAAGTGAGATCCCAGAAATGCAAGGTTGATTTAACATTCAAAAACACTCAGTGTAACTCACCATATTTCAATAAATACATAAAAAAAACATTTGACAAAATTCAATATCCATTGCTGATAATGCTCAGCAAACTTAAAACTTACCAATAAAGGACATCTATGAAAAACCTATAACTAAGATATTTAGTGGTGAAAGACAGTGCTTTCCCCCTAAGATCAGGAATAAGACAAGAATGTCTGTATTCCCTACTTCTCTTGAACATTGTACTGGAATTTCTAGAGAGTGCAATAAGCAAGAAAAAGAAATGAAGGCATCCTGATTAGAAATGAAGAAATACAACTTGCTTTATTCTCAGATCACATGATTGTCTATGTAGAAAATCAGATGAAATCTACAAAAAAACTACCAGAACGAATAAGTGAGTCTAGCAAGGCTGCAGGATAAAAGGTAAATTTACAAAAATCTGTTGTATTTTATATACAGGCAAATAACAATCAGAAATTGAAATTTAAAAAAAAAATTACCATTTATGATAGCACCAAAAAATTGTAAAATTCTTAGGTATAAATCTGCCAAAAGATATGAAAGACCTGTACAATGACATCTACAAAACATTGCTGAGAGAAATGGAAGAAGACCTAATTAAGTAGAGAAATATACGATGTTCATGGATCAGAAGACTCAACATTATTAAGACGTCAATTGTACCCAAATTGGTCTATAGACTCAATGCAATTCCAATCAAAATCATACCAAGTTTGGGTTTTTTCGGGGGAAGGGGTTGGGGGATTGACAAGCCAATTTTAAAATTCATATGAAAGTGCAAAGGACCTAGGGTAGGCAAAAACACTTAGAATGAGAAGAATGGAGTTAGAAGACTGATACTACCCTATTTCAAGACTTATTAGAAAGCTATAGTCAGTAATCAAAACTGTGGTATTGATATAAAGATAGATATATAGATCAATAGAAGAGAATGAACTCAGAAGTGGACTCACACATATATGGGCAACTGATTTTCAACAAAGGTATACTCCATTTAATGAAAAGGGGATTGTCTTTAACAATCGTCTTCCCAAAAAGTGTGGTGGAACAATTGGATACCTGTATGTTAGAAACTTCAATCCATACCTCACACCGTATATAAAATTTTAAAAAATGGATCAAAGGCCTAAATTTAAAACCTAAAGCTATAAAGCTTCTAGACAAAAACAAAGGAGAAAACCTTTAGGACCTTGGTTAGGCAAAGGTTTTTTAGATATAACACCAAAAGCACTTTCCATTAAAGAACATATCAATACTTGTAAATAGCTCGTCATCAAAATTAAAAACTGCTACTTTTTGACAGACACTGTTAAGAAGAAGAAAAGAGAAGTCGCAGAATGGGAGAAAAGATTTACCAATCATTTATCTGATAAAGGACTGGTATCCTGAATATGTCAAGACTCAAAACTTAATAACAAGAAAATAACTAAAAATGAGCAAACAGTCTCAACAGACACTTTGGTGAAGACATACGAATAGCAAATACTCAATGAAAAGATGCTCAACACCATTAGTCATTAGGGAAATACAAATTAAAACTACAATGAGACCCCACTACACACCTATTAGAATGGCTAAAATTAAAAAGACCACACCAAGTGATAGTGAAGACGTCTAGAATTGGAACTCATATACACAGGTGGTGGGAATATAAAATGGCTCGACCACATTGGAAAAGTGTGGAAACTTCTTACTAAGTTAAACATACACCTAACATGAGGTCCAGCCATTCTCCTACTAAATATTTACTCAAGAAAAATGAAAGCAAATGTTCACATAAACACTAGTACACAAATGTTCATAGTAGCTTTGTCTGTGATAGCCGAAACTGGAAACTCAAATGTCCATCAACGCTTGGATGGATAACAAGTTGTGTTTACATACAGTGGAATACCGCTTAGTAATAAAAAGTAAGAAACTACAAGATAGATGAATCTCAAAATAATTACGCTGAGTGAAAGGAACAGATAAAACAGAATACATACTGTATATAAAAATCTAGAAATTGAAAACTAAAGTGACAGATCCATGGTTGCCTGGGAGTTAGGAGAATGGAGGGATAATAATTGAGGCCACAAGTGCCACTTTAGTCTCTTAAACTTTGCTCTAACCATCTCCTTCCTGCCTAGAGCCTGTGCCTTTGGATGCTGGTTTCTGGCCCTTCCTCCTTCATGAATTAAAGAGAATTAGAATGTCACAGTGATTGTGAATTGAGTGTACTAAGGGGTTTTAGGACAGTGCAGATGGCAAGGAATGGGACACTGGATTGCGAGATGTAAATAATTAGGAATACTGACCTTGGATTCAGTACATTCAATAAAACACACATCTCAAGTGTAATACTGGATGATGCTTGACAGGACATACACCAACTCAAAGCTCCATCAGGATAGCCAGCAGCTCCATCACCCCCAGAAAATTCTCTTAACTCCCCTTCACGGTTAATCCCTGCCTCCCACTGCCCCGGGCAATCACCGTTCTGTTTACCTCCCTCCTTTAATTTAATATTTTCCACTTGTGGGTTATTTAGAGAACGTGTGGGTGGTGAGGTGGCAGGTCCAGGAGTACATGGAGACTCTCAATGGGCAATGTGAAGCTGAGTCAAATTAAGCCTTTCCTTTCCTCACCAAAAACGTTTTTGCAAGAGTTGGCCTCCAGCCATCAGAGTCTTCTCCACTAAGAAAAGAGGATTTATTTAACAGCTTTGTTCTTTCCTTTTTAATCTGTTTATTTGACCCGACCCTCGACCCACTCTCTCGGTTAAGCATTTTAGTAACTTTTTGTTTGAGAAACTAGCGAACCGTCCAAACTGCAAAGCCTAGGTTAACTGGTCTCTAAGCCTCGACCCCAACCCCCCATCCGGGTGGCTTTGCAGGATTCTTCCAGCTGAGATGGAGGACAGGGACAGCGTTGGGCTTACCGGCTACATCCCCCACCCCCAGCCTAAGTGTCCCCCTCACCTCCTCCCGCTCCGCTGCCTGACCTTTGAGCCACCCAGAAGTCACCAGCCCGGCCTCCCTGCCCCCTCCCCGGAAAGGTCTGGCGACAGCCGAGCAAATCCCGCTCAGACTGGTCTTCCGATCAGGGACAGCGGGAAGGACACCGACTGCCATCCGCCTACCCACGGACTCCCGCCGGAGACCAGGCGGGCTCGACCTGCAGCGTCCGAGGGCCTCGCTGTCGCCTGAGGCCGCAGCGGCGCTACCAGATAGCGGAGTGGCCCCTCGCCTGCACAGGTACCGAGCTGTAGCAGGTACCTGCCGCAACGTCCCCGCTCCCCCTCCCCCCCACCACCACCCGGCCACCCGTTTGTGACCACGAACCCCTCCCTGTCGGGCTGCGCTCTCTGGAACCCAGGCAGAAAGGGCACATTTGCCAGCCAGCCCCTGGCTTGCACAACAGAGCGAGCGTGGGGTTAAAAGTTGCTATTGCAAAAGCCTCGCGTCTGATCTTGGGCCTTATCTCAGACTGATAACATGCAGGCCTTTGGAGCCGGTGCCAATTTTTAACAGTCAATGAAGATTGCAAATGCTGGCACACTAGCAGTTGGTATTGGAGGCCGATTTGAGCTGTGTTTCTTAAAAAAAGAAAAAGTCAGTTTATTGAAGGAAATATTAAACCAAAGATTGTTTTCCTTTTCCTCCCATTATTAACTTCCTCATCTATGTGTGGGGTCACTGACTTCAAAGCAGGTAGATTGCAGAGAGAAAAGATGAAGAGCCAGGTGATTTTGGTCCTCACCAGCCTGGGTGCCCACCTCTTGGGAAAGCCTCTCTTAGGAAAGAGAGAAGGCTCTTGAAAGTTGCCTGTTTTTCCTCTCCCGCATGGGTTTCTGAGGTAATGTTTTATTTCTTTTCTGATAATTTTTCATTTTCTTCTCCCTGTTTCCTGGTCACAGTCTCTGGCCTAAAATCCCAGCATAGAATGTTCCTGCCTGTGAAGTTCAAGACCTTGCCAAGTTGGCACCGTGCCTTCCTAGGCAGCAAGAAATAGCCGAGGGGCTGCCAGTTCTACAAGGGTGTCCAGACGATGTCCTTTTCTCCACCCGTTCCATTATCTGAATTTGAAAATGTGTGTTCGTTCTAATTTAGTATATTATCACCAATGAACATATTTGTTTACAATGCAGTCAGAAAAATGCAGAGCGAAAAGGCTCTGGCCTTTGAGCAGTCAGAGAAGTGAATCAACAACAATGGATTGGGAGGGCAGCAGGAGAAGGTGACCTGCAGACTCCCAGAGGGGCCACCAATGAGGGAGTTGCCTCCCCCCACCCCCTCACTCCCGCCCTGCCTTGGGGACTAGGGTGTTGGCATAAAGAGCAGCCTTGCCTCTGCTGAGCTGCTGGTTCTCTGAGGTCACCAGCGCCCAGGTGTGGATGTTGGAGTGTTGTGTTGCTTTGTTGTTGTTGTTGTTTTGGTGTTTTTTCTCTCTCTCTTTTTAAAAGACAGCTTGATAAAAAAGCCCTGGTAAGTTGACTGAAGATGTCTCATGTTATTGCCTATCAGCTCTTCCTTTTCAGGCACATCTCCTGCTACGTTGCATATTTCTTTCTGATTTGGAGAAAGTGCGTCCAGCCTTTCCAGTTCTAACAAAAAACACTCAGTCTGTACTGGGCTCTTACCAGGGTCTCAGTCCAGGTGTTGTGCTGAATTTGCTCCATGTGATGACATTTCCTTTTGTCTCTGTCACCCTCAGTAGATTGCCCCATGACAATGTCTTCCATTAAGATTGAGTGTATCCTGCCGGGGAACTGCCGGTTAGGTGAATCTCCAATATGGGAGGAAGCGTCCAACTCTCTGCTCTTCGTAGATATTCCTGCAAAAAAGGTTTGCCGGTGGGATTCACTCAGCCAGCAAGTGCAGCAAGTGACTGTGGGTAAGGATGAAGGCCGGGCTCAGATCCGCTGAGCCAGCCATCTTTTCCCTGGGAAGGGGTGGGACCACCTAAGGTGCTATTCCCACAGGACCTTCCTAAAGCATGTTGAATAGACTTTAAAAGTTTTGGATTGCCGTGCTGTCTGTCCTCCCACTTTGACCCAGGAGTGAATTCTAGATAGTCAATATTTGTCTCTTCCTCTGCAGTGGAGGGGCAACATTCCCCATTTTGCTCTGATAAGGAGGCACTGTAGAATCTTTCCCTAACATCTTCAGATAACAGCACTGAAAGCTTGAGACCCAGTATCTACCTTGGATCAGACCAAGGTTAATTAACAACAAAAAATGTATATTCCTTCTTTGAATGTGAATAGAAGAGCGTTTGGATTGATAAAGCATCAACCAGTACTATCTGTTCAGTGTACAAAATAGAATTTCCAGTGCTTTTGAGTGTGATTCTGTTTATGGCCATGTGATTTCCAGAGGGGTTTTATGATATTCTGCGGCCCAAAGGGATGGCCATAGAGAAAGAAGTTTCTTGTTTTCATTATTGTGATCTTGGCAAGAGACACCAGGAATTCCTCAGCATTGGGACCCTCACTCTCAACCCAGAACTGGGGACCTCAACCTTTATTTTTATGAGAGGTAACAACTTTTTAATTCGCTCAGGGATGTGATTATGGCTGGAAGCAAAGTGACTGTGACCACTGAGGTCAGAGCAGGGGGAGGGGCCCATGCCTTTCCTAGTCTCTTTTCCAGCATACACACGTTAGGGGTACATTCCTACCCTAATCTGCACACCCCCTCCCCCAAATGTGGAAAGGGCTTGTGCCGTCAGCAGTAGCTTAGAAGGCTAACGGAACTCTCAAGCCACAGGCTGGGATCCCTGATGAGAATGTGACTCTCCTAATAGTGTCCTGCACATTCCCTGGGACCCTCAGTGGCTCAAATCAACTTCTGGGTAGGGCTTTTAGCTGAGCACTCAGCACCTTGCACTGAATAGGTGTTCAGGAAATGTTTTCAAAATAAATTCTGATAAATTTGTTTCTGGTGACTGCTCACCATGGTAATTAATAGCTCCACTTAAAAAAAAGGAAGTTTTCTTGTACACAGAATATTAAACCCAGAAAACCTAAAATTGAAAAATACAGGGAGCATTTTAGATCTTGCTCCCCAGCATATATCGTCAGCTTGGTTCAAATAAACTCTTATAAAAATTCTCTAAATAAATAAATACATACATACATACATACTAAATATAGTAATATAATGAAGACATGTGTTTTATCACTGTAGCTACATTCATATTTATTACTTTTATGATGTCTACTTCCAAAAAGTATTTGAAAACAATTTTAATTAAACAATTTTAAATTGAATTAGATTTAAATAAAAGTTAAATAAAATATTTTAATTAAATGAAATCTTTAATTTAAACAAATTTAAAATTTTTATTTAATTAAATAAATTTAACTTCTAATTAAATAGGGCCCCTTAAAAAAGACAGTGCTGTATTGGAGGGAGAGAAAGATGTCGCAAAACCTAGTTGCTGGAACTGAACAAAGTTTGTCTCTGAATTTCCTGGAGATCTGTCAGATTGAGCATCAGTTGTTCTGTAACAACTGCTCCGGTGCGCCCTTTCCCAGTTAGAAACCTCCTCCTCTGAACTTGATGTGACTCCTGCCCCAATGTGTGGTGGCTGCTGTGGTTTGACTTCTCTGCTTCTCTCACTAGACTGGGAGCTTCCAGAATTGGGTTCCATTCACCTTTCTGTCCCTGCTATCCAGAACAGCACACGGAGTTCATTCTCAACAAATCTACTCGGTTACATAGCCTTCACTATTCAACGGAAGGAAGAGAGCACTCCCATTGTCAAAAGAGCTGGAATCCTCTTAGGCCAGGTGGCATGGTGGTCGCAGCATGCAGCTGGGCCACTGGACTGCTTGCAGCGTTCTGAATGTTGCTTTTGCCTCTTGCAGATGCCCCAGTCAGCTCTGTGGCCTTCCGACATCGACATTTTTAAAGAACAAGTCCCACCCAACTCCCCCCATTTCCTTTTTTAAACTTTTTTTCCTCCCCTTCTGCCTTCCCCCACCCCCAACTCTGGTTCAAGCGATTGTTTCTCAGTCTAGTTGTGTAGGACACAGCTCCCTGGCCCATGGTGGTACTGTGAGCCTTGCGCTCCCCCACCTCCCCCCTCGGCTGAGGCAGTCAGTCACCAGTCATCTGTCCCCGGCTCACAGCAGCTCACGGCAGCCCAGCTCCAGGGAGAGCTGTTGTTTACAATCTTAGCTGTAGCAGGTGTCACTCACTGGGAATCGAACCGGTGGCCTCAGCTGAGGAGCACGGAACTCCAACCACCTGAGCCACCGGGCCGGCCCACTCCCCCCTTTTTTGACGGCACATTCCTCATATCCCTCATGTTTCTGTATTTGTCTAATGTTTCCTTGTGGTTAGAGTAGTGCTATACATTCATGGCTAGAATACTGCATAGGTGATGTTTTGGCTTTCTCAGGGTATCCCATCTAGATACTCTCTGTCCCTCGTTGGTTGATGTTAGTTTTGATCACCCAAATCAAGGTCTTCTCAGATTTCTCCACTGCATAGTTATTAGTTTTTATTTGCAATTTTGTGGGGTTTGTTAATTATCTATTGCTGTGTAACAAATTACCCTGAAATTTAGTGACTTAAAATAACAAACATTTATTATCTCACGTCATCTCTGAAGGCCAAGAATCTGGGTGTGGCTCAGCTGGATGGTTCTAGTTCAAAGTTATGTCATGAGATTGCAGTCTCAGTGGGGACAACAGCCTCAGAAGGGGCTGGAGTCTCTGAAGGGGCCTGGAGGATCTGCTTCCAAGCTTCCTCATGTGGGGGTTCGCAGGAGGCTTCACTTCCTTACCATGTGGACCTTTCCATAGGATGGCTCAGGACATGGCTTCCCCCAAAGCTGGTGATGAGAGAGAGAGAGAGAGAGAGAGAGAGAGAGAGAGAGAGAGAGAGAAACTAGTTTTACTATAACTAGTCCCAGAAATGGCATAGCATCACTTCTGCCATGTGCTATTGGTCACAAAGGCAATGGTGGAGGGAACTGTACATGGGTGCGAATACTAGGAGGCATTAGGGGCCATCTTGGTGCAGGCTACATGAAGAGATACTTTAAGTCCAAGCAAATATCCTGGTCCTCATCAAAATCTCTCATTTACATTTTACGTTCTTTGATGATTCTTGCTTGAACCAATCTTGATTGTGATGGTGGCAGAATGACTTACATACGGCTTTAAATGAATTTTAACTACAGTTTGAATTTAAATAATGCATTTCACACCTATTTCTCATTTTGCTCCCATAATAACAACCCTATAAATTAGCCAAAGTCAATTCTAAATCCATGCTGTTTCCACCTCCCCATATTGCCCCCTCCTATTTTCAGCCATGCTGTCCTGACTCCATTCACTTTTAACATGGAAGGTAGGTGAGATCTGAGCAGCTAGTTCTGGGTTGCTCCCAATCTTCTTGGACTTGACACAACCACAGATCTAGTCCAGGATGGGTTGAAAGATTAAAGATGGAAGTTCGTTGGAAGCCTATCTGCCAGTAATTTCTGCAGGATAAAGAAATATGATTGGATACTTTACCTCCTGCTGAAATTGATTTTCTCTCTCCCTTATGGCTAGAAGTTTACAGTTCTGTGGCACTTTGTGAGACAAAATAAAGATGTCCTCAGAGGCCTGAGTTCTTAGCCTGGACCTCCTGAGGGTAACCTGTGCCCTCAGGAGACCCCTTAAAATTGTAGGTGTCATCTCGAGTATACATACTGGCTGTGTGCATCTGCCAGAAGCACCTGAGAGCCTTTTTCTAGAGAGAGTTCATAGCTTTCAGCAGGTGCTAAGACGTGTCCCTGGACCAGGAAAGGGTGGGGTCATCTGACAGTCTAGATGGAGTTTCAATTTGGTAGGCAGTACCCTGGAGGTATCACCACACCCAAGGGCTGACCTGTCTGTGCTCACTGCTGGATACTGATGCATAATCCAGGGCTCCAGGTTGTTCTTTCCCACTAAGGAAGGGCCTTTCCAAGCAACAGGGGGTTCCCCTCATGTTCCAGGCATCTTTTTCTGTGAGGCACATAGTGGAGAGGAATAGTAATGAAACAAATCTAACTGCCTTACAGCAGGAAACTGCCACACGGGCATTCTTTTCTTCAGGACAGAGAATCTATCCTGTCTTGCTTGCTATTCAGGCTTCCTGGTTTCAGTCCATTTTCTCTTCTTTCAGATGGAGCTTAGTAAAAGTAAATGAGCTTTCCAGTTTCTTCTTACAGTCAAATTCTGCTCTGCCCCCTGAGATCACACTCAAGTCTCTATAAGTGAATAGCTCGTGTGCACTTGAGAAGAATGCGTATTCTACTGTTGTTGAGTGGATTTCTATAAATGTCACTTAGTGACCAGTTGGTGAATTCTGGTCAGTTGTGTTCTTTGCTGATTATCTACTTGTATCTATTACTGAGAGAGAGATGCCAACATCTCCAACTACTATTGTGGATTTGTCTATTTCTCCTTTCAATTCAGACTTTTGCTTTGTGTATTTGGAAGCTCTGTTGTGAAGCACATACACATTTAGGATTACTATGTCTCCTTAGTGAACTGACCATTTTCAATATGTAGTACCCGTATTTAGCCCTGGTAATTTTCTTTGCTCGAAGTATATTTTTCTGATATTAGCATAGCCTCTCCAGTTTTCTTTTCATTAATGTCTGCATGGTATATCTTTTCTCATCCATTGACGTTTAAGCTACCTATATCATTATATTTGAAGTGAGTTTCTTGTAGACAGCATATAGTTGGATTTTTTAAAATTCCTTTTCACAATCTGTCTTAATTGATGTGTTTAGATTATTTAATGTAATTATTGATATACTGTAACTTAGATCTACCATTTTATTATTTGTTTTCTCTTCTTTCCCTCTGCATTTTTTCATTCTTTTGTTTCCCCTTTCCTGCCTTCTTTTGGGTCATTTGAACACTTTTCAGGATCCAGTTTTAATTTCTTTATTGTGATTTTTCACTACATCTCTTTGGATAGTTTTTAAAGGGTTGCTGAAGGGATTGCAAGATATATAGTTAACTTTTCACAGTCTATCTAGAACCAATATTTTATCACGTTGGTAATCCACCTCTTTATGCTATAGTTGTCTTTATACACAAACATTGAAAACCCCATCAGAAAATGTAATTTTTGTTTTCAACCATCAGAAATATTTTAAAGAACTAAAGAGGAGAATAATCTGTTATATTTTCTCACATATTTACTATTTTACTATTTCTATTGCTCTTCTTTCATTCTTTATGATCCAAACTTCCTTTTAGCATCATTTCTTATCTGTCTGAAGAACTTTCTTTAGCAATTCTTTAGAGCAGGTCTATTGGCTATGAATTCTGTTAGTTTTACTTCATTTGAGAATGTCTTTATTTCACTCTCTTTCTTGTAGGATATTTTCACTAAATATAGACTTCTAGGTTTACTTTTTTTAAAATTTTATTTTATTAAATTTATTGGGGTGACAATTGTTAGTAAAATTACATAGATTTCAGGTGTACAATTCTGTATTACATCATCTATAAATCCCATTGTGTGTTCATCACCCAGAGTCAGTTCTCCTTCCATCACCATATATTCGATCCCCCTTACCCTCATCTCCCATCCCCCACCCCCCACCCCCCTTACCCTCTGGCAACCACCAAACCATTGTCTGTGTCTATGAGTTTCTGTTTCTCATTTGTTTGTCTTGTTCTTTTGTTGCTTTTGGTTTATATACCACATATCAGTGAAATCACATGGTTCTCTGCTTTTTCTGTCTGACTTATTTCGCTCAGCATGCCATATGACCCAGCAATCCCTCTCCTGGGTATCTACCCAAAAAATCTGAAAACATTTAGAGATAAAGACACGTGTGCTCCAATGTTCATTGCAGCTTTTTCTTTCAGCAAATTAAAAATGTGTCACTTCCTTCTGACCTCCGTGGTTTCTCATGAAAAAAATCGATAGTCATTGAAATCATTATTCTCCTATATGTAAAATGTCATTTTTCTTCCATTGCTCCCAAGGATTTCTATTTGACTTTAGTTTTCACAAATTTGATTATGACGTATCTGGGTATAGGTTTTGTTGGGTTACCCTGTTTTTGGGTTTGTGCAGCTTCTTGGATCTATAGTTTTGTGCTTTTCAGCAAACTTGGGGAGTTTTGACCCATTTACTTCTTCAAATCTTTTTGAACTTCCCTATTACTCTGCAAAGGGTCCTGAAAGCTTTTGCAGGTTGGAAATTTGCTAGATGTAAACTTTAAATAAAATATTTGGCGATCTAGGAAAAAGACTCCAAACTGTGAAGTTGCCTGTTGATAAAACAACCTCATGCTGCTTTGGAGGGAAGGATTACTCTGAAATGTATGTGACCTGTGCCCGAGATGGAATAGACCCTGAGGGTCTTTTGCGGCAACCTGAAGCTGGTGGAATTTTCAAGGTGATCTGGCTATTTCTTTTCTTTTATGGGTGATGTGGGAGATCCTCGGTTAAGTACCTGAGTGATCAGTGCTTTTTCATACTTTCAAAACGTAATTCTATTTAGCATTTTAAGCTCACTATGCTAGGCTTTAAAACGTTTTCTTTAGATTTCCTAGACTAGAAGTTATCTGAAGTCCAGGACAATATGTTTAGCCTCTTTTGAAAAAAAAATTATATGTGTGTGTGTGTGTGTGTGTGTGTGTGTGTGTGTGTGTATTCAGAAGTGCTTGCCAAAATTCTATAAATCAGTAGAATGGGCTTGGAAAACCAGTATTTGAAACATGTTTATAAAATTATTGATTGTTTGTTTTGATATCACAAGAATATTTTCAAGTGTTTAACTTTTTTGGAACAAAACAAACACTAGTGGGCTGGCCCGGTGTCTCAGGCGGTTGGAGCTCCATACTCCTAATGCTGAAGGCTGCCGGTTCGATTCCCACATGGTCCAGTGGGCTCTCAAACACAAGGTTGCCGGTTCGATTCCTCGACTCCCGCAAAGGATGGTGGGCAGCGCCCCCTGCAACTAACAACAGCAACTGGACCTGGAGCTGGACTGCGCCCTCCGCAACTAAGATTGAAACGACAACAGCTTGACTTGGAAAAAGTCCTGGAAGTACACACTGTTCCCCAATAAAGTCCTGTTCCACTTCCCTAATAAAATCTTAAAAAAACAACAACAACATAAAAACACTAGTTAAAATGATAGACCTTTTGAGCTGAAAAGAAATGTAGAAATCATCTGGCTCAAACACCTTTCTTAACAGCTGGGAAGATGATAGAAATAAATTCAGTTTTAAATCCAAGTTAGTTATAAATAATTACTAGTTATTATTATCTATATGAAAAATTGTTAGACCATAAGTACCTAATCAAGTAATTCCTTTTTTAAAAAACTTTAATTTTAATTTTTATTTTAAGTGTGTTTTTCCAGGACCCATCAGCTCCAAGTCAAGTAGTTGTTTCAATCTAGTTGTGGAGGGCACAGCTCACAGTGGCCCATGTGGGGATCGAACCAGCAACCTTGTTGTTAAGAGCACCACGCTCTAACCAACCGAGCTAACTGTCTGCCCCATGTAATTCCTTTTTATGATAGGAAATAAAACAAGAATAATAGGTGGCTAAATATATGATATGAATCTTAAAAATGGTTTTGAAGAATCCTTGTGAATTACTTTTTTTCAATTTCTTTTTTTTCTTTGTTTAACAGATAACTGGCCTGGGGGTCAAAGGAATTCCTCCCTATCCTTATGCAGGATAAGTGACAGGCCTTCATTCCTACTAGAGGAAACTTTGAAGACAACTAGAAAATTCTGGAGCTGAAATTTCAATCTAGTTACAAAAAACGGAGGCAATGATATTATAACAGGGTTAAATGTTTATTTACAATTTTTTAAAAGTGGAGATTTTTAACAAGGGGTGACAGGTAGGTTTGATAACACACCATAAGGCATTTTGCATAAATATATGGTGATGGAAGAACTGACTCTGGATGGTGAACACACAATGTGATATATAGATGATGTAATACAGAATTGTACACCTGAAATCTATGTAATTTTACTAACAATTGTCACCCCAATAACCTTTAATTTTTTTAAAAAAAAAACCCGGCATTTTGCAAAGGGACTATAGAAATGTCAAGAACTGTTCAACTGTCAACCAGCCTCTTGATTCTTTGAAAATTGCTGGTGGGTGGGGGAATGAAGGGACGCTATCTGTTCTTTATTCCGCATTCCAGTTATTATACCTAAAACTTCAAAAAACGAATAAATAGTAATATGGTAATGACTGATTACAATTATGTTCCTTTTTGTTTTCATCATAATCTTATAAAATATGCTACAATGCTAACCTACCTTCATATTACTCTTCCTATATATTATTTTACAAACTAAAATAGTGCTAGAGGATAAGAATTAAACACTTAGGCAAAATCCATGGTTCCAACTGCCACCTACCTAATAGATGCAAATATATCACCTTGGAAATAATTTTTTTTTAAATAGCTTTATTCAGTTATAATTGACCTACACATATTTAAAGTATACAATTTGATAAGTTTGATATATATACATTATGACATATATATGTATATATATACATACATCAATGAAACCAACACCACAAAGCAAAATCATGACTCCATCCACTACCCCAAGACTTTCCCTGTACCCCTTTGTAATGCTTTCCTTTGGTCCGTCTGTATGCTTGTCCCCATCCCCAGGAAACCACTGATCTGATTTCTATCACTATAAATTAGTCTTTAAAATTGAGTAGTATGATTTCTCCTTTATTTGTTCTTTTTCAAAATTGTTTTAGCTGTTTTAGTTCCTTTGGCCTTCCATATAAATTTTAGAATCAGCTTGACTATATCTACAGAAAATCCTGCAGCAATATTAATTGGAATTGCTTTAAATCTGTAGAAAAATTTGGAGAGAATTGGCATCTTTATTATTTTGAGTCTTCTAATCCATGCCTACAGCATGTCTTTCCAATTATTTCGGTCTTCTTTGATTTCTTTTTTTTTCAATTATAGTTAACATACATTCTTCAATTTCTTTCATCAGCATTTTGTTGTTTTCAGCATATAGATCTTGTAAGGGTTTTGTTAGATTTTATCCAAGTATCTCATTTTCTGAAGCTGTTGTATATTATTATTTCAATTTTTTTTGTTTCCAGTTGTTCATTGCTCATTTATGAAAGTATGTTTGGTGTTTGTAGGTTGACCTGGTACCTGACGACTTTGTTAAACTCACTTATTAGTTCCAAGAGTATTTCTGAAGCTTCTCTGGGATTCTTCGGATGCGTAGTCATATCTTCTGTGAATAAAGACGTTTTATTTCCTCCTTTCCAATAGTATATTTTTATTTCTTTTTCTTGCCTTATTGCACTGACTAAGACTGTCAGTGCTATGTTGAATAGGAATGGAAGAGTGGACATCCTTGCCTTGTTCACAATCTTAGAAGAAAAGCATGCAGTCTTTCTATGTTAAATATGATGTTAGCTGTAGGGTGGTTGTTGTTTTTTGTTGATACCTTTCCTCAGGTTGAGAGTGTTCTCCTCTAGTCTAGTTTGCTGAGAGGTTTATTATTATTATTATTATTATTATTATATTATTATTATGTATTTTAATCAAATGTTTTTTCTGCATTTATTGAGATGATCATGTGGTTTTTCTTCTTTAGACGTTACTATGATAGAGTTTTGCATTCCTGGGATAAACCACCTTGGTAATAGTATTACTCTTTTTATTAATATGTATTGCTGGATTCGATCTTCTAATATTTTTTTGAGGATTATTTGCATCTATGTTTATCAGGGATATTGGTCTCTAGTTTTCTTTATTTCTACTGTTTTTGGTATTGATATCAGGGTAATATGAGTTAGGATGTATTCCCTCCTATTCTCTGGAAAGGATTGTGTATATTTATTGCTATTTATTCTTTAAATATTTTGCAAAATTCACTAGTGAAATAATTTGAACCTGGAGATTTATTTTGCAGAAAGTTTTTAAACTTTCCTTAGTAACGATAGGGCTACTCAGGTTATATATTTACTCTAAAGTCTACTTTGTCCAGTTTTCTTTTAGTTCATGTTTGCATGGTATGTCTTTATCCATCCTCTTATTTTTAAAGTACCTATATCATTGTATTTGAAGTGAGTTTCTCTTTTTAATTCAGTCTGCTTTTTTTTTTGAAAGTCCTGCATCTCAGGACACCCCCAAACTGGGATGACTGATCATCTTATATACCCTGCATATGTGGTCCCATGAATCTTTTTTCTTCACCCATCCCCCACTCCCTCCCCTTTGGCAATCAAGGGAGTTCAGAGAACAACGGGAACAACGGGCCTGGAATGGGAGGCTCCCAGGGCTCCAAGGAAGGTGTAGACTATCAGGAGACCAGGGATGATCTGAAGCACAAAATAGGGCACCTTTCCATCCCCGACTCCCACCACTACACCTGGCTAGCCTCCTAAACCACTCACTTCCGGGTAGTGAGAGTGGTGGAATGGTTGTGGAGCTCCAGCGACCAAAGTGAAGTATTCTAAGGACTTTGAGGAGGGAATCTCCTGAATTTCAGGTGATCCCAAGCCCCCACAGTGGCTCTCCTGCTCTCTCCGGTACCCCTAGGCCCAGGAGCTCAATCTACCGGGACCAAGGTTCTAGCCCTTCTCTCTTGGCAGTGGAAGCCTCCCCCATGACAAACATTAAACCCGCTACATTATCTGAGTTTTTTCTGGCCAATTTCCCAAATGGCCATTTAGTAAACCAGACTTCTAAAACGACATTTGCTTGAAAGCGAATCAAGAAATCTGGTCAATCTTTGAACCTAGACTTAAGGTCAACCCCCAAATCAGAACCTCTTGTCAAACTACAAAGCAGGCCATCTGGTCAACCTTACTTACCTAAAGCACTCTGCCATCGTCCCTGAGGGTCCCTGCACATGTTTTGCAGAGCATGCCAAGAATGCAAGGTCCTGACCAGTCTTTACACAGGCCATTTTTCAGAGTTGTGTTTGTAGCAAGCTCCCTTGAGAAATGAGGTAACGTTTCCCTCCAGATAAGAAGCAGGCTTGTTACTGCTCATTGTAAGAACAATTAATCCCCACGTTCAGTGTTCCTCTCCTACAACAGAGTCTACCATGTGTACATGCATGCATCTAGGCCCACCTGTATTACCTTCTTGGAGAACCAGCTCAAACATCATGCTGACATTCTGGCTCTTGCTTTTGCTATGAATAGTGAAGTCTTTTATCTCTGACCCAGGAGTCTCATGTCTTCTGCTTGCATCCATGAAACAGGATAGCTTGTTAGCTTGCAAGTAGGGTAAAATCTCAGACCCTCTACAGTTCTGGACATTGACCTGCACACATCAGACTCTGAGTCCAAGGTCCGCAGGTCAGGCACCAACACCAGACTCCTCATACCAGGCACTAAATCCTGTCTTAACCCTTGCCAGATGCCAACTCCCAACCTATGCTGCCAACTACTACTTCCCCAATTTGCTCTCCAAAGACTAACTCCACACTAATAACCCTAGAACCTATCTCCTATTTTTTGCTCCAGAGACTAAGTTCCAACCTCTCCCTCTAGAGATTTTGACCTCTCCTGACAGAAATCAAGTCAGGACCTCTCCCTCCAAAGGGTACATATCAACTTGTGCCATGAACAACTAGGTTCCCTAATTCCCCTTCCCAAGGCCAAGTACCAATTTCAGCTCCAGAATCTGAGTCCCCATTCTTAGTCCTAATATTAAGTGTCCAATTTTTACTGCAGATGCTAAGTCCCGACTTTCATAAGTAATCACCAAAGCTATCTAACCACCTGACCTCAACAGAGCATTTCATGATACTGCTTCTCATGCAGAGAAAGGAGTGGGGGAAATACTGGCAGAGGTAGACCCTGGCGTCTTCCACAGAGGGTACAGAGTCCTTTTAGAATTGATCCTAGGGAAACCAGAAACAATAAGCAACCCTGAGCAGAGCCTTCTCACACTCTGTGGCTTGTGGTCTTTTGATAATGACCCAGGCACCTGGAAGCCCTATTTCTTGGATAGAGGAGGTTGGAGAGCAGTGAGACTGACATGGGACAACCTCAGGGGCCAACAACAAGGGTGCAGAGGCCTTTTAGGAAGGGCTCACTGGGGGAAAGGGATGAACCCAAATGCCAGCAGACGCTCCCTCAACAGAGTTGGCTAGACACACAGCCTGAACCTGGGCACTTAGTGGCATCATCTCTTGTACAGGGGAGAAAACAGTTGATGAGAATAGCACAAGTCAACCCTAAGGTTCTCCCTGATGAGTGCAATGGCCTTTCAGGAGAGTCACTACAGAAACTGCAGGGATCTGAAACCCCAAGTGCCCCCACCCCTGCATCCAGCTGGGCTTCCAATACCTTCCAGGGTTCTATGGCCCCATTTATCATGAGGGGGAGGTAGAAAAGTGGTGGAATCCCATGGGACAACTCCAGAGGCCAACGTGAAGGGTGAACAAATCTTTCAGGGGAACCATCTGTGAGACAGGAACTATTTGAAACCTCATCTAAGCTCCACCCTCTTCAGAGAGCTAGCCACCTCACATAGTCACTCTAATGACATGGTCTGGAATGTTGATTGACTTCTTCAGCTTGACTATGGAAGCTGGATTGACTTGCTCAGCCCCCCTGGGCTTCCACATAGGGTGCAGAGGCCTTTTAGGAGGTCGCTTCCAGGCACCTAGCTCTTTGGAGGCTTCCACAGGGGATAGGCTTGCCAGCCCCAGGTTCCCATCTCTGAAACCAGTAGGACCAGCACCAGTAGCCCCGGGGGCTTCTGCAGAGGTGCAGAGGCCTTTTTGAGGAATGTCCTGACGGTTGGTCTCTATCTCCAGATCAACTGCAGCAGGTTAATCATGCTACTGCAACCCAGCGGCTTCTTGGCCTTGATTATCATCTGGGAGAAATCAGATGGCATCTAGGATAACTGAATGAGCCCCTGAAGGCGACTGCAGTGAAGGAAGAAGCTTTTTAAGTGGAATTTCAGCAGACCCGGGGCCACGTGAAGCCCATACTGTGCCCTCCCACCTGCAGATAGCTAGCTGTCTGGCATAGTCTTGGTTGTCCTCCGATCCCCATTCTTAACCTGAGAAGATCAAGAAGGAGCGAACTAGAGGCACCAGGGGGCCCTAGGGACCTGTGCACAGGCTGCAGAGGTGAAGGACGTCTCTGGGAAGTCCACGGAGGCCAATACAAAGGCTTTTCAGAAGAGGGCTACTATGGAACTGGAGTGAACCCAATCCCCAAGAGGTGCTCCCCCAATCCCGTTGCAGCCAGCTAGCTAACCAACCTCAAGTAAAGAACTTCCTAGCCCTGTTTCTAATCCATACCTAATCCTGACCCTGAAGTCAAACAATTGAACAATTGAACTCAACCTAAACTTCACCCTAACACTGATTCTGACCACGAACCCAACCCTGGCATTAATTATCCTAAACTTGCTTCTAAACCTGACTAGAAACCCTAACACTAAAGCTAACCGTAAACTAGACCCTAAACATTACCTGGTCCTGACCCTGGCTCTGACCCTAACCCCTAACTTCACCCTAAACTTGATCTTTACCCTAAACATGTCTCTAACCATGAACCTCTCCCTGACTTAAACCTAAGCAGAACACTGACCATCACCTAGAACCTGATCTAACTCTACATCTAACCCTAATCCTGACCCTGATGCTAATGCTAAAACATAACCCTAATCCTGATTCTGACAATAAACGACTTATCCTGACATTGATTCTGAAATTGACACTCACTCTAACTCTGACCACAGACCTGACCCTCATCTGTTTCCCTGACCCTTATTACCTTGGTCTTTAACATAACCATAACCCTGACACTAATTATTCCTAAACCTAACCCTAATGCCGAGTTTGTAGGAAAATGTGTTATTCTGACCTTTTTACATATACTGTTTATAATAAGATTTCTTCTAAGACTATGTGGGCCCGCCTGGTGGCTCAGTCTGTTGGATCTCTGTGCTCCTAACACCGAGGTCACCGGTTTGATTCCCACATGGGCCAGTGAGGGGCGCCCTCTACAGCCAAGATTGTGAACAACGGCTCTCCCTGGAGCTGGGCTGCCTGTGAGTGCAAGGCTCATCATAATACCAGCGTGAGCCAAGGAGCTGTGTCCTCCACACAACTCGACTGAGAAACAACGGCTTGAACCGGAGTGGGGGGTGGAAAAAAGGGGGTGGGGAGAATGTTATCTTGATGTTGTTTTCACTGAACTTGTCTTCACAAATACTGCTGAGTTTCATCTAAATTTACTCCAACTCACAATAGAGTTATTTTGGAGGAGAGTGTGATTCTGGACACATATTTACTTAGATTAATCTAAATTTGCTCTAACTTTCAAAAACTGGTTTCCTTGGCAAAGAATGTGAGGTTCTGAGCTTGTTTTAAAACATACTGCTTCTCTTCAGCTAGGTTTACCCTAACTTGCATTGGGAAATTAATTCTGAGAAGAAAGTGTGATTCTAAATTTGTTTTCACTCATATTGCTTAATTCCATCTCAGTTGCACTAAATTGCTGTACGCAATTATTTTTTAGAAATATGTGTGATTCTGTGCTTATTTGTACATATACAGCTTAGTTTCATCTTCATTTGCTCTAACTATTCAAAAGATATTACTTTTGAGAAAAATTTGTGATTCTGACTGTTTTAAAATAAAGCTCTTAGTATCACCTAGATTTGTTTTAACTCACTTTAAAAAGTTTGTTTAGGGAAAATATGTGATTCTGAGTTATTTGCATATAAACAGCTTAGTTTCACTAGATTCATTTTAAATGTATTAAGTTACTTTGGAGAAGAATGTGTGACTCTGAGCTTGTTTTCACATAAAGTACTTAGTTTCGTTTAGATTTACTTTAATCCAATTGAGAAATTTTTTAGAGCCCAAGTTATTTGAAAGTAAATGTCTTAGTTGTATCTAGATTTCTTAAGTTATGCTGAGAGGTCATATTGGCGAGAAATATATGATTCTGGTTCTGCTTCTATCAAAGGTGAACAGGGATCAGATTTACCCTTCCACCTGGAACAACCAAAGAAACCTGACAAAATGAATGAAACAACAGGTTTTAAGCACTGAACAGCAGGCAACCAAGAACTGAGAGATTGGAAGCAGATGAGGTGAGTACTTATGATTCTTCCAGTTTACTGCCTTGAGAAAGTCTTCACTAATCATCAGGGAAATTCAGATCAAAACCACAATGAGTTATCACCTCATATCTGTTAGAATGGCTATTATCCAAAAGACAAGAAATAAGTGTTGGCGGGGATGTGGAGAAAAGGGAACACTGTTCACTATTGGTGGGAATGTAAACTGGTACAGCCACTGTGGGAAACAGGATGGAGATTCCTCAAAAAATTAAAACTAGAACTACCATATGATCCAGCAATCCCACTTCTGGGTATCTACCTAAAGGAAATGAAATCAGTACCTCGAAGAGATATCTGCACTACTATATTCATTGCAGCATTACTCGCCATAGCCAAGACATGGAAACAAGTGTCGACAAATGAATTAATAAAGAAATTGTGGTGTATAATATATACAGTGGAATATATTATACATCACAGAACCTCAATCAGCAGCCTCACGGGCCTCTGGTCACTAATTACCTTGGGACTCAAACCCTTGGAGCCATACCCCTGACAGCACTGGCAGCCGATCACTGACCTTCCAAAACTCACAATGGCCAAGTCATAGGGATTATCAGAGCACGCAGAACAATCCCTCAATTCTTGATTGTCAGGTCTGTGAAAGGTCTAAGATTTTACCCTCTTACAAGCTTACAGGTTTTATAGATGCTGACAGAAGACACACGATTCCTGGAGCAGAGATTAAGGTTTTACTATTAGGTCAGTGCAAAGGGAATTGCGGTTTTTGCAATTATTTTTAACTTTTTAAACCGCAATTACTTTTGCACCAACCTAATACTCAGAGCACAGCAAACAGCATGCATATCATGTTGGTACCCCATATCCTCCAAGTCCCACAGGGGTGACAGAGAGAGGTTCTGGTGGATGCTGCACATGAAGCGTCACAGCCAAAAAACACCAAAACAAACAAACAAACAAACAAACAAAACAAAAACACTGTGCTTGAGGAATCCAGCCTGCTCTTTGTCCGAGAGAGAGACATTAGCTCATCCCTCAATGTTGCTTGTTGTCCACACAACCCTGAGAAATGGCCAAGGTCATAAGTGGTCAGGGCTGTGTATTGTTAGCGTGAAAATAATCTAAGGCCAGGCTATTATACTGCAACCCGCACAAAGGAGTTTAGACTGACTTGCAGATGTTTGGTGTCACTATCAATAATGACAGAGGGGCAATACGTGGGTCCAAAAGCAAACCCTATCCCCAATGTGTTCCCCAGTCTTTCCCCCATACACAAACATATAACCCAAAGGGGCACAGTTCATTTCAGTTCAGAATTTGTTGTTAAACTTGATTGGGATCACCTTACATTGGTTTGGTTAAGTCCCATGGGTGGTCTCATCAAGGGTTTGTAGCCCCGTTGCTAAATGTGGCATAATCCGTGGCCACTCTGGTGTCAGGAGAAGCAGATGAATTTGTATCAGTCATATCTAAACAAGGTTGTGCTAGCCCTGTGTTTGTACAGGCATGAGGGAAGTCTGTGTTCATGAGCTGACGTTGATGGCATCAGGCACAGCAGAATAGTTTAGGACCAGCCATGTTCACATGAGTTTATCTATGTTTGTCATCCCAAGGAAGTGAAGACAAACCTAGAAGCAGGTCAGATTGCCAGCTGCACCTGCTGCTTACCCCAGAGACCATATGATTTTTTTATCAGGCTGCAGTGCTCTATCTAGGAGACAACGAGCATTGTCTCCCCACCTTGCACCTCTCAGGGTCTAATGTGTTCCTTCCCCACATACACTCCTTCCACTGCCATTAAATTGGTATGTCCCATCCCAGTGCCTATAACTTCACTTTTATCCAATCATCCCCTACTTGCACCCAGACGTTTCATCTAGAAAGGTCAGGTGCAAGAGGACCAAAGGTATTTTTTCAAAACTTACAGGTTTTGTTATGTCTTCTATCTTGGCCAGTGTGGGCCACTGGAAGGGAACTTGGTGAGCCATGTACTCAATCAAGTGGTCATTACCATTATGATCTAGGACTGTGTCCATCCAATAAGAAAATCATAACTCTAAGCCTAACTCTAATCCTATGATCTAGGACCATGTCCATCCAACAAGAGAATCCAGGTGACTGAACCAGAATGAAGTTGTGGGGACAGAGCCCCAGAAAGTAGTTTACAGGCTCTCGGCCTCACGTGAAAGGGTGCTGGCTCGGGTGGTGGATGGCCCTCGGTTGTGGCTGATTGGCCGTCGGCTGTGGCCGGTTAGCCGATTGGCCGCTGGTATAACTGCTGCGGCTACGAAGGATTGCCGAGGATTGCCGAGGAGCCGAGCAGAGCCGAAGAGAGCGGAAGAGGAGAGCCGAGAGAGAGGAACAGAGTCGAGAGAGTGGAGGAGAGTCATCGGTCGGTAGGTTGGCGGAAAGGCGGATGGCAGGTCGGCGTCCGGTGGGCCCAGCCTCCAGTGAGACCGTGGTGGTATGGCTCCCCTACCTATGGCTCCGTGGGTGTTCCTTTTCGGCCTCACCATATCCTGCGTTCTTGTGTGTTGAGCAGGAGCAGAGACCCCGCAGGCTGCCCCGCCTGAAAGATGGCGCGGCGAGAAGGCCTCCGCGCACGACAAATGGCGCAGCAAGCAGGGTCTCCCACACGACAGAAGTTCAAGTCCCCTAGTCCCCTTTTGGGCTAAGCTGTCACTTGGAGGGTTACCAACAAGGCTGGCCTGGGATTGCTGTGAGGGGAAGGAAAGATACATCATGCCCAGGAATGGTAGGGCAGAATCCCAAATTTTCAAAATAGGTCTCTATAACTCATCCCTTTTGTCCGATCATTATCCAGGAGGAGATCCCTTTCTGGGGACAGCCACATTCAGTGATCAAATTGCCTTACTAAGGTATGTGGATCAGAAGGTAAAAGAGGTAGTCTGAAATACTCTGAGTCCATTTTTGAGGAGGCTGTTCAATGCTCAACAGTATTAGATATCTGCTGATGGTAGGGAGCATGGAATGTCTAATACTTTGACTATTGGCCCATTGTTGGGTGTACCGTCAGACTGCAAATAGTCGGAATCAGAAACTTAGAGTCTTTTACTCTGTGTCCCGTCTCTGATGGTGGATGCGTTGCTATGTCCAGGAAGCAATGGCAGTGTTCTGGGCAGTGCAGATTCCATCAGCTGCTTAATTCCAGATGGTCTCATCAGAGAGCAGGCCCTTACTACGGGCATCTACATGTGTCACCCAGACTGACCTCAACTACCAATGATCCATTACTGATCACCACAGGCCCCCATCATTGTCCCCAGAAACCCCCATCACTCTAATCAGAGACCTCTCTATTAACCTCCTCCATCACAGTCTCTCAGGCCCTAAAACCTCAAATCAAGTTCCAATTTTCTGCCAACTGCTGTTAAGCTGCTTCTGAGAACCACTTATATTTCTAGTACCCACTCCTAAGACCACCTTTCCTAAGAGCTGCTCTTTTCTGTCCAGCATAGGAAAGCTAAATTAATTGTTCCAAAGCTGTGATTTTAAAACTGTTTAAAGTATCACAAGACTTTTGAAAAACAGATAAGGTGTGTGTGTGGGGGGGGGTACTTGTGGGATTTGGGTTTCCTCGTTAAGCGAAACAAGAGTCAGTCAAGGATAGACCCTCACCTTTTCTGCAACCAGATGCCCCGCCCCCAACTCAAGAAGACATGCTTATTGGATGATAAGCGTGTCAGTCAAAGCGAGATCCCACCCTCTGCCAAAAGACTAGTGCTCCGACGTTCTCACTGGTTGGAAAGACTATCAATTAAGTCTCTACTCCCTCCCCCTGTGCTGAAAGATGGACGGATCCAGACCCACGCTCGCTGACAGTCCGGTTTGTCAATCAGCGCTCCTCACAATCAGCCCTCCACCCTCTCCCTCAGCACATCTAGGACCCCAAGAGCAAGAGTTCTTGATTGGCTGCCCGCTGCTCTTTCAGCTGGAGAGCCCACCCTCTACAGGTGTCAGAGCCGCTCTCACAAACAGCTGATTAACCCCAGGGTTGTCAACGGCCCACAGATCTATCACAACTGGCTCCACCTCTTCCTGGACATCTAAGGACACAGAGACAGGCGGGCCTGCAAAGAGGCTCTGCGCCCATCCCCGCTTCTCTGTGTAGGTCCTTTTAAGGTGTCGTGTTTGGTGCTCAGTCTCACCCGAGAAGGGAAGAGAGGCGACCGGGCAGTGTTGGGTTCCCTGGGTGTAAGTGCGCAGTGGTGAAAGTAGTCTCTGCGCAGCCGCATTAAGGAAAACTAAAACCTGGGGCGGGTCCAAAACACTTTTAAAGATTAAGTCAGAGCGCGACTACTTTGGTTTTCTCATCTAGTCCTTAAATATTGGCATTCATTCAGACCGCCCAAGTTGAATCTCCGTGTGGGAAATTTTACACGTGTGTGCACAAGTGTGTGGTTTTTTTAAAAAAAAATTTTAAATTTTAACCAGAAAATAGTTGTGTTTGTGTGAAAAGAAATAACACAAAAACAGAAAAAAAAACATTGGATTGTAACTCTGATTCTATCAAAAACTTGCTGCATGACTTAAACAAGAAAACTCTGAGCCTGTGGGGACAGAGCCCCAGAAAGCAGTTTCCAGGCTCTCAGCCTCACATAGACAGGTGCTGGCTCAGGTAGTAAATGGCCATCAACTGTGATTGGATGGCCATCAGCTGTGGCTAGTTGGCCGTCAGCTGTAACCGGTGAGCCATTGGCCACTAATATAACTGCTGTGGCTACACTAGCAAGCGGAGATGGCTGCTAGAAAAAATGGGGGCTAGCAAGAAGATGGTGGCTGAGCTAGCAAGAGCGGATTGCAGAGAGGCGGATGCTGCCAGCGAGAATATAGTGGTATGACTCCCCTATCTATGGCTCCGTGGGTGTTCCTTTTTGGCCTAGCCATATTCTGCGTTCTCTTGCGGGGAGCGGGAGCAGAGACCCCGCAGGCCTCCTTGCACGACAGAGCCTCAGTTTCCTTTTTTTATAGAAGATAAAGATCACATTAAGCTCTACCTATATGAAAATGCAGGGTGTCCACCTTAAAAATAAACCTTAATACTAAGTGTCGTGTAGGAGACCCTGCTCGCTGCGCCATTTGTCATGCGGGGGATCCTGCTCACAGCGCCATTTGTCGTGCGGGACGGCCTGCGGGGTCTCTGCTCCCACTCCCCATACAAGAACGCAGGATATGGTGAGGCCAAAAAGGAACACACAAGGAGCCATAGATAGGGGAGTCATACTTAGTATATTCTCGCCGGCGGCACTATACTCTCACTGGAGGCTGGATCCACACTGTCCGCAACCAGCCATCCTAACTGCAATCCGCGCTTGCCAGCCCAGCCACCATCTTCTTGCTAGCCCCCATTTTCTTCTCTTTCTCCTTCTCCTTCTCGTAGCCACAGCAGTTATATTGTGGCCAATGGCTCACTGGTTACAGCTGACGGCCAACTAGCCACAGCTGATGGCCATGCAATCACAGTTGGCCATTTACTACCTGAGCCAGCACCTGTCTATGTGAGGCCGAGAGCCTGGAAACTACTCTCTGGGGCTCCGCCCCCACACTAAGAAATCCACCGTGCCTTTTAGGAGGAGCACCATATAACAATTCAGTTTATGTTAGTCTTCTAGACAAGTTAGATGCAGCTGAGTAGCTAAAGAAGCAAAGAAAAGGCCAAGATAGGAAATGCTCTTCCCGGCTCTTCCTACTAAGCAACTATGAGTGAGCAGGTTATTTAGATTCTCTCTGTCCAGGTTTGTCCTTCTGTGGTATCAGGGAGCTCTCAGAATTTCTTATTTTTGTTTTTTAATTCTCACAAGCCTGGAAAAATAAAGTCCCTTGAAAAGCTCAGAAATATATATATGTATGTGGGCACAGAGTCCCAAAGACCAGTTTCTAGGCTTTTGGCCTCGTGTGGGTGGGTGCTAGCTCCCGTAGTGAATTGGCCATAGGCTGTGATTTGTTGGCCATGGGCTGTAACCAGTTAGCCAATTGGCTGCTGATGTAATGGCTGGGACTGCGTTGGTTGGCTGGCTGGTTGGCAGGCAGAAAAGCAGATGGGCGGGTTGCGGATGGTGTGGATCCTACTTCGTGTGTCTCGCCTGGCCACCAGCGAGAACATAGTGGTATGACTCCCCTGTCTATGGCTCCGTGGGTGTTCCTTTTTGACGTCACCATATCCTGTGTTCTTATGTGAGGAGCAGGAGCTGAGACCCCGCGTGACACCCTGCATGACAATGTATATAATTTTTCTGTTATTGTGTTTTCTGTAAGATTGTGTAATATGGTAATGATGGTGCTTAATTCACTTACAACTCTAGTTTAAAAGTTTAAAAACAGGGGCTCGGCGGAGTGGCTCAGGTGATTGGAGCACTGTGCTCCTAATGCCTAAGGCCGCCAGTTCGATTCCCACATGGGCCAGTGAGCTGCGCCCTCTACAGCTAAGATTGTGAACAACAACAGCTCTCCCTGGAGCTGGGCTGCCGTGAGCCAGAGCCAGAGGTTAGCATGAGCTGCCACCAGGTGTGTACTGCCGTGAGCAGTCGGCAGCCGTGAGCACGACTGGCAACCGACTGCTTGGGGGGGGGAGCGCATATGTCCCACACAATTAGACTGAGAAACAACGGCTTGAACCGCAGGGTGGGGGAAGGCAGAAGAAAGGAGGAAGAAAAAAAGAAGTTTAAAAATAACCATAACTCTAATAATTTGTTATTGGTTACACAATATAAATTAAACTGTACATCAATAACCTAAATTGTGAGGGGGAGGAAAAGTAAAAGTGTAGAGTTTAGGCACACTGTTGAAGTTGTTATCAACTTAAAATAGGGTGTTATAATTTTAATATACTTGATGTTATCTTCATGGTAACCACAAGGTAAAAACCTGTAGTAATTACATAAAAGAACATGATAAAGAAGTCAAAGCATGCTGATACGGTACCAAAGACATTAAAACAGAAAGACAGCAGAAGAAACAAAGAACAATGGATCTACAAAACAGCCAGAAAACAATTAACAAAATGGCAATAGTAAGCCCTTACCTATTAATCATTACCTTAAACATAAATACTGTAGATTAAATTGTCCAATCAAAAGACATAGAATGGCTGAATAAGTTTAAAACAGCAACAACAACAAAACAAAACAAAACAAGACCCAACGATATGTTGCCTACAAGAGACTCATTTTATTTATCTTTTTTTAAATCAAAGTGAAAGCGATGGAGTTTATTTCAGTGAAATTATTTTAAATTAGGTATGATACATTAAGCTCCATATGCCCCAACCTGGTAGAAAATTTCCTCTTGGTGAGAAATCATTTACTTTAATGGCAAAATTTTTACATACCAGTAAAATCTGTTATCTCTAACACTATGCATACAGTACGTTTCTGGCAAAAACCTTATACATCTTTCAGTTGTCAAGACAAGGTAAAAATATGGTTGCATAAAATCACAAAAAATATAAATTGCTGAAAAGATCATTAAAAAGATGAAAAATCACTTGCATTGACTCACATCATCAGTTAATAAGAATTTGCAAACTACAATAAATTTTTGAAAATTCTGATGCAACCTTAACATACTCAACCAAAAGTTGTCACTTCTAATATCCCAGCTTAGAAAATAATTTACTGCAATAGTCTGTGCATTGATCATACAATTTGTACAGGTGCAATATTTAAATATCTTCAAAATAAAACTCAGTAACTAAGAGGAATCACAATAACTTGAAAAGAAGCAAAGTTTACACAATTAACAATTTTTAGAAGGTCCTGTTTAAGTTGGTTCTTCTTTTTGTTCCTCCCTCCCACAGCAGCTTATAGAGACATGACAACGTTTTAGTTCTATATACGCGTACAAATTTGTAACTTCAAAAATACAGTCTTCTGGGGCCAGCCCGCCGGCCCGGTGGCTCAGGCAGTTAGAGCTCCATGCTCCTAACTCCGAAGGCTGCCGGTTCGATTCCCACATGGGCCAGTGGGCTTTCAACCACAAGGTTGCAGGTTCAACTACTCGAGTCCTGCAAGGGATGGTGGGCTCCGCCCCCTGCAACTAAGATTGAACACGGCACCTTGAGCTGAGCTGCCGCTGAGCTCTGGGATGGCTCAGTTGATTGGAGTGCGTCCTCTCAACCACAAGGTTGCCGGTTCGAGTCCCGCAAGGAATGGTGGGCTGTGCCCCCTGCAACTAGAAAAAGGAACTGGACCTGGAGCTGAGCTGCGCCCTCCACAACTAAGACTGAAAGGACAACTTGAAGCTGAAGGCACCCTCCACAACTAAGATTCAAAGGACAACAACTTGACTTGGAAAAAAGGCCTGGAAGTACACACTGTTCCCCAATAAAGTCCTGCTCCCCTCCCCAAATAAAATCTTTAAAAAAAAATACAGTCTTCTGTTCTTAACATCAGGAACAGTACTGCATTTAAACAGCCTACCATGTTTCCCCAAAAATAAGACGTAGCTGGACAATCAGCTCTAATGTGTCTTTTGGAGCAAAAATTAATATAAGACCCGGTCTTATATAAGACCCAGGTTATATATTATATTGTATTGTATTATATTATAGACCCAGTCTTACTGGGTCTTATATTAATTTCTGCTCCAAAAGACTCATTAGAGCTGATTGTCCAACTAAGTTTTATTTTGGGGGAAACATGGTACATAAAATCAGTATCTTCAAAACAGAGGGCCACATACAAGTTATAAATACAGTTTTGAGCTTATATTTAAATGGAACTCCTATTGTTTTATACAGCTTTGAGATTCTAAATTGAGTAGAACAAGCCCTGGACAAAAAGAAACCAAGATTCTTCTTTTGAATTCAGTGTGTGCAGGAGCCAAATATACAACTACAGTAACTATGCAAGCTATCATGATATTTGAGTACAGTATTGTCTAATAACACGGGTGCTTACTGTATTTGCCAAAAACAACCCTACATTAACAAACAGCACAAGAGACTCTAGCCTTAAAGACATATATATACTGAGGGTGGAGGGATGGAAAAAATACTTTTTACCTTTCAAGCAAATGGTAAGAAACAAAAAAAGGCAGGTGTAGCTATACTTATATCAGGCAAAGTAGACTTTAAAAATGATGAATTGTATTAATCAAAAATCTTTTTCAGGATCAGATCACAAACTGACCCATCTGAGCTTGATTTATCAAAATGAAAGCTTCCCCCCAAAAGGCCACTTTGTAGGGTGAGTGGAATTTTCTGGAGAAGGGAGAAAGCAGATTCCAGGTGAGAGAAATGGTGGCCCAGAGGTCAATATAACTTAGAATCTTGGCGGAAGCAGAGGCTAGAAAGTGTGTGCAGAGAGTATTTTTCATTTAGATGAAATCTGTTCGAATCTACACACACACACACACACACACACACACACACACACACACGTCCTGCCTCATCTTGATGAGTTCAGAGTTTCTGAGGATTTCCTTCCTCCCCCCTCCGTCTTTCTCTCCTTCTCTCTCCTCTTCCTCTTTCCTCCTCCCTCTCATTAAAATAACCTAGTTTATTTTTGTTTAATTCCTGGTAGCATGACCACAATTAAATGGACAACACACTCAATGCAGTTTGTGTGTGCTGTGGAGGGGGAAAACTCAACAATAAACAGAATGAATGGTGGGGGCGGTGAGAATTTTAAATAAGGGAGTCCTCTTTGAGAAGCTGCTATTTAGCAAAGACTTGACGGAGGTAAGGGAGTTGGGAAGAGTGTAAAATGACAAGGTTACAGCACTTCAAGGCCCCCAGAGGTGCACCTCTGATGGACACCTCGTGGCATCATCCATGGTTGCTCCTTCCCTGAACTTCTGCTGAGACCCTGGAGCCTCACTCTGAGCCTGGCAGAGTTCCCCAGACCCTCTCTACCTTTGAGATGACCGACTCCCAGAATCCTGCATTTTTTCACAACTACTATTAAAGGGCCTAACTGGCCTACGTAGTTTTTCAAACCTTGTCTTCAGGAACCATCACTTTCAATACCAGACCCCAAACCTCTCAGTAGTGACTGCCAGGATTCCAAAGCCACCTTCCACTCTGAGTCCACAATCTGAACATTCCCCAAACCAGGGTTACCACAATTTCATTTTTTAGGGCACTTATTAAAAAACTGCTATGGTCACTACATTAATGTTAATAAGGAGTCATTCATTGCACCAATATTTACAAACACCTAATCTGTGTCAGGCAACATTATAAGCACTTTTAGATTGATCTTCTCAATATCTTTAGGAGGTCGTGAATGTAGTTAGCCCCAATCAATAGAGGAGGAAAATGGGAACACAAAGTCACACATTTGGTATGGAGGAGGCTATGATATGAACCCAGGCAGTCTGGCTCTAGAATCTGTGCCATTAAACCACTATGACTGTCCGGCAATCATGGCTTTTGTTTCAAAGTTCTCTATTCAACCAGACACTTTCTCTAGGTCTTTCTCAAATGCCATCTCAGTAAGGCCTGTTCCCTGGCCACTCTAGCTAAAATTTACACACACACACACACACACACACATATACACACACACACACACACACACACACTATACCCTTTCCTTCTTCATTTTTCTCCTTAACACTTATCACCATATTATACACTTTATTTACCTAGAAATTATCATTACCCAAAATTGTTATTCTTTACATTTATTATCTGTTTCCTACACAAGAAGTTAGCTCCAAGAGGGCAGGGATTTGGGCCTGTTTTATTCACTGCTATATCCCCTGTGACACAACAAGCAGTTGGTAAATATTTGCTGGATGAATGAATGAATAAGCCCTTCCAATGATGGTTGATGCCAAGCTGCCTTGCCTGGATCCTGGTTGGTCCTGGATTCGCCCCTCTGACTCACATGCCGTTGATCTCTGATGTACTGGCTCTGCTTACAAATATTAACATTTATTTACAATTGGAATTATACCAACGCAGATGAATTCCTATTGAGAAAGTCTGCCCTGGAGTGAATACTGAGCCAATTTAATTCCTTCTTCAATGCCATACAGTACAGTTCACCCAAAGCAAAAGTTGGCCATTTTCATTTTTCTGAAATCGTTTTCAGTGGAATGAATCATTTTCAGGTTAATTTTCCCCTCCCCCCCCTCTGCTGTCCCTTTCCCCCCTTCCCCGCAACTCTGATTCAAGCCATTGTTTTTCTCAGTCTAGTTGTGGAGGATGCAGCTCACTGGCCCATGTGGGAATTGAACCAGCGACCTCGGTGTTAGGAGCACAGTGCTCCAAACACCTGCGCCACCCGGCCGACCCTCAGGTTAATTTTTACAGTGATAATTCAATCTATGCATCCATTTTCCTGTCTGTGTCACATTTCAGCAATAATAACTTTGCCCCAGATATTTCCTTGGCCTCAGCTGCTCCCTGAACAGCTCAGGCCCATTCTTGCTTCAGGGACTATACAGGTTATTCTCTCTCCTAGAAATGCTCTTGCATCTGTGTAGCTCATCTCTCTCTTTCTTCAGATATTTTTCCTCAAAAAAAAAAAAATCACCTCTCAACAAGGCCTAAGCTGACTACCTTATTTAACAAATACAAGCTTCTTCCACCCAGCACTCTTGATCCCCCTTACTGGCTTTATTTTTAATCTAATGCATACTTCTTACCTCCCAGTGTACAAATAATGTGATTTGTTTATCGTCTATCTCCTTCTGTTAGAATATAAGCTCCACAAGGGCAGGAAGTTTTGTTTTGTTTTGTTTTTTAGATTTTACTGGGGAACAGTGTGTACTTCCAGGACTTTTTTTTTTCCAAGTTGTCCTTTCAATCTTAGTTGTGGAGGGTGCTGTTCAGCTTCAAGTTATTGCCCTTTCAGTCTTAGTTGTGGAGGGCGCAACTGAGCTCCAGGTTCAGTTGCCGTTGTTAGTTGCAGGGGGCGCAGCCCACCATCCCTTGCGGGGACTCGAGGAGTTGAACCGGCAACCTTGTGATTGAGAATCCACTGGCCCATGTGGGAATCGAACCGGCAGCCTTCGACGTTAAGAGCACGGAGCTCCAAACACCTGAGCCACTGGGCGTCCCAGGGCAAGAAGTTTTTAATCTTCCCTTCCCTGCTGTATCCCCACTGCCTATAAAAGGCACTCATTAAATATTTGTTGAATGAATAGCTTTCTGTCATTCTGTGCTCTATTTGTGGCCAGTTTTCACCAAGTCTAATATTTTAGGATCAAAATTTGCAGATTCACATTTTGTTCAGAACATCAGATCCTTCCATCAGTTTTCCTTCAACACATTTTAAAGTTCAGAGTTTCAGCTGTTCTCAATTTATTTCGTGGTGCTTATGTGTATCAGTAATGGTAATTATGAAGCTGGTAAGATATTGTTTTTATTTCCTGGATAATCTATGAGAAAAACTGTAAGCAATCCACTTTAGACAGCCTAGAATGGTCTGGGATGGGCTTTGCTAAGCTGGGTTTTCAGTAAGCTTCTGGTCAACTTTGTGTAGTGTGTAAAATATAAACTACTAACTATGGCCCGTGGGGCCTGAGGGATATGGCCTATGACCACTCTATAACTTCATCTCTAGCCTGGAAGATTCCAGTTATTCCAGTAAGCACAACATTCCAGCCACACTGGCCTTCTGGTAGAAGTTATCTCATCTGTTGATTTCTGTGCTTGTGTACTCTCAGTCTTACTCACTGCCTGGAGGTAAACTCCCTGAGGACAGAAAATGTCTTAGTTCGGGTCCCTCCAGAAGCAGACCCTGAAACAAGGATTGAAGCCAAGTGTTTTATTCAGGACGTGATTCCAGGAAGCAGCTATTGGACAGTGAGGAAGTACGGAAGTGAGACAAAGAAGAGAAGGCAGCCGATGAACAGCATTATTAAGCGACTTAGCACTGTGGGCACCTGGAACATGTTTCCACTGCAGAATTCTGGGGGCCAGTGAAGAGGACCCATCTTGGAGGTGTCCCATCTGGGAGGCAAGGGGGCAGGGGTACTTATCTATCAGCTCTCATCGGTCCTTGGTTGAGGGCAGCTGCTGGGTGTGTTCATCTCCTGGCCTTTCCAGCCTGTCAGGCCCGCAGGCTGAACAGCCTTCTGCAGCTTGAGAGGAAGCCCTCCAGTGAAGACATGGGGACCCTGGCAGTTGGCCAGTGCACACTGGAGCCGTAAGGCACTGACATGTTGCAGGGAACTGAGTGTCTGCTACAGAGGCTGTCTTGTTCACTAGGCCTTGCGTGCAATAAATGCTCTAGCAGATTGAAGGAGGAAGGTTGGTATGTTGCCAGAGCAAAGCTAGGTCCAAAATATCAAGGTTCAAATACCCTTGGGATCAAACAGTAGGGTGAAAACATTAATTTTCTGACCACTCACACTGGCCCCCACACCCATCCTGGGAAATTCCTGAGGACAGAGATCCTGGTATGTCAGTGCCTGGCGCACTATCAGGGCCTGGCACACAGGAGCCACTCAACTCCCACCCTTTCATCCCAATGTGGTCCTTTAAAGGTCAGTCACTCACCAGAATGGCCATTACAACAAAAAATGGAGAATAAGTAATGGTGAGGATGTGGCATTCACCACGGGGGAAGTGTAGACTGGAAGATGGGCATGATTTACAATAGCTGATCACCTGTCTACCTTCTGACTTAGCAATTCCATTCCTTGGTGTACGCCTGAGAAATGAGTGCATATATCCATTAAAAGATGTATATAAGAATGTTCACAGAATTATTCATTTCTTTTTAATATATTTTTTTTAATTTTATTGGGTAACAGTGTGTATTTTCCAGGAGCTCCGAGTTAAGTTGTTGTCCTTCAATCCAGTTGTGGAGGAAGCAGCTCAGCTCCAAGTCCAGTCGTTTTCAATCTAGTTGCAGGAGGTGCAGTCCACCATCCCATGCGGGAATTGAACTGGCAACCCTGTTAAGAGCTCGCGCTGTAACCAACCGAGCCATCCGGCCGCCCAGAAGAATTATTCTTAATAGCCCCAAACAGAAAACTACCAAAATGCCCATCAACATTGGAACAAATGAAGTGTGGTCTGTTCATACAACGGAAAAGAGCACAACTATGAGGATGGACAAACTACTGATCACGTAAGAACGTGGACCTGTCTCATACCACCAAGCTGAACGAAAGAAGCCAGGTACTACGTGAAATGAGTCAGACTGAGAAAGACTAATACCATATGATCTCACTTATATGTGGAATCTAAAGAACAGAATAAACAAGCAAACAACACAGAAATAGACTCAGAGATACAGAGGAAAACCTGATGGTTGCTATATAGGAGGGAGTGGGGATGGGGGAGAAGCTGAAGGGATTAGGAAGTACAGATTGGTAGTCACAATATAGTCATGGGGATGTGAAATACAGTGTGGGGAATATAGTCAGTAATGTTGTAAAGATCATGTAAGGTACCCGATGGGCACTGGATTTATCGGGGGGATCACGTCCTAGTCTGTGTAGAGGCCTGACCACTGTGCTATACACCTGAAGCTGAAGTAGAATAATATTGAATGTCAACTATAACTAACTATATAGGTGTATATAGTCACAGGATGTGGAGTACAACATAGGGAAGATACTAGATGGTATTGTAACAGCCATATGAGATGTCAGAGGGGTAGTCGATTGAGGAGAATTATCACTTTGTGGGGTGTAAATGTCTAACTATTGCACTGTTTTGCACACCTGAAACTAATAAAAAATATATATTTAAAAAAGAAAGTCAGGTACAAAAATGTATGGATGCACTCATATGAAGTTCCAAACCAGACAAAACTAACCTATGTTGTTACAAGTCGAGAGAGGGGTTACCCTCGCGGTAGGGAGGGTGGACCTGAAGGGAGCTTTCCAGAGAGAGAGGCCACCTGGAAGAAGACTGAAGTGCCAGGCATGTGAGTGAAGACGCCATCTTGGACGTCCATCCCAGTAGAGCTTTCAGATGACTCAGTACCAGCCACTGTCTGACCTCAAGAATCACTTAGCTGAGCACAGTCAATCATAGGACCATGAAAGAAAACACTAAATTGTCATATTAAGCCACTAAGTTTTCGGGTATTTGTTACACAGCAATAGATAATTGGAACACCCAGAAAAGGCGGTGGTGGCCCTTTTAAGGAATGATACCCCCACTCCCACATCCCCCTTACAACAAAATCAACACCAGCCAATCAGATTTTCAGTCCCTTTAATTAGGTGCTCTGAGGAGAAGGCAGAATGGCAGGCAGGTGGTGGAGAAGGTGGTGTTTCTTGAGCCCCACTCAGCAACCAGTCAGTCCTCATCCTCTGGCAGCTGGATCTTGCTGGGGTCAAAGCAGTTGGATTCCATGATGGGGAGACCATTGGCCTCTCGGTATTTCACAAGCCTCTCAGCTTCTCGGCGGGCCCACTCCTGCATCCTGGAGGCAGCAGTGCGGGGGGAGACATGAGGGAGCCTCACTGGACACCAATTCCCACCTTAGCTCCCCATTCCTCAATGGTGTAGGACAGGATTCCTGGCAGAATCCCCTTCAACCTCCACCCCTGCCTCTGCCCACACCCATCCCATTCTCTTAGACACCCCATGGACCTGTAGTCAGGCAGATAAGCCACAAAGGTGCTGCCAAGGACCAAGACGATGGAGAAGCCAAAGAAGAAGACGACTCGCATGTTCCAGACGTCCACAACAGGATCCTTGTCGTAGCCATGGGAGTCTGGGTTCTGCGGAAGGAGAAGTCAATGAGGTTTCCTGCTGCTCCACAAAGCCTTATGCTGGCCCTGCATAAGCTGCCTTCTAATTGGACCAATTTCCTCTCCAATCCCTAAATTCCTCTCATTCTGTTCTTGGGACTTGTCAAGCCCTTCCCACCACAGGACCTTTGCACTAGTTGTTCCCTCTGCCTGGAAAGCTTTTCCCCCCAGATTTCATGGCTGGATCTGCCTCTTCATTCCAAGTTTTGGCTTCATCATCACTTCCTTTAGGAGGCATTCCCTAGTCACCTTGTCTGTTAAGTTGAGCTATAGGAAATTGCCATTTTCATAGGTCAAAAATGGTTGAATATTGGCAATTTCCTATGGTTCAATCTAATAAAATTACTCCTTAACCCCAAGTCCCTCTCAATCCACTTATCTTGCTTAACATTCTTTCTAGCATTTATTAGTTTATCAAAGTAGCATGCTCCTAGATCGTCTGTATCACATTATCTTACATGATCCATTACATACTCTACATTACTATTGTCAAATATTTTACATATTTATTTTCTGTGTTCTTCACTATCATATAAGAGCAAGGGCTTTATATGATTTCCACACTGCTGAACCCCTAGGGCCCTGAGCTGTGCCTGGCACACAGGAGGCCCTCAATACATATTTACAGAATGAATGAATGAATGAGCATCCTATATATCCAAGCCCCTCAACCAGAGGTTAGTATTGATGAAGTACCTCTTATGTGCCAGGCCTTTTCACATATACAAACTTCACAATATCCCAGTGAGATGGAAAGTAGCAATAATAAACACCTTCTAATGCTGAGTACTTACTAAGTGCCAGATGCTGTTCTGAGCATTTTAACTCATTTACACAAGGCAGGTGTAATATTTTATTTTTTTAGAAGGTGTCCTAATACTTTCCCCATTTTACAAAGAAACTGAGGCACCAAAGGGTTATGTCTCTTGCCCAAGGTCACTCAGGTAATTGTCAGTGCCTGTATTCTAGCCCAGGTATTCTAATTTCAGAGGCTCTGCTATCAAGAGAGCACAGCAGATGTGGTAGATCCAAGTTCAAATACCGGTTCTGCCACACATTCAGTTATGCGAACTTGGGCAAGCCACTGGACATCTCTGTGCTTCAATTTTCTCGTCTGTACAATGGGTTTAGTAAGAGTACCTACTTCGAAATAGGGTTGTTTTGAGGATTTAGATGAATTAATGTATGTAAAGCGTTTAGAACACTGACACCAAAAAAAGTCCTATCAGTGTTTATTATTATTATTATACTATATTGCTTCTAAGTGTTTTGAGCACTGCCCACTTCAGGTTTGGTACCTGTCTGCAACATAAGGCCAATCTAATCTCTGGCCCTGAACAGAAGATATCACCAGACAAAGGAGGAAAAGAAGCTAGGCAAAATTCCCAAGTCTTCAAGGATTTCACCAGCTGCGCAATCCTCAGCCGCCTAACAACGTCCTCTATGGCGCCCCATCCGCTGGTCCCCGACTGACCCTTTTGGCGTCCCGTTTCCCCTCCCTCTCACCTTCTCATAGAGGTTTTCGTCCTCGACATCTGGGTCCTCCTGCCAGCGCATAGTAGGTTCCGCTGCCCGCTTTCCCACCACAGCGGACGGAGCAATCACAGCCCTGGAGGAGCTGGATTCCCAGCGAAGCCAAGCAGCCGGACGCCCTCGCGTCGCGGCTGCAGCCAAAAGGCGGCGAGCGCACAAACCTAACAGCCCAGCCGCCATGACAGATTGTTCTGCAGACTCTCAGGGGCGGGGGCGGAAGTGCGACTCTGCGCAGCTGCAGTTGACCCCAGCGCGATAATTGTCGCTCTGCCTCCACCGCACTAAATAGGTCCCGAGTCTGGATTTTTTTCAAGCGAGTGAGGCGCTGAGCAGCCCTCTTTCTCTCCCTCTGTCATGGCCTCAAGGGAGCAACCATTTTCCAATCCTCTCGATCGGGCTATGGGAGTTCTGCCTGAGCGGTCAGCTCCTACCCTTGCTGAGAAGAAAGCAGTGACATTTGGGTGGATGCAGTTCCCAGCCAAACGCACCGGAACTTCCCATGCCCTCCGGGAGAAGGGGCGGAGCTTCCGTTTGTCTTTCATCTTCGAAGGAAGCCAGGCTTCTAAAAAGCGGGCCTCGCCAGATTGGCCAATAGCTACTCCTTTTCTCACTTGTGGGCGTTTGCACAGGGAATGGGGAGGTGGCAGATGCTGGCCAATCAGAGCGGGCCAGGGCTGGCCGATGGCAGACGGCGACCAATAGACGCAGCCAGGCTGAGCGCGCTCCCTCGGTAGGTGGATGGTGGTCGAAGCGCCGGTTCCCTGCTCTTGGTCGCCATTTTGTGCTGCTGATTGCGGCCGACGGGGAGTAGGTGGCAGTTAGTTTTCCGGGGAGGGCAGTGCGATTGGCGCTTCTCCCCTCCTCCCTCCCCCGCCTTTCTGTTTCCAGCCTCGGACTTGGTTGTCGCGCGGACCGGCTCCAGCTGAGTTGGGAGGGTTGGTGGCGGTGGCAGCGGGCCGAGGTGATGTCAGGGAGCCCTCCCTTGACAGCCCGGGCCGAAAAGGTGAGCGTCGACGCTGGTCGTGGGGGCGGAGGTAAGGGGCTGGGGGCGGGGGGTGGTGCATAGAAGAGGAGAGAGGGCGGACTGCGGGCTGCAACTGAGGGATGCGTGCACTGTCTGAGCCCGGGATGGGTTGTCTTTTTTAAAAAAATTTTCCCCCTTTTGAGAGCCGTGGCGCGTGCGCGATCGGGACACTGGATAGGTGCACGCGGGTTGGGGGAAGGGAGGGACGGATGGGAGTGGGATACTGTGACTTACTGTGTCGGAGACACCGAATTTTATCCGTGGGGAGGCGAGTGTCTGCGGCTTTGGTTTTTATCCACAGGAGAGGGGCTGTGCTGTCTGTTCTGTGCGACTTTGTTACTTACCTGTTCATGGGGGTGTTTTGTGGCTCGGGTGCTTAGTCTTGGAAGGAGGAGTAAGAACGTTTGTATGACCCTGGTCTTTATCCTTGGAGTGTGTGTCTAACTCTGGTCCCTATCCATGGGGAGAGGTCCTTATCCATAGGGAGTCTTCTTGTGACTGGCCCTAACTGACTTAACTGGGTAGGAAGGGAATGCAAGGAATGTGTATGACTTATTGCCCGTTCTTTGGGAAGGGGGTTCCTTTCTGTGATTCTGACGTTCATCTATTGAAAAGGGGCTTCGGTGTGTGTTTATGACCCATACTTATTGTGGGTCTGTGATTTTGGCCCAGAGTTATTTGGGGCGCGTGTCTGTGACTTTGGTCCCTATCTGTTGTGGATGACTGGCCCCTTTGCCAGAGTCTACTGAGGGTTTTGTATCAGCTGTTATCCGCTGGGGCCCCTGGTTGTTCTAACTCTTACCCATCTGGGAGCAGGTAACTCTGGTTCCCTGTAGCTTGAGGAGGAAGAGAAAATTGGTGTGTGTGCATAAGCGGAGGAAAGGTGTGGTGGTAACTTAGTGTGGGGCAGATGCTGTTATGGCCTGGCCTTGCCTGATTCCTGTTCAGAGGGTGAGACCTGAGGATTCTGGGATACTGTGTGGCGACCCCTGGCCAAGTCATGTGGCTTGGGAATTCCTTAGTTCTCATGGTAGCCCTGAGGGTTAGGTGAAATGACTGCCCTTGCATCCCAACAGAATAGGACAATGGTTTGGAACAGCCTCTGAAAGGGCTCCTTTTGCCCTGGGGAGAGAGCTGCATTGGGACCTGGCTGCTCATAAGAGACAGGGTTCAGGGCTGAGCCAGTTGCCGTGTGAGGCCCAAAGCTGTGTTGGCCAGGAGCCCAGGGAGGCGGCAGCTGTCTCATTGCCAAGTTAGCCCCTTCACCCCCTAAGCCTTTCATGGTCTCCTGCTGTCTTATAGGGGGCAGCCAGCATCTTGTTGGGAGGATGAAATCACACCTTGGGGGTCCATGGAAGGAGACTGGTGGGTGCCTGGGACCCTTTTGTGAAGTCTTTCCTCTGTGCCTAATGTGCCCAATCTGGAACAAGTCATTCAGCACCAAGAGCTCCCCCCTGGGCAGGTAGCTCCGGGCTTCAACTTGTCTACCAGTTACAGATGGCAACGCCCTGATCACAGAATGGGTGGCACCACCAGTTCTCTCTGCAAGATGCTCCCTGTCTGCTGAAGGCCTTGCTCTTTCTATTAGGGCAGTGGACTCTAATCTCACATTTGTGTGGGAAGGAAAGGAGCTGGCCAAGTGGGGGGGGCAGGGGGCTAGGAGCAGCTGCCTCCCCGCTCTGGTCCTCAGGAGCACTAGGAGTTGGGAAACAACGTCCTCAGGCTAAGGGACAGCAGAGAACCTAAACAAGGAGGGTTTCTCAAGGAGGCCCTCTCTGCCCCAACTGCTTTGACTCCTTTTTTCCTTCCTCTCTCCCCAGAGTCCCTGCAGGAGGCATCACCCAGGCTGGCAGATCATGGTGGCAGCTGTGGGGGTGGCTGGGAAGTGAAACGGAGCCAGCGGCTGAGGAGGGGCCCCAGCAGCCCCCAAAGGCCCTATCAGGATATGGAGTATGAAAGACGGTGAGTTACCAATCCCACCCCCATCAAGCAGCCTAGGCTTGTCCCCATCTCAGAACTGCTCCAGGAAGGTGCTCGGAAAGGGCGTCCAGGCAAAGCAAACAGTGCAGTAGATGATTGGTTTCTTTTCAGCAGACATTTACTTGGCACCTGTTGTGAGCCAGGACCTGTGTGCTAGGCTCTGGGAGTGCTGTGATGAAGGAGACAGATAAGATTGCAGCCTTCTCCTTACTCAGGGTCTCACAAGGCAGGCCACACAGTTTACAGGTGATGCCAAAACAGCTGGATGGGTGCCACGGCTGGTTGTGAGGGTGGGAAAGGATTAAAGAGAAAGGGGAGAATAGAGGCTGATGCCCAGGTTTCCAATTTGGGTGACCCTGATAGGTATATGGTGCCATTCACCAAGGTCTGGACAGCTACTGCAAGAGGAGAGGCAGAGACGGGTAGTGGGTTGTAAGTGCCTGTGGATTCTCACGAGAGGTGTGCTTTGGGTTTAAGGCATGGAAGGGAGTGGTGCCTTCAGAGTTAGGAATTTGCCAGGCCAAGTGTGGGGCAAGCCAGGTCAGATAGTGGGAGATTTTCAGGGGCAGGATGGGTTGAAGTGGGCGTGATACTTGTCTTGGAATGGGACACTCTTGAACACTTATTTTTAAATTCTGGTCGAACAAGAAACAGTTGGGACACTTGATAAAATACAGAGAATCCAGACCATACCCTCACCATCAACTGGTGGATCTCCCCAGTTGATTCTAATGTTGGTGATCTGTTCCTGACATTTTAGGATTACATAGGAAAGCAGACCTAACTCTCCCAGAAAGCCTCTATTAAGAGTCGGTAGCTTTTGTAAAAGTCAGGGGGGAAATAATTTTTGTAATGTCTTACAAAGGGTTTCTTCTACCGCCAGGCCCTTTTTAAAATGTAGAATTATAATACTTTGTTTTCTGAAAAGTGAGCCCAATTTGAGATGTTGTCATAATCTAGTGTTAGTCAGTCTTGACCTTCTTTAAAAATGTCTTTTGAATGGCATTCAATTTTGTATGGTATCCACTAGAAGTACCCTGTGGCAGTTTCTGAGTTTAAGTAACATACTTGCTTCAGACTTTATTATCAAATAAGGCCACTGGTTTCTTTTGGCTTTTAAAGAACTTCAAGTGCAGAGGTTTCAGTTAATCATACTTTTCCAGTTCGTGGTGGGTTTCTATCACAGGTCAGTATAAAGGCCTTCTCTTGCCATATTTATTCTTTTCTTTTTTATTCCCAATTCCCATAGCCATAGGCAGCTTTTCTGTCATTTGAAATGTATGATTCTAAAATACGTACTGTTGTTTTGAGCATCTGTGTTTTCACTTTACACAAATGGCAGAGTGTTAGTCTTCATTCTGTTTCTTGAACTTTGTATTACATAGCCCTGCATTTCCAAGATCTGTCTGTATTGCTGTGTATATTAGTGCTTTGCTTCTAATTGGTCCCAAGGACACCATGGGGTGTGCCTATTGCCCTTTGCTTAACAATTCTCCCAAGGATGGATACTTGTTCTGAATTTGGGTGTGCTAAACTTCATCACTTCTCTGTCTTATAAGCTGTGCTTTCAGAATTCTCTCTATTCCTATCTCTGAATCACAATGATTGTTTTCACTCTGTTGTTTTACCTTTCTCATTCCGGTCTTTAAACCCATCTAGAGTCCACTTTGGAATATGGTACAAGGTAGATTCTGGTTTTATTTTCCTCCATATAGTGAGTATTTTCCCAGTACCATCTCCTAAATAGTCCGTGCTTCTTTACTGATTTGTGGTGCCTCATGTCATTTGAAGTTCCCTCATGTACACGGATCTGTCTTGAGTGATCTGATATGTTCCATTGGTCTATTTGTTCTTTCTTGTGCCAGAGCCTTAGTGTTTTTTATTATTATGACTTCAGAGAATGTCTTAATTGCTCCTACTTTGCTCTTATTTTTCAAAGTTGACTTAGCTATTTGTGGAGCTTTATATAAAAAGTTTATCCAATCCCTCATAAACATTCTAGAATTTTTATTGAGATTGCGTTGAATTTATAGATTAATTTGGGGAGCATTGTCATCTTTGTAAGTGGTCTCACCTCACCCAAGACCTGTATGGAGAATATTTTTAAACTCATTTAAAGGACATAAAAATCTGAATAAATGAAAGTATAGGTCTTGCGTATTCTTTGTTAAAGTAATTCCTAGGTACTTCAGTACTTTTCATTGACATTTTACTTTCCAAGTGGGTATTTGCTGGGGTAGAGGAAAGCTGTTAATTTTTATAAGTTATCTTATCCCTACTGCACTCTCTTGTTGTTTCTAATCATTCATTGTTTTCTGTTTCGTTTTTTGTGGGTTTTTTTTAAGATTTTATTGGGGAAGGGGCACAGGACTTTATTGGGGAAGAGTGTGTATTTCCAGGATTTTTTCCAAGTCAAGTTGTTGTCCTTTCAGTCTTAGTTGTGGAGGGCACAACTCAGCTCCAGGTCCAGTTGCCAGTTGCTAGTTGCAGGGGGCGCAGCCCACCATCCCTTGCGGGAGTCGAAACCGGCAACTTTGTGGTTGAGAGGATGCGCTCCAACCAACTGAGCCATTTGGGAGCTTAGCAGCAGCTCAGTGCAAGGTACCGAGTTCAATCTTAGTTGCAGGGGGCGCTGCCCACCATCCCTTGCGGGATTCCCATTTGGGAGCTTAGCAGCAGCTCAGTGCAAGGTACAGTTGCAGGGGGCGCTGCCCACCATCCCTTGCAGGATTCGAGGAGTCAAATTGGCAACCTTGTGGTTGAGAGCCCACTGGCCCACGTGGGAGTCGAACTGGCAGCCTTCAGCGTTAGGAGCACAGAGCTCCAACCCCCTGAGCCACTGGGCCGGCCCTAATCATTCATTGTTGTTTCTGATCGTTTTTCTAAGTATTTTGTTATGTGGTATGCAAATCAGCCCTGTCACTTCTCATTTCTTTTTCCTCACTTATAGTATTGTCTAGGACTGTTGGTACCATGTTAAATAGTATCAGAGATGCTGGGTGCACAAATTAAGATACATTTTAGCAGGTTGTACTAGAAGCTCCAAAGAATAATGGCTTAAACAATGTAGTTTATTTTCTTTCCCGTAAAGGACACCTGCAGGTAGGCAGTCAGTCCAGGCCCCTTCTGCTTAGCTATCAAGTATGATGTGTGCTGTAGGCTTTTAGAAAGTAGACTTTAATAAACCAAGAAAATTCTTTAATTTTAGTTTACTAATATTGTTCAGAAATGAGTATTGAATGTCATAATTACATGCTTTCTTTCTCCTTTTGTCCATTAATTTAATAAATCGCATTAAGTTATATTCTTGGCATTCTTGAGATATACCTTCCTTGATCATGGTATGAATACGTATATTTATGAGTTCTTATTTTGAGAAAAATTTCAAATTTACAGAAAAGGTGCAAGTACAATGAACTCCCATATATCCACTACCCAGAACCACTAATTGTAAACATTTTGCCACATTTGCTTAACCTAACCTACCCACCTACCCCGCTCCTCCTCTCCCTCTCCCTCTCCCTTTCCCTTTCCCCTTCCCCTTCCCTTCTCTTTCTCTCCCTCTCCCCTCCTTCTCCCCCATCCGCTTCTCTCTCCCCTCTCCCCTCCCCGACATATACAATTCCCCCCCAGTCATTTCAGTTAGTGGCAGACATGACCCTTAAGTACTACAGCATGTATGACCTAAGAACAAGGACCACAATGCACTTATCAATATCAGGAAATTTAACATTGATACACTATTTTATCTTATATAAAGTCATGTTCAGATGTCATTAGTTGTCCCAATAATGTCCGTTATAGCTATTTTCCCCTAGTCCAGATCCAATCCAAGATCACACATTGCATTGTGCTGCTTTGTACTTTTAGTCTCCTTTAATCTAGAACAGTTAGTCAATCTTTTTTTTTTTAATTTTTTTTAATTGGGGAATATTGAGGAACAGTGTGTTTCTCCAGGCCCCATCAGCTCCAAGTCGTTGTCCTTCAATCTAGTTGTGGAGGGCGCAGCTCAACTCCACGTCCAGTTACCGTTTTCAATCTTTAGTTGCAGGGGGCGCAGCCCACCATCCCATGTGGGAATTGAACCGGCAACCTTGTTGAGAGCTCGCGCTCTAACCAACTGAGCCATCCTGCCACCCCTTCAATCTTTTCTTGTCTTGTATGACCTTGATATGTTTTAAGAGTACAGGTCAGTTGCTCTGTAGATGTTTCTCAATTTTTTTTTAATTGTAGTTGACATTCATTATTGTTCAGCTTCAGCTTCTGGTGTACAGTGCCATGATCAGGCATCTACATCATCCCTGAGGTGGTCTCCCTAATGAGACAAGTGTCCATCGGATAACCCACAAAATCTTTACGTTATTGATCACATTCCCCAAATTGTGTTTTTTAAGTGTTTACTCATGAATTTTTGGCAGAAAAATTAAGCAATGCTTTGTGTGTGTGTGTGTGTGTGTGTGTGTGTGTGTGTGTGTGTGTGTTTTAGCAGGAGAAAATAACCAAATTTAATACATACATATGTATGGAAACCCTGCATACCTGAGAGAGTCAGAGACCCCCACATGCACGAGAGATTCAGAGATGGAAAGGGAACAGGTATATAACATGTATATTTTTAAAATACTTATATTTGATCAGATACTGTATTATTTAGGATATTTTCATTCATTTCCATCAGTGAAGTGGTCCTATAATTTCCTTTTGTATTTATCTGGCACTGAATCAAGGCAGCCTCATGACATGAATTGGGCAACTTTTTCTCTCTTTTGGAGAAACTTGTATAAGAATTATCTGTCCTTTGAAACCTTAGTTAAACTTACCTTTTAAAAGGCCTGAGTTTTTTATTATAATTGTGTCTACTTCTGCCAATTTTTGCATTTTATGTTTTTAGAAGTATATTCATTTTGTGGAGGTCCTCATATATTATTATTTAGTCCAGCTTCCTAGAAATGTATTATGAACAGGGTCTGCCTTTGGATGGTGTTTAGTCAAGCAAAGTGCTCTGTGGCCAATGAAAAGTATGTATCCCTTACTATCTAAATATGTTCCCTTCCTGAATTTAGATAGCAAGAGCTCCAAATTTATTTGGTTTAGATGTTGAGTGTCAGAGAGCTCAGGATTTCATCTGACCATTATTCAAATCTGTTTGGTTCGGGGCAGCTGGTAAGCTCAGTTGGTTAGAGCACAGTGCTCTTACAACAAGGTTGCTGGTTCGATCCCCACATGGGCCACTGTGAGCTGCGCCCTCCACGACTAGATGGAAACAACCATTTGACCTGGAGCTGATGGGTCCTAGAAAAACACACTTAAATAAATAAATAAAAGGTTTTTTTTTAAAATGTTCAGTTCTTAAATTCTGATGACTAGAGTTCAAATATTGAGGGATACCTATAGTAAGCAAACATGAAAAACATTGTTCGTATCAAAAACTCGTACAAGCCACCTCTTGTTGAGGCATTTATCATAAGGCAACAGTTTGGGTTCCAAAGCTGAGCTCACAAGGACAGGTTTCATTTCACTCACAGTGATATCCCCAGCACCTAGAACAGTGCCTGGCACATGGCAAATGTTCCCTTACTATTTATTGAATGAATAAATGAATGAACAAACAACTATGAAAAATTAGAAACCAGGGCGGCCAGTTAGCTCACTTGGTTAGAGCACGATGCTCATAACACCAGGGTTGCCGGTTCGATCCCCACATGGGCCACTGTGAGCTGCCCCCTCCACTAGATTGAAACAACTACTTGACTTGAAGCTGATGGGTCCTGGAGAAACACAAATAAATAAAAGTTTAAAAAATAATAATAAAAGAAAAATTAGAAACCAATGAAAATGTCTGCAAACATTTTATTTTCTCTATTTGTTAATTATCTTTTAGCTTTCTGACTTTTCCAATATTATGAAATTTCGATCATACAGCAAAGTTGAAAGAATTTTACAGTGGACACCTCTATACCCATCCACTAGATTCTACCATTAACATTTTACTCTACTTGCTTTATCACATGTTTATTTGTTTATGGTAATTTTTTTTTGCACTCTAGATATTTTTAAATTTTTACAAAGCCATATTTATGTTTTTTATTTTATGACTTCTGGGTTTTGTCTTGCTTAGAAAGCCCTGCCCCATTCTTGATCAATTTTTTTGTTATGTTTTCTTTCTAATATTTTTGTGGTTTCTATTCAGGGATTTAAATTTTTGATTCATCTAGAATTTACTTGGTTTAAGAAGTAAAGTAGATCAAAAACTTCATTTTCTTTTTTTCTTTTTTTGTGGTTGTCAAGAACTCAGATAGTTGTGTGTTTTTTTAAATTTATTGGGGTGACAATTGTTAGTAAAATTACATAGATTTCAGGTGTACAATTCTGTATTCCATCATCTATAAATCCCATTGTGTGTTCACCACCCAGAGTCAGTTCTCCTTCCATCACCATATATTTGATCCCCCTTTACCCTCATCTCCCACCCCCCACCCCCCACACCCTCTGGTAACCACTAAACTATTGTCTGTGTCTATGAGTTTCTGTTTCTCATTTGTTTGTCTTGTTCTTTTGTTATTTTTGGTTTATATACCACATATAAGTGAAATCACATAAAAACTTCATTTTCTTAAAAGTCAAACTTTTTCTGTAAAGGATCAGATAGTAAATATTTTTGGCATTGCAGACCATATGGTCTCTGTCACGACTACCCACCTGAAAACAGCCACAGACAATATGTAAATAAATGGGTATAGCTGTGTTCAAGAAAACTATTTAGGTGACTGGATTTGGCCCACTGGCTGTAGTTTGCCAATGCCTGGGCCAGAAAGTTATCACAACTAGTATTTATTGACTGATCCACTTTCCCCCTGTTCATTTGAAATGCAAGCTTTGGCTTATTCTAAATTTCCATGTTTTTTTGTACTGTGGACTCTTCGGTTTCACTGATCTGTCCATTTGTGTTTTGATGGTCCAACCTTTATAACATGTTTTAATGCTTGGTGGGGCTCCTCTCCCCCTTGTTGGTCTTTTTTGAACATTTTTATTACTTTTATGTACAGAAAACTCAACGGTGTGCATTCAGCCCAATTTGGTGGCCAGTTCTTTAGCCTTTGCCTTTTCTAGCTTGGCAGTATGAGCCACCAGTTTTGGGCCCGGGACGTTGCCTCCCCAGTGATGGCAAATCTCATCGTATCTATCGTTATGATTAGTCCAGATAGTTTCCACCAGCTTAGCCAGCACTCCTTTGCCTTCCGAGTTAACCTGTGTGAAGGCGACCGTCGTGCAGGTCTTCCTGTGGACTAGACGCCCCAGCCTGGCCTTCCCCTTGATAATGCAGTAGGGAACCCCCATCTTACGGCACAGGGCAGGCAGGAAGACTGCCAGCCTGATGGGATCCACAGCATGTGCAACCACTACCAGCTGAGCTTGTTCTCCACCGAAGAGGTGACAGTATTAACCCCTGCTCGAAGGACAGGTGGCCTCTTGGTGGGGACATCCCTTTACTGGCAGTTTTTTTCTTGGGCCAAGCCAACAATCTCTGCTGCTTCTCTGGCTTTGTCTCTGGTCTGTACTTGTGGGTCAGCTTAAGTAGTTGAGTAGCTGTCTGGCGTTCCAAGGCCTGGGTGAGCTGGTTAATGGCAGGAGGCACTTTCAGGCGCTTATAGAGAATAGCCCTTTGCTACTGCAGCGGAATGTAGCAGGGCCATTTGACAAAGCAGGTGAAGTCCCTTTGGGCTGGATGTCCTGTCAAGTGCCAAAGTTCTTGGCATTTTCTCAAACAGGAGCTTTACCACCTTCTTGGCCTCCTTTTTCATGACAGCAGGGGCCGGCGCCACCTTCTTCCCCTTTGCCATCTTTCCTTTTGGCATCTTGGGCGGAAGGAGGAGAGCTCATTAGTCTTTTTTAAAAACAATTTTCCTGATCCTTCTAAGTTGTTTCTTGGCCTTTGCTGTTATACACAGTGCTGCAGTGAATAATGTTTTTGTACATGTGCAAGCATATCAGTCCATTAAATTCCCAGAAGGAGAATTGGGGGTCAGTGGGCATATAGATTTTTAGTTTTGCTAGCTATTTCCAAATTCCCCTTCATGGTGATTGTTCCATTTTCGCTCCTACCCGCAATATGAGAGTGCCCATATAGTCTTGCCAACAGTTTGTTGTCAAACATTTGGACTCTTGCAAATCTGTTGAGTCAAAAACGTTCTATCCCAAATCTTCCTCACAGAAGAATTCCAAATAATATATGTAGATACTCCCCACTCCAGGAGATAGAGCTTAATTCCTCTCCTCTTGAGTGTGGGCTGGTCTTAGTGACTTGCTTCTAAAGAATAGAGTAGAAAGAGAAAAAAAAACTTTGTAGCAGAGAAACTTGGCAGACCCCACCGTAACCAGATGATCAAGGTCAATATCACTAGTGCTAAGTCATGTTGCTATCGTGCCCCCCTCCCCATACAGTACAATCAGAAGGGCTTGTCTCTAATGTAGTCTTCTCCCAGAAACTCCATCCCCTCAAGTCTAATCACAAGAACACATCAGACAAACCCAAGTTGAGGTACATTCTACAAAATATCTAACCAGTGCTCTTCAGAACTGTCACAGTCGTAAAACAACCAAGACCAAGAAACTTGCACAGGCCGGAGGAGACTCCAAGGGGCATGATGACTAAATGCAATGTGGGAGCCTGGATTTGATATTGGAACAGAAAGAGACAATAGTAGTGGAAAAACTGGTGAAATCCTAGTAAAGTGTGTAGCTTAGTTAACTTCTTAGTTTTTTTACTACCCTGTTTCCCTGAAAATAAGACCTAGCCGGACCATCAGCTCTAATGCGTCTTTTGGAGCAAAAATTAATATAAGACCCAGTCTTATTTTACTACAATATAAGACCAGGTCTTTATAATATAACATAGTATAATATAGTGTAATATAACATAATATAATACAATATAATATAATATAATACCATGTCTTATATTAATTTTTGCTCCAAAAGACGCATTAGAGCTGATGGTCCAGCTAGGCCTTATTTTGGGAGAAACACGGTAAAATGGTGCAGCCACTGTGGAACCCAGTTTGTCAATTCCTCAGAAAATTAAATATGGAATTACCATATGATTCAGCAGTTTCACTCCTTGGGTATATACTCAAAATAATTAAAAGCAGGGATTCAAACAGATACTTGTACACCAGTGTTCATAGCAGCATTATTCACAATAACCAAAATAATCAGTAGGTGGAAACAACCCAGGTGTCCATCAGTGGATGAATGAATAAACAAAATGTGGCGTATACCATACATACATACATATTCAGCGCTAAAAAGGAATGAAATTCTGATACATTCTACAACATGGATGAACCTTGAAAACATATGCTAAGTGAAATAAATCAGACAAAGGGACATATATTTTATGATTCCACTTAAATGAGGTACTTAGAATAGGCAAATTCATAGAGACAAAGTAGAATAGAGGGTGTGAGGTGGGAAGTTATTGTTCAGTGCCTGTGGAGTTCCTGTTTGGGATGATGAAAAGGTTCTGGAAATAGTGATGGTTGCACAACGTTCTGAGTGTACTTTGTGCCACTGAATTGAACACTTAAAAATGGTAAATTTTTGTTACGTATATTTTACCACAATAAAAATGATTTAGGATAATGTACAAAAATAAATTTTAAACATTTATTTAAAAATGGTCTATCCAATGATGTAATACAGAATTGTACACCTGAAATCTGTGTAATTTTATTAACAATTGTCAACCCAATAAATTAAAATTAAAAAATGAAAATAAAAAATAAAAATAAAAAATAAAAATGGTCTATCCGGTGTAGTTTTAAATTTCATCTTTCAAAAAAAAATTCATCTTTCATTAGGATTGACATAGAGCATCTTTATATTTCCTTACTGTGAGTTCCATTCCTTTCCTTTTACCTTTTCCTATACGTTTTCCCAGTTAATCTTTTGTCTTGACTTACGGTGGGGTTTTTTTCCTTCCAAGCACGTATGTTTTATTTTTATGTAGTCAAATTTAATAACCTTTTTTCCATGGCTTTTGGATTTGGGTCATAGTTTTCCCCATTTCGAGATTATCAAGATTTAATCCCGTGTTTTCTTCTGCTTTTATGGTTTCATTTCTTCCATTTAAATCATTGACCCATTTCAAATGTATCCTGCTTTATATGTGTGAAGTGTAGTCATAAGATCTTGCACACGTCCCAGTAATTATACTTGGGATCTTCCTATTTTCTAAACAGTGGCTCTCTAAATACAGACAAGGTATTTATGTCTGAATATTAATTTTGTACCTAGCATCCCTACTGATTTATTATTTGTAATCATTTTTCAGTTGATTCTCTGAGGTTTTGTAAGTATATCCTCATATCATTTACAAATAATGGTAATTTTACCTTTTCCTTTCCATCTTTTAACCTTGTTTCTTCGTTCCTTTATTTAACTATTTCAGCCAGTGTCTTAAAATAACGTTCATAGTGGTGTCGATAATGGACATTCTAATGTTGTTCCTGCCAGGATTGGGCCCCTGCTAGTCGTAGTCTCCTATGGTGCCTGTTTTAAGTCAATGTGTATTAGTTGCTTTTAGAATACTTTTTTAATCATCATTTTATTACAAAATAATTATTGGGTACCTACTGAGTACTAGGCACTAAGCTAAGCTTTAGGGACTAGGGCAGTGAACCAAACAGGTGTGGTTTCATTTCCCAGAACTCACAGTCTAGTAATTTTTTAAATCATTAAACAAATTATTACATTAAACCAACTTTAAGGTAATTATTTTACAGTTGTTGCAGTAGGAGACATTTTAACAAAACAGCTGCTAGTGCTAGCAAGGTAAACATGAGACACAGGGGCAGGGTGGCACAGTACATGACGAGGCAGAGGGAGAGAGGTCAGCAGGGAACTCAGCCCGTAGGACCCAGCAGATCTTGGTGAGCTTTTTGGTGTTTCACCCTGAGACTAAGGGAACCACTGAAGGGAGCTATACAGTTGTGCTTGATTGGCTTTGCCTTGTAGAGCACTCACTTACATTTGGGGTATAGAGAAGGAACTGGGGTGGGGGACCTGGGAAGAGGTCAGGAGGCCACACCCAAGGGCCCAGTGAAGGAAGACATCATGGGCTGGAGGTGGGGGGGAGGAGAGGAGAGAAGTGGATTGGGTTTGCGAGAGAGTGGCAGGAGCCTGCTCACCGCACAGGGTCAGGATTTAGGGACCCCTGTCAGGGGTGGGACTGAGGGTCTGGAAGGAGTGAGTGAGGGGGGTCAGCCTCACCTCTTGCAGCTTTCAGAAAGGACTGCGCTCTTCATGCCTCCCATCCTTCTTCCCCCAGAGGTGGTCGTGGAGACAGGACTGGCCGCTATGGAGCCACTGACCGTTCGCAGGAGGACGGTGGGGAAAACCGCAGCCGGGACCACGACTACCGAGACATGGACTACCGCTCATATCCCCGCGAGTACGGCAGCCAGGAAGGCAAGCACGACTATGACGACTCATCCGAGGAGCAGAGTGCAGAGGTGAGGGCAGGAGGGCCAGTCAGGCCTGGGTGGGGCGGTGGCTCTTGCAGGGCCTCTGGCTGCAGGTAGCTCTCAGCTCCTGTGCCTTCGGACTGTGCTCAGTGGCTTTGCCTCACCTGGAGGGTCTGTCCCCACTCCCCCTCTGAGGGCTCCTCTCCCAAGTTGGGTCTCCCTGCTTGGCTCTGTATTTGTGAGGGCCTCTGGCCACCACCTCTCTCCCTCCTTCCCCAGTGTTCACTTTGGGTCCATGGTTCACTGCAAGCCCTGTACTGCCTGCTCCCAGCCAATATGGGGCCCTTCAAGAGCCTCTGACATGACCCCCGGAGTCTGGGGTTGGGAAGGCAATTGGGAGACTGTATGTCACCATGCAGAGCAGCTCTGCGAGTCCAACTGTGGGCATTCCCAGTGGTGGCAGAGCTCTTAGAAGGCAAAGACCCTCTCAGGCCTCTCCTCTGAGTTCCATGTTGGGTAGTTAGCCCTAGCCTGAGGAGGGAGGCATGATGCTTACCAGCAGGGAACCCCCCCGCTGAGCGGAAGAAGCAGCTTTGTCTTAGGGGAACCCTGCTTTGAAGGGGTGGTCAGGGCCATGGTCCTGCAAGCAGGCAAGTCTCCTATCTAGTGGGGTGGCAAGCATATTCTTGCAACCTCAGCCCTGGAGGGGCAGAGTGTGGGCCTCTGGCCTCCCTTTGCGGGGCCCAGTGCTAAGACCCCTGTGGTAGACAGTTAAGCTTCCCCAGTGGCAGCTGGGTTGGGAAGAAGAGGAGTGGGGCACTAAGTTACCTGGTCCCTGTAAGGGTGAGAGGGCTGTGGACCCAGGCCTGGCCTGCTTAGTCCTGGAAGAGTTGGTTGGGCAACACCCAAGAAGCCAGCGACCACACCCTGTTAGGAGGGAGCCTGGTGCTAATGGGAGACTGGCCGGGCAAAGGATGAGGAACCAGGGGCCGGTGCTGTTACCCGTGCACATTCACCAGTCCCTGCCGGCTGGCTGTAGCCAAGATCTTAAGCTATTCCTATACCCACAATTTGGTTGCAGGGCCCAGGCCCAGGCTGGGAAACATAAGCAATGTGTGTAGCCTTCTGTGGCACAAGGAACAATTGTACACATACTAGCTGAGCTGGCAAGGGAAGAGGGGAGAGAAACAGAGGGCAAGGTTTAGTGTGCCAACCCCAGACCGTCTCTTCCCAAGGTTTAAGCAATGTCTGCTCACCTGTCTGTGGGAGTTCCTCCCCAACCTACCTGACACTGGCTTATCCCCACTCTACCAAGGCAGCCCCCAAAAGCATCCCAGGGAGAATTTCCAAGCCCAGAAGTGTTGCAGTCCAGGGCATACCCACCCTGCCTGCCCCGAGCCTTTAGCCGGAGCCCGCCCAGCCCTGGCTTTCAGAGCCCGCCCGCCTCAGAGCGCCAGCGGCCAGCCCCTAGGCCCGCCCAGACTGACCGCCCGTCTGGTGTCTCTCGTCTCGTTCTGTCGGCCAGGATTCCTACGAGGCCTCCCCGGGCTCCGAAACTCAGCGTAGGCGGCGGCGGCGGCACAGGCACAGCCCCACTGGCCCGCCAGGCTTCCCCCGAGACGGCGACTATCGGGACCAGGACTATCGGACCGAGCAAGGGGAGGAGGAGGAGGAGGAGGAGGAGGAGGAGGAGGAGGAGAAGGCCAGTAACATCGTCATGCTGAGGATGCTGCCACAGGCAGCCACTGAGGATGACGTACGTGCGCCCCATGGCCCCGGGCAGGTGGCAGAGCAGGAGGCCAGGCTGGGTCTCCTCCAGGGCCCTCAACTTCTCCCTCAGCCCTGACCTCAGCGCCTTTCATCCCTTCTCCCCAACGGCTCCTGTCCTCCAGCACTGATCTGTCCTCTGGGCACGCCTTGTCGCCTTCTGGTCTAGAAGGAAGGGGTGTCCAATAGGCTGGCTTGCCCAAGGGGCTGCCGGTGGTGGCTGTGGGAGGGACCAGAGCATTCCTCCTGCACGTTCCACTGCTCGTCCAGCCGTTGTGCAGATGTTGATCGGGGGCCACATGCTGGCCAGGCCCAGTGCCAGGCCCAATGCTGGGCATGCTGATGGCAGAGATGGTGCGGGTGGGGAGAGTCCCCATGGGATTTTCTGAGGTTTTATTCTCCCCTCCCCTCACCCTCTTTTGTCACCAACATCAGATCTCCTCACTGGCCTGGCCACAGAGCCTTGGGTTTTTCTTTGACTTCCTTCGCTGCTGCTGACAGCCTCCCCACCCTGTCTTCCTTCCTTTTCTCCTCTTTCCTTCTCCTACAGACTTACCTTAAGGAGCCACAGTAAAAGCCCAAAAGGGCCACTAGAGTAGCCTCCCTGATTATCCTCCTTCTCCCCCCACCCCCATGAATTCTCTGCTCAGCTCTCCTCTGAAATCTGCCAGCTGCCCATTTTGTCACAGAGAAAAACCCACCTGTGTATTTGCAACCTTCTCAAGTCTGACCCACCTGCCGTGTTCAGGGTCAGACAGTAGCTGAGTGCTGACACTTATTGAGGATTTATCATAGGGTGGGCCACACGCCACATCTGATTTAATCTTCACAGCCCCCCCACAGGGAAGGTACTCTGTATTTCCATCCTATGGATGAGGAAACCAGGCCCGCAGCAGTGAAGCAACTTGCCCCAGGTCCCACGGCCAGTGAGTGGCAGAGCAGAGTTTGTGTGTGACACTGGACAGCTGGGCCCCATAGCCTGCATTCTTATTGTTTCCTGAGCCCTCCCTGTGTGTGTGTGGTCCTAATAAAACTCCTCTTTGCCCTTTTTCATCCTCCTGCGTGTATGTGTGCGTGAGAGAGAGACAGAAAGAAAAAGTGTGTGTGTTTAATCTCTTTGTTGTTGTTTAACCTAATAAGGAAACTGAGGCTCAGAGGCATTAACAATGCCCGGCGCAGGCTCCTAGTCTTTCACAAGATGCACCACTGGCCTAGATACCTGAATTGCCTCTGCAGCTTCCCTCTGGCTAACCTCATCCCGGAAGCTTTCCAAACCCCACAACCACACCTTTCTGTCTCCACCCCAAGTTACTGCTCCACTCAGGGTCTGGGGCACATGGGTTGGGTTTGCTCAGACCCCAGTCCTTCCCAGTTTCGTATTTGTGTCATGGGTCTCTTGATGCAAGCAGAGGGCAGCCCCTTTGTGAAGGGCCAGCATTGCATCCCAGCTTTCCTCGCTTTGTGGCTGCACCAAACCTGTTGTCAGACCGCCCCTGCCCACCATTCTTGACCCGTGGGCTTGCTTGCTCTCTTACTGTTCTCCACCCCAGAGGGTCATCACACCGCCATGCTTCACCTTGCACTGTGCCCCTTTCTTTATTTGACTCGCTCTGCAAGTCGGGGGCCAAAAGCTGAGACTAGGTACTGGTGTGGGTCTGGGGCCGTGGTCACTCGGCGAAAAGCCCTGAGAGAGAGAGGAGACAGTGTGTGCACGTCACCAATGGCCCCTTAGGGCCCTGGAGGCCTCTGGCCGGCTTCAGCTACTCAGCAGCCCCCTTATGCTGAGCCTGCCCCACTCTGTATCTCCCCGTACAGATCCGTGCCCAGCTGCAGTCCCATGGCGTCCAAGCCCGGGAGGTCCGGCTGATGCGGAACAAATCCTCAGGTGAGCTTTCGTTCCCAGTGCCCTCCCCTTCCACTGGCCAGCCTCTGCTTCCAAGTCTCCCTCCTGCCTCAGTCTCCTCCACACCCTCCCTACCCTGCCTTCCTGCCACAGCTGGGAATGGGCAGCTTGGGGATACCCCTCTTTTTCTCTCCCCCCTCATCCCACTCTCCTCATAGCTCCAGCCAGCAGCCTCTTGTGCGGGGCTGTTGGGGAGGGGGTGCAGCTCTGAGCTGAGCTGAGTGCTTCCCGGGGGCAGGGCCAAGGCCAGGCTCCGGGGAACCTCCTTTCTGGGACTCTGAATATCTGAGATGGTAACCCCCCCATGTACTCCCTTCCCTCTCCTTTTTTCTCCTTCTCCGGCCCTCACTCTCCCCTATATTTTTCTGGTAACAGCCTCTGATCAGAAAGTAGGTCTGACACGGCCCCCCATGTATCCCAAGAGGGGAGGCAGGGGATGGCTCTTGTCCCAGGGCTCAGCCCAAGGAGCAGCCAGGACATCTGGCCTCACTTGTCCCCTCCCTCCCTCCCTTTTGCAGGCTGCTTGGACCTGGCCTGAGGGTAGCAGGGGGGTGGGGGGAGAGCTGTCTCTGCAGGATCTCTGGCCCAGGCTCCCCAAGGCAGGCACAGTGGGGCCTCACTGCCTGGGCTTCTCTCTCCATTTCTCAGTCTCTCTCCTCCCCACGCCTCCGCCTCTCTCTCTCTCTCTCTCTCTCTCATATCATAACATTCCATCCTCCTCTGCATCCTAACAGTTCCTTTAGAGATCAAGCATGCAGCCCCAAGCCCCGCCACAGCTAAGCCCTCCCTGTGTACACCTCCCAAGGAAGATCTGCTTCCTGCAGCCGCAAGCCATAGGTCCCTTTCTAAGCCCTGGCCAGGCCTGGAGTCTCTCTTGGTAGCATGCAGGTCTTGCTCTGCTTCACCCCGGCCAAACCAAATGTTGCCAGGATTGTGGTCTCTCTCCCCAAAGCGGTATCCCAAGTGCAGCCCCCTCTGTGGCCCTGGGTGCTTCTCCCAGACACCCACTGATTCTTTACTCTAAGGTCCTCCTGGCCCCCGTTCTCCTGCTGTGTTAGAGTATCTGGACTGTGGGTGGCTGTAGTCTTCCCAGCTTGGCCCTGAGGTGGCTCCCTTATGACACCCGTCTCTCATGCACTGTGGTGAGGCTGAGGTGACATTGTGTCCCCAACTCCCCCTGTTCCTGATGGGCCTGGGGACTCCCTAACCTCACTGAGCTGCCCAGCTTCTTTTGCTCCATTGATAAAACTGTTACGGGGCCCCTCCTAGGCGCTCCTGGGCTTTGTGCTGGGCCCCGCCCTTTGGCTATTTATTTTGGCCCATGTGGAGCCAGTAGACTGCCCATCTGCCCTCCTTCCTTCTCTGGAGATAAACCTCTACTTGTGCCCTTCCCAGTACCTTCTCTCTGTCTCTGTCACCCCAGGCTGGCCAGGCACATCTGCCCAAGCCCCATCTCTCTGTCTTTCTTCCCAGCTGGCGTGTATGTATCTCCCCCGACCCACCCACCTCTCTCCAGGTCTGTTTTCCTCCCTTCTCCTTCCCTTTCCTCCTTCTCCCAGCCATCTTCCTTGCTTCCCACTCCCTGGTCTTTCTCTCTCTGATTGCTTCTCTCTCTTCCTTTCTTCTTTTCTCCTCTCCCACCTTCCCTCTCTGCCCCCATCCTCTCCCCTCGGGTCCCGCCCCCGGGAACGCCGTGTGTCCAAAGCTGTTGACTAACCCACTGCGTCTGTATCTGAATGCTGTCTCCAGGTCAGAGCCGGGGCTTCGCCTTCGTCGAGTTTAGTCACTTGCAGGACGCTACACGATGGATGGAAGCCAATCAGGTTGCTTTGCCGCACTTGAACCCCCCCCCCAAACAAATACTACTTTGTAATCGAGCGCTCCCCATCGCCTGATTCTTATGGACACAGTTCCCTGCCCTGTGGCCCTGTGTCCCATCCCCCCGTCCCTATCTCTCCCCCTTCCTGACCCTCACTATCTCCTCTTCCCATCTCTCATTACCCACTGGGCCGCCCATCAAGAACCCACACTCACCACTAGCTCTGCCCCTCCACCTCTCCCGGATGAGCTTTCAGAGAAAGGGCTACCGGGGGGTCTTCCACCTAGGTTCCCACACCCCAGGGGACTGCCCCACTCTGGGGTTAGGCAGAGCGAGTACTTCATTCCACTCTCAGGCACCACTGGAAATCCAAGCACAGGGGAACTTAGCTGTTGGCATACTAACTAGCAAGTCCCAATTTGTCAGCTCGCCCTGCATGTGAGTTCGGCCCTTTGACTCCCACGTAAGAGGCCAGCACTGCTCTGTTGATCTCAGGTACCAGTCAAGTGTCATAGTTTCATTCACCAGGACTCACATGATTGCCCCATCCCACCCACTGCACCTACCCACCGCTGGTATCACCACTCGCCCCGCTCCACTTGGGGTATGCCTGCCCTCTCAGCAAGGAGCCATGCCACCCGGAAGGGCCCCTGCTCCCCCAGTCTGGCATGGTCTTCCAACCGAGCAGCTTTGGGACCTTCAGAGACCCAAGGAACTGCTCTGCTTGCCCACCCAGAGCCCCGTGCACTGGTGTGTGGCACTAAAGGAAAGCCTCGGGAGGAGGGGCAGATGTGCTGGAAAGGGGCTCAGTAGGGCCGGCCCTGGAGCTGTCTCTGCCGGTCCGTCGGCTAGTGCCATGGGCCAAGGACCCAGCCAGCCACAGGAAGACAGCCTCCCAGCAGGAACTTGCATCTTTTCAATATGGCTCTTTCTTTTTCCCCTTCTCCAGCACTAGTGTGCGTGTGCTCTCTTTCTTTCTCTCTGTCCCCTCCTCTCCCTCCCTTCCCATCCCCTCTCATCCCAAATGTAGCCTGTATAGTGCTGGCCTTGGGTGTGGCCTGGCAGTATCAGGGACGAGTGGGGGCTTTTCCCCACTGTCTGGCAAGCATCGGTCAGCCGAGCACTGTGTGCCTGGTGGCGTGTGTTCACGTGTGCGTGCGCGTGCCCTGAAAGGCAGCAAACAGCTGCGCCCGAGGGCTGTGGCGCTTTCCCTCCCTCCTTCCCTTCCTTTTTCCCTTGTCAGTTCTCCGACCTCCCTCCGTTCCCTGTCCCTCATCCATCCAGCTGAAGGGCTCGCTCACTCTCTTCTCCTGTGCTGAAACGGTGCGTGGGGCACTGCTGCCTGGGCCTCACTCAGCTCTGCTTTTTCCCGCAGCACTCCCTCAACATCCTGGGCCAGAAGGTGTCCATGCACTACAGCGACCCCAAGCCCAAGATCAATGAGGACTGGCTATGTAATAAGGTACAGGGGCGGTGGGCAGCACTTACCACGAAGTGCGACAGCAGCAGTGATGGCAACATCTCTGTCTCCCTGGGGCCTCTGACGTGGCGTGGAGGACTGGCTCGGCTCCCGGAGCCATGGTTCCTTGCCACACGCCCACCTACCAATGTGTTCTGAACTTCCGCTCGGTTGCAGTCTCTGTCCTCGTGAAGCACTGTCTTGCCTGAAGTCCCAGTAGACGGTCAACAAATATTTACATAAATGACTCGCTCGTGACAGTGGAGGCATAACGTGGTGTGTAAAATGTGGAGCTCAGAGGCAGACTGGTTGAAATTAGACTCCCCTAGATCTGCGTTGATTTTGATCAGGGCCCTGAACCTCTCCCTGCCTCGCTTTCCCATTTCTAAAATGCAAATAGTAACGACACCTCTCCCCAAAGGTGGTTGGGAGGATTAAAATGTGGGGATGAGAGGGTAACGCTGCGAACAACAGCTGGCCCACACTTAGCACCATTTAATGGCAGCTGCTATTCTGAGGGAAAGCACAGGATGTTCTGTGAGCCTATGTCAGCTGGGCCAACCTTGAAGGCCATTCTGACAAAGCTCTGTCCACCTGAGACAGGGTAGGAGCCTATAGGCTCCTACAGTCATATTCCCAAAGAGGAAGCTGAGGCTCAGGGAGGTGGAACCGTGGTGAGCCTTGAGCCGTGACTTGCGCCTGATCACAGGGGCCATGGATGCCACCACTGTGGGTTCAGGGCTCCCCTGGGGCATAGCCCCATCTGCAGCCAGCTGGCAGTCCTGAGACCTAAGCGTCGGACTGAGAGTTTGCTGAGGCCCCAAAAAGAACTCTGCCTAGCAAAGGGAGTGGCACCTGTGTGTTTAAAAAACGAAAAAGTAATATCAGAAGGCGGGAGTCCACTGTCTCTGGAGAGGTAGGGACAAAGTGACAGTGGAACTCCATCCCTCCTGTATTTCCTATATTTTCAGATGCTCCTCGAAACCAGGGAATTCTCTGCTTTGCCCTCCTTTACCGCCCACATCCTGTTGGTTGCCAGGTCCTGTCACTCCCATCACAGAAATGCCGCCCTGGCCATTCCCACCGTGCAGGCCAGTCCTCACTCCTTCCCCCAGGCAGTCACCTCAGACCCCTCTGTGGTGTGCTGGCCTCGTGCCTCTTTCTCCTGCCCTCTCAGTGTAACATTGCTTGAACCACCTCTGACCGTGTCACTCTTCCTCTGCTTAAAAACCCCCACAACGCTGAGCTTAAGCAGGGTGGTCCTTCATAATGTAGCTTCACCCTCCCTCCCTAGCCCTGGCTTTGGCCTCCTCACCCTCCTACATCAGCTATGGAAAACCTCTTGTTCCCTCTGTTAGTAATCTCCTCCCAGCAAAACCCCACCAACCCAGACTTCTGGGTCTCCCAGATCGAACGTCCCTTCTGACTGTCCCCAGCCAAGTGAGCGGCGTGTCTTGGCTCACTCCTTTTCCCGAGTCCCTGTTGGTGACTGTCCCCACAGACTAACCTGTTCCTCTGTGCTATATCTGCTTCCCGCTGGTTGGCCATGAGGCCCGAGGCCACTTTCTGGACATGCGGAGTAGAGCCTGGCACAGGAGTAGTGCTCAGTACCTGACCTTAGAACAGCCAGAAATGTGGAAACCGGGGTCTCCGGAGGCTGGAATATCCACAGCAGATTTCTCGAGAGCAGCAGGATCCAACCCAGTCCCCAAGACAAAGGAGGGGTGGGAGCCTGGCGAGAGAAAGACTCCTGGCTTTGAGGGATAGAAATGTTGGAGGTGTCTGAACAGGGAAGCAAGTTTTGAGAAGAGGAACCTACTAAAGGGACCTTGTTGGGGGCCAGTCCTGAGAGTTGGTACCACAGAGAGGCAGCAGTTGTAATGAGTGGGGAACTTGTCATTGCTTCCTGAGATGAGAAGGTGGCACTGAGGACAAATTGGAGACCTTGTAAAGGGGAGTCACAGGCCTGAGAATGAGAGCCAGAACACCAAAGTCCCCAGCTGCCCCTAACTCTGGAACCTCCCTTCCCTGGGGCGTGGCTGGGTTCCCTGGGGGGGGGGGGTTCTCCTGATCCAATTTTGGGGGGCGCCATGGAAAGCCCAACCCTCTCTGACGGCCTGGCCTGTGCCTCACAGTGTGGCGTCCAGAACTTCAAACGCCGCGAGAAGTGCTTCAAATGTGGTGTGCCCAAGTCAGGTGAGAACCTCATGCCGCCCCCTCCCTGGGGTGGTGGAGAGGGGAGAAGGGTGAGGAGCCAGTGCTCTGGGAGGAGGGTGAGCAGCTTGGAGCCTCCCCTTGGTCACCAGCCTGTCCTTTGCCACCCCTGACAGAGGCAGAGCAGAAGCTGCCCCTGGGCACAAGGCTGGATCAGCAGACACTTCCACTGGGAGGACGGGAGCTGAGCCAGGGCCTGCTCCCCCTGCCACAACCCTACCAGGCCCAGGGCGTGCTGGCCTCCCAAGCCCTGTCCCAGGGCTCAGAGCCAAGCTCGGAGAACGCCAATGACAGTGAGTCAGTTCCTTCCTTCTTCCTTCCTGCCCTAGGGTGTCTGGGCGGGGCTCTCCAAGGCCAGAAAGATGGTGGTGACCACGACAGCCCCCCCAGGGCTCTCCACCTGGTGGGGCGACAGACAGGGAGAGCAGGGAAGGAGCATAACCCAACTCGACTTTGGGGTGTGTATTGGGAAAAGTGTGAGCAGGTGAGCAACTGAGCTGGGACTTGGAACTGGCAAGCAGTTTGTCCAGGAAGAAGAGGTGAGAGGAAGCAGCAGGTGCAAAAATGCGGAAGCCAGAGGAGAGGGAGCAGTGGGGAGCCACCAGAGGGTAGGGTTGGAGCAGAGTTCAGGGGTGACCCCTAATGCTGGGCCCCTTCCCACAGCCATCATTTTGCGCAACCTGAACCCACATAGCACCATGGACTCCATCCTGGGGGCCCTGGCACCCTATGCAGTGCTCTCCTCCTCCAATGTACGCGTCATCAAGGACAAGCAGACTCAACTGAACCGCGGCTTCGCCTTCATCCAGCTCTCCACCATCGTGGTGAGGGCGGCACAGGGGGGGCCGGGCAGCCAGGGTCCCGGCCCCCGGGGTGGGGAAGAGAGACCCTGACTCCAGCCCCCCACCGCGGCCCCATGCCTGGCAATGGGGCAATGGAGCCGGGGACCTCCCCGGGCCTGACCCTCCTGCCCCTGCCTCCCCTCCTCCCCCAGGAGGCAGCCCAGCTGCTGCAGATCCTGCAGGCCCTGCACCCGCCGCTCACCATTGACGGCAAGACCATCAACGTTGAATTTGCCAAGGGTTCTAAGAGGTCAGAGCCCCACCTATGTCCCTTCCCAGTTTGTCCCCCAGCTGGGGGCCCCCCATCTCACTCCCAGTCTCTGACATCCTCCCCAGGGACATGGCCTCCAATGAGGGCAGTCGCATCAATGCTGCCTCTGTGGCCAGCACTGCCATTGCTGCGGCCCAGTGGGCCATCTCACAGGTACTCAAAGACCCCTCTGCCCCAGCATCCTAATACCTGGGCCGCCTCAACCTTCCCGCACTCTCTCTGCGAACAGGAGGGCTGGCTTGCTGTTTTGGCTTTCTGTGAACCCAAAACCCTCACAGTGGCTGCCATGAGCTCTGGGGGCCTCGCTTCCGCTCCCTTCCCAGTCACCTCATCCCAGGCTTTCATTTTCAATGCCATCGTGGCTAGTTTTCTCTCCTGTTTGGTGGTTATTTTATTGTCCTGAGTTGTTAGATCTTCTTTAATGAAAAGGCATTTATAATTGGCTGAAAGAAAGTTGGGAGATAAGACTAAAGAAGGGAGGGTGGCATCTCCCTTGGTCTGATGCCCAACACACGGGCCACACGGCGCACAGACTAGTGTTCGCCCTGGGAGCGTTTTGGCATGTGTCTTTGTTCCTGTCTTGTTTTTACTGCTGCCCTGCTCTGCTGCGGCCAGGCAGCCCTCGCATCTCACGTCTGAGGGCTGCATGCTTTCTGTCGGGAGACAGACTAGCCTCACCTGTGGGCGGTTGCGTCTTAGGTTCCCCTGCCCCAGCACGCCCTCCTCTGCTAATGAGCCCTCCCACCTGCCCCTCAGGCCTCCCAGGGTGGGGAGGGTGCCTGGGCCACCCCCGAGGAGCCACCGGTCGACTACAGCTACTACCAACAGGATGAGGGCTATGGCAGCAGCCAGGGCACAGAGTCCTCCCTCTATGCCCATGGCTACCTCAAGGGCACCAAGGGCCCCAGCATCACTGGAACCAAAGGGGACGCAGCCGGAGCAGGTAAGCCCAGCATCTCTCCTCAATCCCATGTGTGGGCCGCCAGGCAGAGGGTCCTGGGCCCTGGGCCCTGTCATTCACAGGCATTCTCCTCCCTCTTTACAGGTGCTGAAGCCTCCCTGGAGCCTGGAGCGGACTCTGTGTCACTGCAGGGTTTCTCCCGTGCCCAACCTGGTGCCACCCCTGGCATCTACCAGCAGTCAGCAGCCGAGGCAAGCGGCAGCCAGGGCGCTGCTGCCAACAGTCAGGTGAGGGAGCTCAAGGGAGATCCTGGAGGGATGGGCACAGTGGGTATTGGCAGACGCTGAGCCCTGTTCCCTTGTCTGGCCCCATGACCAGTCATACACCATCATGTCACCTGCTGTGCTCAAATCTGAGCTCCAGAGCCCCAGCCATCCCAGCTCTGCCCTGCCACCGGCCACCAGCCCCACTGCCCAGGAGTCCTACAGCCAGTACCGTGAGTAGCCCCGGCCTACAGATGTGTAGGTGGTGGGGAGTTCCTTGAACAAAGCAGGGAGTGGTGTGACCCACCCCCCTGCCTTCTTACTCCCCAGCTGTTCCTGACGTCTCCACCTACCAGTACGACGAGACATCCGGCTACTACTATGATCCCCAGACTGGCCTCTACTATGACCCCAACTCCCAGGTGATGAGGCAGCCCAGGGAGCAGGTGGGGTCTGCAGTTCCCCTTCTTGAGGCTGTCCTTCATGCCCCCTCTCCCCCCACCCCAGTATTACTACAACGCTCAGAGCCAGCAGTACCTGTACTGGGATGGGGAAAGGCGGACCTACGTTCCTGCCCTGGAGCAGTCAGCTGACGGCCATAAAGAGACAGGGGCACCCTCCAAGGAGGGCAAAGAGAAGAAAGAGAAGCACAAGACCAAGACAGCCCAACAGGTGAACACTGGGGTCCAGCAATCATCAGCTCGCTATTCTGTGTCTTCTGATGGCTGCCTTTCTGTCACCTGTCACCGCCACTGCTGAGGGAGCAGTGTGGGGACCAGATGTGTATGTAGGCAGTAACTGTGCTCAAGGGAGACCAGGCTTTGCTCTTTGCTGCATGACCTCTTCGGTACGGGGTCGTATCTCCCTGAGGTGGCCAGTGACATCCACATGAGCCCCGTTAGCTTTTCTGTCCTCTACTGACAACCCTCATGCTGCTGCTGGGAGTGTGGGCTGCTATGGGCATGCCCAAAGTCAGGCTAGCCCTGCCTATGGAAACCAGTGGGCGTGCAGGCTCCTTTGGGCCCGGAAGCCTACTCATGGGGGTGTGTCCATGTCTACAGAGAGCTTCTCTCAGGCTCAGCAGGGGGCGGGCAGGACAACAGCCCCTGCAGTATTCTGTGCTAGTGGGCAGTTGGGGGGAAACTCAGTGTGTGTCGGTAGAGGAACAGAGCAACAGTCTGGGTGCAGCCTTACAAGCAACAACTTGGCGGCCAGGTAAATTCTAAAATGGTGTTGTGCCTGGGGTGAAACTGAATATAATACGGAATGTTACATAGTATCATGCATGTAAATTAAAATTATTGACAGAGAAAGTCATCTTACGCGTTTCAGAATGATAAATGAAAACATACAAAAAAAAAAAACATACAGAGAACAGAATAGTGTGGGTGCCTGTCAGGAGTGTGAGGTCACAGCCAGAGAGGGGCTTGATGAGCACCAATGACAGTATGACAGAGAACTGGGAGCTTTCACCGCTGCCTCTCTCACCTCTGCTTGAGGTGCAGGGCGTGGTAGGCTGCGGTAAGGGCAGTGGGGCAGTAGAGTTGGTGGGTTCCTGAGAGCCTCACCTCTACCCCTCGCCCCTAGATTGCCAAGGACATGGAACGCTGGGCCCGCAGTCTCAACAAGCAAAAAGAAAACTTCAAAAACAGCTTCCAGCCCATCAGTTCCCTGCGAGACGATGAAAGGCGGGAGTCGGCCACTGCAGATGCTGGCTACGCCATCCTGGAGAAGAAGGTGTGTTGTGGCCACCCGCTGTCATCCCCCACCTCAGTCTTGTCATCCGTCCAGTCCCTCTGTGGAGTCCCTGAATTTCTGTGTCCCTCCACCCCAGGGAGCACTAGCTGAGAGACAGCACACCAGCATGGACCTCCCAAAACTGGCCAGCGAGGACCGTCCAGTGAGTGCAGAGGGCAGAAAGAGGGGCAGCGGAGGAGGGGACGAGGGCTCTGATCTTGCCGGGCCTGATCTCCCACCTTCTTCAGAGCCCACCTCGGGGGCTGGTGGCAGCCTACAGCGGGGAGAGTGACAGTGAGGAGGAGCAGGAGCGAGGGGGCCCAGAGCGAGAGGAAAAGCTCACCGACTGGCAGAAGCTGGCCTGTCTGCTCTGCCGGCGCCAGTTCCCCAGCAAGGAGGCGCTCATCCGGCACCAGCAGCTCTCCGGGCTCCACAAGGTGACTAAGGGAGGCTTGGCAGGGAAGCCTGGCCTGGCCTGGCCCAGCCCGGCCCAGCCCAGCCCAGCCATTTCACTCTTCCTGTCCTCTTGCAGCAAAACCTTGAGATTCACCGGCGAGCCCACCTATCAGAAAATGAACTAGAAGCACTTGAGAAGAATGACATGGAGGTGAGGTGTGACCCACTCCTGGCCTCCCGCCCCTCAGGCAGCTAGTGCTCAAGTTCCTCAGCTGAGTACAGCCTGGCTGCCGTTAGCCATCTCACGTCCAGTCCCTGCGAGGCTTCTTCCCAATGCCCCGCACTGGCTGCTGGTGCCTATGATGTCCTGCCCTCAGGACCTCAGACCTGTTAGTCAGATCCAGTTCCCCATGGGACCCCCTACTACCCATCTGTGCCCACATTTCCTGCCAGTAGTGACCAGCTCCCCCATTCTCTCACACACACAAACTTTCAGCAAATGAAGTACCGGGACCGCGCAGCTGAACGCAGAGAAAAGTATGGCATCCCTGAGCCACCAGAGCCCAAGAGGAGGAAGTATGGTGGCATGTCTGCAGCTTCTGTGTGAGTGCCCAGGGACAGGTGGGGGGGTCTGAGGCTGGTAGGCCAGTCACTCACGCTGTCCCACTGTCCCCTGCAGGGACTTTGAGCAGCCCACACGGGACGGGCTGGGCAGTGACAACATTGGCAGTCGCATGCTCCAGGCCATGGGCTGGAAAGAGGGCAGTGGCCTGGGCCGAAAGAAGCAGGGCATTGTGACGCCCATTGAGGTGAGTCTCTGTGATCCCATCTCCATCCTCCAGTTCTCTCCACTGCAGCCCTGCCTCACCCCTAGCCCCCCTGACAGAGCCTGCCTCCCTCATACAGGCCCAGACACGGGTGCGGGGCTCTGGCTTAGGAGCCCGAGGCAGCTCCTATGGGGTCACCTCAACTGAGTCCTACAAGGAGACACTGCACAAGACAATGGTGACCCGCTTCAACGAGGCCCAGTGAGGAGCTGCAAGAGATACTTCTGTGTCTGTCGGGTATGGAAGTAGTCCTGCCCCAGGCAGGAGAGGATGAAATGTCAGGTGGTCTGAATGGGGCCCTGCACCTGTCTACCAGCCACCTCCCCAACCAGAGAGGCCCTGACCAAGTCAGACTTTGAGTTGGTGACTTCTGTTGGAAAACTGGGCTGGAATATGTTCTTCTTTTTGTAATAAAAGCTGAAAAGTCCGCAGCTTTCATGTCTCTTTCTCACATCCCAGCATGGTTTGTGGCCCACACAGACACGGGACATAAACACAAACAAGGGGACTTGGCAGGCCAACGTAGGTGGCAGTGTTGGCATTCCCAATGTCTGGTACATGGTGGCTAGCCACTCAGTGGGGGTGGAGGGGCAGAACATGGGGCTCTGGCCTGTGCCCCAACCCACAAGATCCTGGTTACAGCTCATCACCATTGTTGGGGCCAGCAGGCCATGCTGTACCAGGAAACCCAGCACCACCAGAGCACCACTGGGCTTCAAGTCCCCCTGGGGCAGAGCCAGGATTGCGAATACGCCATCCCCTCGCCTCGCCACCTCGCAGCGGCACTTGCTCTATAATAAATAGCAAGGCTTAATTGTACTTGGCCCTCCCTGGGCCTGTGGACCGTGCCCTGGGACATCTCCAAGTGGACAACAGTGGGCACTCTGGCACCAGTGGGCACTGCCTTGTGCCCTTAACGGGCTGATGACCCCGAGGGAGGGGTGGAGAGAGAGAAGCTTGGCCTGCCAATCTCAGGCCTCAGGGATACCAGGACCATTTGGGTCCACCTCTGTCCCCATCCTCCAGGGCCGTTACCACAGGGCCCCAATAAGGAGCCCTCATATGTGGTCACCAGTAGTAAATGGTACAACCACTCTGGAAAACATTAGCTGTTTTATATAAAGGTAAACATATGCTTATCCTATGACTCAGCAATTCTATTCTTAGATATTTACCCCAAGTAAATGCAAATGTGTCAACGGAAGGACTTGTCATATGTATATTCATAGCAGCTGTATTCATAATAGCCCCAAACTGGTAATAATCCAAATGTCCAACAAGAGGACAATGGATAAATTATGGTCTATTCATTTAATGGAATACAACTCAGCAATAAAAAGGAACAAAATACTGATACAAATGACATGAATGAATCCCACAAACATGTTGAGTGGAAAAAGACACAAAAGTGTGCTGACTATATGAGTCCACGTGTGTGGAGTTCTCAATCAGATGGAACATATTTATGGTGATAGCAGTCAGCAGGGTGGAGGTGGGGAGGTTGCTATTCACTGGAAAGAGTTGCAAGGTAGCTTTCTGGAATACTGAAAAGATTCTATATCTTGACTCGGGTGGTCACACAGGTGTGCACTTAGGTAAAAATTCAACAAGCTGTATAGTTAAAAATCTGAGCATTTTCTCATATATAAATTATACAAGAAGTTGGAAAAAGACCACCAGAGCAAACGTCAATAAGAAGGAAGGAAATAAGAGCAGAAAGAGATGAAATAGGGAGGGGAAAAGGCAGAATAATAAAAACAGGAAAGCAACCTCTGGCAAGACTGATCAATTAAAGAAGATAGAAGACACAAAAACCAAATCCATAATTAAAACGTAATTTACTATAGATGCAACACGGCTTTTAAAGGCAATGGAAGTAGGGAGGCGGCTGGTTAGCGCAGTTGGTTAGAACGAGGTGTTCTTAACAAGGTTGCCGGTTCGATCCCCATATGGGCCACTGTGAGCTGCGCCCTCCACAACTAGATTGAAACAACTACTTGACTTGGAGCTGATGAGTCCTGGAAAAACAAAAATACATTTTAAAAAATTTTTATGGGTGGACGGGTGGCTCAGTTGGTTAGAGCGTGAGCTCTGGGCAATGGGGTTGCTGGTTCGATTTCCACATGGGCCAGCAAGCTGTGCCCTCTGCAACTAGAATGAAGCCTGAGATGCCACTCAGCTCCTGCATGGCCAGATGGCTCAGCTGGTTGGAGCGTGGGCTCTCAACCACAAGGTTGCCAGTTCGATTCCTCGACTCCCGCAAGGGATGGTGGGCAGCGCCCCCTGCAACTAAAATTGAACACAGCACCTTGAGCTGAGTTGCCGCTGAGCTCCCACATGGCTCAGTTGGTTGGAGCGTGTCCTCTCAACCACAAGGTTGCCGGTTCGACTCCCACAAGGGGTGGTGGGCTGTGCCCCCTGCAACTAGAAAACGACAACTGGAACTGGAGCTGAGCTGCGCCCTCCACAACTAAGACTGAAAGGACAACAACTTGAAGCTGAATGGCACCCTCCACAACTAAGATAGAAAGGACAACGACTTGACTTGGAAAAAAGGCCTGGAAGTACACACTGTTCCCCAATAAAGTCCTGTTCCCCTTCCCCAATAAAATCTTTATTAAAAACGTAGCTAAATGAACCCAATAGTATATGTTTTTATCAAATAGAGTTTATCCCAGGAACACAAAATAGGTCAACATCAAGAAAACTACACTCATATATGTAGTTCTCTACAGTAACAGACCAAAAGTAAACAAACATATAATAATCTCAACCACAGAAAAAGCATTTGATAAAGTTCAATAATCCGTGAATCTATACTTATATAAACCAATGAATAAAAGAGTAAATAAATGGAGAAGAGAAAGAGCTTCTTTACAGTAGAATGTCAATAACTACAGAATGATGATGGAGTTAGAAAATCTAGGGCTGCTAAAACTAGTGGTTACACTTTATTGAGGAACAGTGTATATTTACATAAATCCAAAGTATGTCCCATGAGATAAATGTTAATTCCAAAGGGAAAAAAGATAGTATCTTCACAGTAGAGAAACCTGGCAGACATCATCTTAATGAAGGGAACAAAGCGAACATTATCAGTATTAAAATTATGAGCCATCAGATAGGATGAAATGAGAGAGACAGCACATCCAAGCTGCAGAACCTAAATCTAATGAGGAAACATCAGACAAAGCCAAACTGAGGGACATTCCACAAAATTCCTGGCTTGTAATCTTCAAAAGCGTCAAGGTCATGAAGGTCAAGAGAAGTACAAAGAACTGTTCCAGACTGAGGGAGACATGCCTTCTGAATGTTCAGATGTCACCTCCTTAATGAGGCCTGCACTGACTACCCCATTTCAAATTCCAAAGCCTCCCCTGCCACACTCCCTATGCCCCCTTCCTTGTCTTACTTTTCTCCATAACACTTCTCACCTTCTCAATTTCTAACATCCTACTATGTATTTCCTTACTTTTCTATATTGCTTGTCTCCTTCACTAAAATGAAAGCTCCACAAGGGAAGGTACTTTTGTCTATCACTTGTCTATCTTGTTCACTACTGTGTTCCTAATGCCTACAACAGGGTTTGGCACATACCAGACCTTGGCAGCATGAATAAGTCACACACAACTGTTTGAATCACTCTCATCCTCATCACTCTCGTCCTCAAGCCTCCATTTTTTTTAAACTTATTTTATTTATTTATTTTTTAAGTAATTGCGGTTTTTGCAATTATTTTTAACCTTTTAAACTGTAATTTTTTTTAAGGCGGGCCCAACTCACAGTGGCTCATACAGGGATCGAACCGACAACCCTGGTGTTACTAGCACCACGCTCCAACCGAGCTAACCAGCCACCCTAAGCCTCCATTTTTTTAAAAAAAAATGGCTAATAAACAGTTCCTTAAAAATCTATTAAGTACAACCACCCAATAGAAAATGCATAAAGGACATGAATTCCCAGAAAAGAACTGCAAATACCTTTAAATCTATGAAGAGATGTTTAAGTTCACTCCCAGGAAGAGAAATGCAAATTATAATTACACAGGATTGGCAAACATCCAAAGGCACTTTCCTGCTGGAGGCAAAGTGAAATGGTACAACTATTGCGGCCCCCACTGTCCCCCCCTACTTTCTCCACATGCTTTTGCTCAAGCTATTCCCTCCCACTGGAATGCCTTTCCCTCTCACTTGGGAAAGTCCAAATCCTGCCTCAATTACTCCCAGTGATCCATTTGAAGGCAATCAATTCTTCAAAGAAGGACTTGGCCACACACATGGCTTCAGTTGTCACCCCTAATGGTCTTCATATCGCCAGCCCAGATTTCCCTCCACCCCCTGAATTTCAGACCTGGTCTGTGGGGGCAGAGCCCCAGAAAGAAGTTTCCAGGCTCTCGGCCTCACATAGACAGGTGCTGGCTCAGGTAGTAAATGGCCATCAATGTGATTGGATGGCCATCAGCTGTGGCTAGTTGGCCGTCAGCTGTAACCAGTGAGCCATTGGCCACTAATATAACTGCTGTGGCTACGCTAGCAGAGAGAGAGAGGAGGAAGAATGGGGGCTAGCAAGAAGATGGCGGCTGGGCTGGCAAGTGTGGATGGCGGTTTGCAGACAGTGTGGATCCAGCCTCCAGTGAGAGTATAGTGCCGCCAGAGAGAATATAGTGGTATGACTCCCCCATCTATGGCTCCGTGGGTGTTCCTTTTTGGCCTCACCATATCCTGCGTTCTTGTGTGGGGAGCGGGAGCAGAGACCCAGCAGGGTCTCCCGCACGACATGGTCCCCAACTGTTCACCCAACGGACACATACCAGACCTTGAATGTCTAACAGACATCTCAAATGTAACACATCTAAAAACAAACTCCTGATCTTGCTCCACACCTGCTCCTAGTGGAGTAGTTCCCTTTTCAGCTGATGACAACTCCATCCTTCCAGCTGCTCAGACTGAAAACCTGGGGGTCAGCCAAGACTCTCTGTATCTCCCCGTATCTGATCCCTTCACAAATCCTGGCATCTTTACCTTCAAAATCAATCCAAGACCTAATCTTTCTTCACTACTTCCACTTTTACCACCTTGTCTGATCCTCTCTCATCACTTCCTTGACTCTTGCAGTAGCCTTTACACTGAGTTTTCTGCTTCCCCCTTTCCCCTTACAGTTTGTTCTCTCACCACACAGAACAGCCAGATTGTTTATTCTAATATATAATTTATAGGGGGCCGGCCCTGGTGGCTCAGGCAGTTGGAGCTCTGTGCTCCTAATGCCAAAAGCTGCTGGTTCGATTCCCATATGGGCCAGGGTGCCCTCAACCACAAGGTTGCCAGTTCGACTCCTCGACTCCCACAAGGGATGGTGGGCTGCACCCCCTGCAACTAACAACAGCAACTGGACCTGGAGCTGAGCTGCACCCTCCACAACGAAGATTGAAGGGACGGCAACTTGACTTGGAAAAAGTCCTGGAAGTACACACTGTTCCCCAATAAAGTCCTGTTAAAAAATAAATAAAATAAAATATAATTTATATAATGACTCTCCTGCTTAAAATCCTTTTATGGCTCCCATGGATCTTAGAATAAAAAACATTTCAGCCTGGCTTGCAATGCCCTATTTGACATGGCCTAGGATCTCATCTCGCAGCACTCTCCCTTCCTCACTGCTTTCCAGCTACAAAGACTTCCATGCTCTTCCTCAAACATGCTAAGAACTTGCAACCTCAAGGCTTTGCACTGGATGTCCCCTCTATCCGGAATGCTTTACCCCACGTTCCATGTGGTTCGCTTCCTCACTTTTCACATGCCACCTCTGAGAGGCATTCCCTGACTACTTTACATGGGGTATGTCGTGCGGGAGACCCTGCTCGCTGCACCATTTGTCGTGTGAGGCGGCCTGCGGGGTCTCTAGACCCGCTCCCCACATAAGAACGCAGGATATGGCTAGGCCAAAAAGGAACACCCATGGAGCCATAGGTAGGGGAGTCATACCACTAGTCTCACTGGAGGCTGGAAACACACGACCAGCAACCTGCTGTCCACTTCTCTGCCTGCCAACCAACCGACTCGACTCCCTCGACTCAACTCACCAGTGCAGCCACGGCAGTTATATCAGTGGCTAATTGGCTAACTGGTTACAGCTGATGGCCAATTAGCCACAGCTGATGGCCATCTACTACCTGAGCTAGCACCTTTTTACATGAGGCCAAGAGCCTGGAAACTGCTCTCCGGGGCTCTGTCCCCACAGGTATTAGGGCAGGTCTCTCTGAGATGAGGCAAAAGATAAATAAGGAAAAGATCTGATGGAAGGGAGGTCTTGACTATTGCAAGGGCAGTCTCCTTGTTATGTTCTCTGCAGTGTTCCCAGTGCCCTGCACTTAGTAAGTGTAATGGAGGGTCTCAGCTCCCACTCCCCACATAAGAACGCAGGATATGGTGAGGCCAAAAAGGAACAACAGAGCCACAGATAAGGGAGTCACATCATTATATTCTTGATGGCAGCTGGTCGAAACACAAAAGCAAACATCTGCCAGTACTCCAAGGGGGTCTTCCTGCACCCCAGTCTCACTGGCGGCCAAGTGAGATGCAGGAAGTAGGACCCACACGATCTGCAATCCTCTTATCCACCACGCTTGCTAACCCCACTTGCCAGCCTCAATCCGTGGTCCGCTTCTCTGCCAACCAACCAACCCCTCTTGCTAGCGTAGCCATGGCAGTTGTATTAGTGGCTAATGGCTAACTGGTTACAGCTGATGACCAACTAGTCACAGCTGATGGCCATCTATTACCTGAGCCAGCACCTTTCCATATGAGGTCGAGAGCCCTCTGCTCTCTGGGACTCTGTCCCCACAGTAGGCATTCAATAAATCTTTTTCAAATGAACAAATTTGGAGGTTGTTGACAAGATATGAGATACAGAATTTGGGATAAGATGATAAAGGCATTTTGTGTTAAACACCTTCGCTCAAACATCTTCTCAGCGAGGGCTTCTGTGGGGACAGAGCCAGGAGTGCAGTTTCCAGGCTCTCGGCCTCACGCGGAAAGGTGCTGGCTCAGGTAGTAAATGGCCATCAACCGTGATTGGATGGCTATCAGCTGTGGCTAGTTGGCCGTCAGCTGTAACCAGTGAGCCACTGGCCACTAATATAACTGCAGTGGCTATGCTAGCAGAAAAATAGGTCCTAGCAAGAAGATGGTGGCTGAGCTAGTAAGCGGCGGAGTGTGGATTGCGGATTGCAGAGAGGCGGATTGCAGCTAGCAAATGGGGAGTCGTTCAGTTGGCAGAAAAGCGGACAGCAGTTTGCAAGTCATGTGAATCCAGCTTCCAGTGAGACTATAGTGGTATGACTCCCCTACCTATGGCTCCGTGGGTGTTCCTTTTTGGCCTCACCGTGTCCTGTGTCCTTATGTGGGGAGCGGGACTAGAGACTCCGCATGACACCCCGTGTGACACCTTCCTTGACCCCACTGTCCCCCAAATTTCTGCTTACTGTGGTCTATTTTTCTCCATAGCATTTAGGAGTTATATGTACAACACACATTTGCATATATATTTAATTATATATTCACATGCAAATATAGAATATATACAATGTATTAAATGTAAGACATTTATTATATACAGATGTAAATTATTTACATATTGACACTAGCTATCATGTTATGTAAACTATGTAGTATTTATATATACATTGTATTATATAATTTATACTACATAGTTACATGTATCTATTATAATACATATTTATATGCGAAGCTATAATTTTTACTTATGTGTTATGTTTATGGTCTGTCTCTCTTGCTAGAATGTCAGCTCCGTGAAGGCAAGAAAGCATCCCTAGCGCCTGGCCTACCGCTTGAGCTCCATAAATGTCAAATGAATGAACTCCTTTGGCCATCTGAGCCTCAGCCTTCCCATCTGGAGGATGGGTGTGTCTTTCCATTTGGAGGTACCCCAGTGTTCCGCTCCCTTTTTTCACTCCCAGAACACCGCTCCCGGAATTCCACAGCCCAGGTTTACATTTTCCCATACCCTGGCCGCTGATGCCCACCACGTGCACCAGCCACTGGCCAGACCGGACTACCACCCCCAGCATGCCTCGCGCTTTCAGGAGGGACCACAACCCGTAGGGGTGTCTGGGTCTGACACGGGCTGCCGAAGGCGCGGGAACAGGGGCGGGCGCCCCTCTAGCTAAGCGTTTGTGGTACGTCCCAAACCAGGGCCCTCCAAGTCCCCGCGCTTCCGAGCTCCGCGCAAACTCTGGCTCTTCTTGTGCGACGGAGGTGGTTTGCTCTTCCGTTGCCCCGTGGCTTCGGCTCATCTCCAGCAGGAAGGCGAGGCTTCCGCCCGGCGCAGGGGGTGAGCTGGAGCACGGTGCCCCCCAAGCCCCTGGACAGAATTTGAGGGAGGGGGCTCAGTTTCGGGGATCCCCCAATGGGCATATTTGGAGGCTCTGGGCCCGGGATGGCTTTTAGGGGTGGCAGTTTTTGAGGGACCCTTAAGAAGTGGCTTTTGGGGTGGGATGTGGGAATCTGTTGTAGGAAATATCCCTTGGAGACAAGGTTTATATACCCCTCGGAGACAGGGTTAAGGGGGATGTTTGGGGAGACCCTTATGGTCCATGAATGAGTACTCTGTCCATGAGGCAGGATTTGGGGTGCTTCCCAAGGGGAGAGGCGAAGTTTGAGGTCCCTGACGTCAAGGCGGAATTTTGGGAGGGCTTGTTTTCAGGAGAGGTCCTGGCCACGGTAGGAACGTTCAGGACCGACGTGGCATTGTGAAGGTATCTGTGGCCTTTGTGACCTCTGCTTATATGATGCGATACCCCCCGTGCTTGAGTACTCGGGGCGGGGAGACTGGACAGGTCGGGGCCCACAAGTTGTTAGGGAGAGGAGCCCCCAGCCCAGGCTGTGGAAGGGACGCCGGAGCACAGCTTGCTACGCGCTTCCCGAGGGGACTGGGTGCCACCCGGCCTTCGTTGGCCGCGGCTTTCTTCATTATTCATGAGGAGGTGGGGCTATGAGGAAGCCCATTTTTTTGCCTCTTTCGCACCTGGTCCGCTGGAAGTATCGGCTTGTGAATTATTCACGATGGGGCGGATCAGCGTGCTGAAGGGGCGTTCTACAGTTTGCCGGGCAAACTAGCCCTCATTGATTAATCGTAAAGGTGAGTAGTGCCCAAGTTTTCAGTGGCTTCTCTAGGGGCGTTGTGCATAATTCATGAGGGGCGTAGCTTTTATGGATTCATCTGCATGATACACTGTTAGCTTTGCCTTGTAGGCTCCAGGGTATAAGCCTCGTGCATGGTTCATTTCTTAAAGCTCAGTAATCTCAGATTATCAACAAAGGGTCTAGATTCAAATCGTATTGATTCTTTCCAAGCCGTGTGATCTTTGTCAAATCTTTCCGTGAGCCTGAAAAGTGGGCATGGGCATAATGATGATCAGATTAATTTACACTAATTTAGCATTTTATTAGCACATTTAATCCCCACAACAATCCTAGGAGGTAAGTTATTATTATCCTATTTTATAGATGAGGAAACTGGGACACCGGGAGGATAAGTAATTTGCCTACTCCCTGTCAGTGAGTGGCCGAGCCTGCATTCAAACCTAGCCAGTCTAGTTCCAGAGTCTGTACCCCCTAATTTATTGGTACTACTACTGTTAGTTAAATAGAACTATGTGCCAGGAACTGTTCTAAGCCCTTTCTACATATTTATTCGTTTAAAATCTATCATAAGGTAGGTTACTATTCTCATTTTATGGGTGGGGAAGCAGTGGCCCAGAGAAGTGAAGTGTCTGGCCCCAGGTCACAGAGCTAGTCATCGGTAGGTGGAAGTGATTTTTCTGAGGGTTTAAGAACTCTCTAAGGAGGTCACCTTTGAGCTGAGACCCGAAGGACAAGAAGAAGGACAAGAAGAAATCGATTTCCTGCTCTGCATTCCTGAGATCAGTGGCACAATGCCTGGAAAGGAGACACCACATCTGTTAATGGGATCTATTATTATTCGACAGAAATGTGTTCAGTGCTTGGGGTTTATCTCTAGTGACTTGGCAGTCAGTCCTACCTATTTAATGGACATTGGTGACCTTAGCATTCTGTTTTCCAGTGTCCTTCTGAGAGGGTGTTTGAAGGCATTATTTTTTAAATAATGCCCCAAGTTGGGGGGCTTCTCTAGTGGTTGGGTATACCCTCACACACAACTAATTTTATATTAATATATTTACATATTACCTTTATAGTAATATACACATATATATTTTTTAAAATTTAACAGTGCCCTTTGCCAGCACTACACTGAGCTCATCCATAATTCATATTCTCTGATTTTGATAACATATTGCCTTATGAGGTAGATGGGTTCTATTGCTATCTCCATTTTACAGTCATGGAAATTGAGGCACTTGCCAGAGGCATGTAGTGCGTCTGGATTTGGTTGGAACAAGGCAGCCCTGTTTCACGTGCAGTTAGTCAGGGGTGGGGAGGCGGCTGCTACACTTCCCCTGGGTTTCCCCTGTGACTCTGCAGCATCGGCTTTTATTATTCATGTACAGGAAGGCGTGCCCATGTTGCCAGGGCTGGATTACCCTAATCCCTACTTGCTGGGAGGGCTGTCCATCAGTCTCATGCATAATTCATAATGAGTGGGTGGGACCTTTCTTGACCTTTCTGAGTTTCCAGGTTGAGCTGCTGCAACATTGTTATTCATTATTCATGAACCGGGGAGTGTGTTTTTCCTGTAGTAGCCCTATTTCCCTGCTTACAGAGTATTAGATGCTGCAATAGGTGGGCCTGCCCCTTTTGTTCCAGCCCACGGGGCTTCATGCATTATTCATAAGAGATGTAGCCTTGGTCTCCTTGGCTTCCGGGCTGCTGCAAGATCATTCATTATTCATGAGCAGTGGGGCGTGGCTTCCATGTTGGCTTTCTGGTCGCAGAGTGTTAGTCAACCGAGCACCTGGGCATATACATAATTCATGACCAGGAAGTGTGGGCTTGAGGTCCTTTCTTGGTTTCCATGGCAGCCTGGCTGCAGCAATTTATTCATTATTCACGTTCCTCTGCTTTCCCGATTTTCCTAGTTAGTGCCATAGTAGCCACCAGGTGGAGCTAGTCCTCTTTAAATGAGTCCCTGACTTGCAGGGATCAACATTCATGATTCATGAATGGGCGCGGTCTGCCTGCATCCGGGTTCCTGGGGGTAGGGCCCAAGGTTTTGTTCCGGCCTTGGGCTCAGCAGCCGCCATCTTGTGTCGGCGGCGGAGGTGAAGGAGGCTACAGGGACGAGCGCAACCACTACGGCCGGGGGAGGAGAAGGCGGCCCAGGCGGCGGCGACGACTCTAGGCGGCCCAGGCGGCGGGGAGGAGGAGAAGGAGGAGGGTGGCTTGGCTTCGTCTCCTACAGGAGTTGGCGGCGGCGCGACCCGGGGAACCGGCATTGGTAACAAACGGCCTCTCTCAGCGCCTTGGCCGGGGTTTCGGGATGCATTGGAAGGGACAGGGCCGGCGCTGGGCCAGGCTGATGTCGGGGCGGGCGGTGATAACTCGGAAGCTGGGGTTCGGTGGGGGGGGGTGGGTGCAGATCTTGGGGCGGGGCCGAAATTTCCCATCCAGGACCAGCCCAGTCCCTCGGCCTCGTAAATCTGACCTTGGGGTCAGACCCTCTGGATCTGTTTGTAAAGACTCCGGTCCAGTATCCCTAGTCAGGGACTGACCCGGTCCCGAACCTTGCACTGCAGGTCAGAACTGCCCCTTATCACCAGTAGAGCCTTACCGGGTTGAGACTCCTGGCCAAAACCTCCCACCAATGCATATCATCAAAGACCGTCCCTAGTCCCTCAGTATTTGCTTTCCAAGAGGGGCCAGACCCCGGGGAGGTTCACATGGCTTTCATTTCTGAGAGTCTTTTCTAGCATCTTCAGATCCTCCCAACACACAGAGAAAATCTGCCCTCAAATGTTCCAAGTAGACTAGACCCTGTGAAAGGCCATCTGGGCCTGGCCTCCATATCAGAGACCCCTCCACATGTCAGGTCTCCCAGCCCCACCCTGCCCTTAGCATCTTCCATCAGAAATCCTCTGGACCAGCACTTCTATTCAGAGACCCCTCTCAGCATTTACTTTGACTCACTTCAATTTCTAGAATCTGCCCTTAGAGACTGTCTCTAAGTGAATGCCCCCCTTTTTCATGCTCCCAGTATTCTCTTCAGAGACTACCCCCTGCAGGCATATCTCCCTCACCAGGCGCCCCTAACCCCAGTATCTTCCCTCAGAGCCTCCCAGGGTAACAGGCACCAGAACTGTTTGGACACAGTCCTCCATTAGGGATAGAGACCCACACACACACACCGCATCTGCCCTTGCAGACCCTATTGGCTCCTAGCCTTCTCTGCCTCAGAGACTCACCTCTCAAACCCCACCCTTCACTCAACCCCTGCCTTTAAAAGCCAACCGGGGAGTGTTGGCTTCTCTCACAGATCCCTTAACCTCACATCAGGTTTCCAAATCTGCCCTCGGCCTTTCAAGGTCCACAGCATCTTCAGTCACAGGTCCGCAGCTTCTCTTTTTAGCTTCATAGGACCCTACCATCATTGTCAGATGTCCCTTCCCCCAACCAGCCCAGTTGTCCTCCAATCAGAACAGAAAACCCCCTTCTCAGCTTCTACTCTCGGCACCTCCACAGGATCCTACATAATTGGTCAGAAAAACCCAACCCCACTAGGGGACCTAGCCAGTATCTGCTTGCTGAACTTAGGGCCAGAACTATCTGGGCTCAGCCTCCCGTTTCCACTCCCTCAGACAAGCTGCAGTCCCTGGTCTGTATCAATGAGCTCCGGTAGAAATCCCACCTTAACTCTACCCTGTGCCTCAGCATCACCCTCATAGCCTCCTGGGACTCTGGCATCAATGTCAGAGACAACTTCCCCTGCAAGTCCCTGTTTTCTTTTTTAGCAAAGATTAATCTCTGCCACCAGCATCTGTCCCCAGGGCCCTAGAGTCCTCCTGATGGACAACAGCCCTCCCTCCAGACCCCAGCATCTCCCTGCTGCCTCCTGGGGTACAGAATCCCCCACCCAGTCCCTGTGCAGCTTCCATGGAGCCCAGCAACTGCCCTCCCACCTCCTTGAAGCCTCTGGGGGCCTGCAGTGTAATTTCCCTGCCCTTCCCTAAAGGAGCCTTTTCCCAAGACCCTTTTGGAAGATTTAAAAGTTCCTTTCCAAATATTTGAGTCTTAATCACCCTTGCCAGGCTCCACCCTGCCTGTCTTGCCCCACTGGCCCCCAGGGCTCCTAACATCCCCTTTCCTGCCTCCCTCTGAGCCTCCCTGGACTCAGACAACTGCCTCCTGACTCGTCTCTTTTATGTTCCCAGGGACTTCTCAGTTAATCCCTCCCAGGAGGCTTGACAGGCCCCAGCATCCTGTGCCCTAGCCTCTCCATCCTGATAACCTGACCCCCTCAAACCTTCTCCAGGACTCCTACCTCAAACCTCTGGTTTGGGTGGTAGAGAATGCTCAGGCTTCAAAATCACCAGTTTGGAAACCTAAGGCAAGTTCTGAAACTCGGAGCCCCAGTTCAGCTTTGCTGAACAGTTGGTAGTGTATGTATCCTAATTGGGGCCTGAGTATATGTTGAGGGAGAAAGGGTATCGATTTTGTGCTGGGGGTGGAGGATCTTGAGCTCCTCTGGGACTTCTGCCCCCGACCTGTTCTGCATTGCCTTGAGACTGGCCTGTTCCAAACCTCTGCAATTGAAATTTACTCCAAAACGCCAACCAACACCTGCTTAGACCCTTGCTGCCAGCACTAGAGGTCCAGAGGTGAAAGGTATAGATATTAAAGATCTCTCTGGCCCTGGATCATCTCTGACTTAGGGAGTGGAGAGATGGTGTGTCCCAAACAGGCAAAGCAGTGACAAGGCAAGGAGATAAGGAATGGAAGCCACTGCAGGTGCCCAGGCAGGAGCTTACTCGCGTCCTCAGATTGCTGAGTTGGTAACCTCAGACCTTGATTTTTTTTTTTTTAACTTTCCCAGCTACCCCTTGAGGATAGTTCCATTTGCTTCTGCTTTTGGAGAAAATGGGGCTAAGAGGAAATGAGATCCCTTCCCGGGTCAGAGAGACAGTAAATGGAAAAATATGATTTGCCTTTGTCTCCCTAATTCACCTAGTGTCTTCCTACCTAGGTTGGTTCTTAGCTTTCCTAGTAACTCAGCTGGTTGACTCCGGCTCTAGCCAGCCATGAGGCCTCCTGGGTCCTCCTCTTTCACCCCTGATCCCTTAGGCCTGTGTGCTGGGCCCTGAGCTGGGTCCTGACTCTAGTATTTTCCCCAGGAGGCATTTGGCAAACAGTCCCTCGCCAGCTGCTTCCCTCCGGGCAGGTGGCTGGAGTTTCCTGGGCCTTTGTTTTCTTATTTATGGTGTGGGCATAAGGTTATGTGGTTGTGGACATTGCTGGGATTAAACAAAATCCATTATTCTGACTGACAGGGAGTAAGCCCTTGCTAGATAGCAGGGAGCTCCTGTCATCTTGCTTAGTGCTAGAGTGTGAGAGGTGCCAAGATGGAATCTGAGGTACTTGGTGTGATTGGGTTCAGTGTACAACAGAGGCCTAAAGAGCGTTGGCAGTGAGGAGATGATTCAGGATCCTGTTGTCTCCAGTGTCTGCATCCAGTCACCCCTACCCCCACCCCCAGATTTCACTTCCACAGCGGACTGTATTGTTCTGTCTCTGGGACCTAGTGTGTGACCCTCGGCGAGTTAACTTGCCCTCATGAGCTCAGGTTTTCCCACTTGTCTGGCAAGGACGCTCAGCCCTGCCTTGCATTGAGGGGATGACACCTGATCACACACACCAGGAGGCAGCCTGGGCTTCAGGCTCAGCCGATCCTGGTCTGAGCCCAGCTCGTCACTCTGTGGGAACCTCTGTCAAGTCAACACGTCCCTGAGTGAAGTTTTTTCCCTCCACTGTGAGTTGGGGGTGTTATTGATAGTAGTCCCAACCCCATGGGGTTGCTCTGAGGACAAAGCGAGGCAAGGCTCATAAAGTGCTTAGTATGATGTCTGGCCCAGGGCGGACTCCTAATAAACACTCGCTTATCATTGTTAACCTGCTTAAGGGACTCCACATGCAGGCTTGGAAGGTGTGTGTGTTCTCTCTTCCCTGGCAACTCTTATTGGCCTGGGTGTTTTCCCCTCCCAGAGCTGGGGTGGGAGGGAGGGGATGGGGGGTGGGGCTTTGTAAAACCCCTCCCTGATCCCCTCTGGGGACTGGGTTCTCTGCCATCACGCCACTCTGATGGATGTCCAAGTCGCGTTTCCCTCCGGCACCCGTGTCGCAGGGGTTAAGGGAGAGGAGAAGGGCTGCTCGTTATTGCTCACCTGCTCTGTGCCAGGCTCTATGGTCTGTGTTCTATCTCATCACTTCAGCAACTCCACGGGGTAGGTAAGTGGTATTATCGCCCCGATTTTACGGCTGAGGGAACTGAGCCATAGGGGTTAATGAGATCTGTTAAGGAGTGGCAAGCTGACCTGAATCTCTATTCCTCCTCTGACTTCCCCACAAGTACATTCTTCTTGTCACTCCTTTCACCCTACAGGATTGGCGTCTCTCCCTCATTATGCTGGGCTGGGGAGAAAGGCGAATGGCCTAGTGGTCAGCAGCATGGATTGCAAGCCAGACCACCTGGGTTCAGATCTTAGCTCTGACAGCTCTGTGACCTTGGGCAAGTCACCTCACCTCTCTGTACCTGTCTCCTCTTCTGTAAAATGGGGATACTAGCCCTTAAGTCTTCCCTTCCCCCATAGTCGCCACTAACCAACAGAAACACCCACGTGCCTCAGGCTCACCTCTGACCTTCCTTTTTCCCTCCAGATGTCCAGCTCGCCGCTGTCCAAGAAACGTCGCGTGTCCGGGCCTGATCCAAAGTCGGGTTCTAACTGCTCCCCTGCCCACTCTGTGTTGTCCGAAGTGCCCTCGGTGCCAACCAACGTGAGTGTCTTCCTGGATACTGGCAGACGGGGTGGTGGGCGGGAATATCTTCTGTGTCACTGTCCATTTGTCCACACCCTCCTCATGCATGTCTCCCCTCCGTTCCTAGGGAATGGCGAAGAACGGCAGTGAAGCAGACATAGATGAGGGCCTTTACTCCCGGCAGCTGTAAGTGGGGCCAGAGTCGGCCAAGAGGTGGGAGAGGGGCTCTGAGAGGATGTGGGCAGGAAGGCCAGGCCCTGACCCAGCATGCCCCCTAACCTGACAGGTACGTGTTGGGCCATGAAGCAATGAAGCGACTCCAGACTTCCAGCGTACTGGTATCAGGCCTGCGGGGCCTGGGCGTGGAGATTGCCAAAAACATCATCCTTGGTGGGGTCAAGGCTGTCACCCTACATGACCAGGGCACTGCCCAGTGGGCTGACCTCTCTTCCCAGGTACCTCTTCCTGGCTCCCTTCTCCCCTGCCGAGGGATTAGCCTTCCCAGGCTCTGTAGCCACTTCACTTTGTCCCCTACCCCCCTTTGCAGTTCTACCTGCGGGAGGAGGACATCGGTAAAAATCGGGCTGAGGTCTCTCAGCCTCGCCTCGCTGAGCTCAACAGCTATGTGCCTGTCAGCGCCTACACTGGGCCCCTCGTTGAGGACTTCCTTAGTGGCTTCCAGGTACCTTGGGCATGGCCCAGCCTCCTGCCCAATTCTCTCAGAGCCCATCTCTGGTGTGTTTATTTGTTCGGTATTTAATGGGCTGGCCCGCGTGCCAGGTTTCATGCTGGGGGTTCAGCTAGGGAATGCAGGCAGGATTTAGCCCCTGGACCTGCCTGCATTCCAGGGCGGGGAGATCTGAACAGACAGACAACACAGCACAGGGGTAGGAGCACAGACGAGCCATATTGCCTTGGCGTGAGTTTCTGCTTTTACCACTGTGACCTCGGGCAGGTCTTAATCTCCTATGCCTTACTCTTTCCTGTTTTGTAGACTTGGGGTGGGGGTGGGGGGGTAATACCGACCTCAAAGAGTTTTTGTGAGGGATAAGCACTTAGAATAGCAGCTGGCACATGATAAAGGGCCATCTGGTTGTTTGTTACATAAAAATTCTGGGCTGGAAAGAGTAACTGGGAGCTGAGATTCTGCCCTGGTGTGTCCCAGCAGCCAGGGCATTGCCGCCAAACCCTGAGGTAGGGGTAGGAGTTCACCCTGGTGGGGAGGGGTGCGCATTCAGGCAGAGAGCAAAGTCCCAAGGGTCGTGGCTGAGCAGGCGTTGTCTTGAGAACTGGGAGCAAGTGGGTGTGGTAGGAATGAGCTCAGACTTTGGCTGGGGACAGTTTTACCTCTTCTGTGTCTCATAGGGCATGGCAGGGTTGCGGGCAGGCAGCAGTGGGTGTTGGCAAATGAATGAGTCAGATGTTCTCCAGACTCTGTCCTCTCAGCTGCCTCTTTACCTTGCCTGCCACCGTCTGGGGTTTAGAGACTCATAGGGATACAGTTTCTCTTCACTGAGTTCACGGCCTCTGAATCTAATACAAAGTAGATACTTCGATACTTTGTGTCTATGAAAGAGTTGAACCAACAAAGCCCTCAGGACTCCCTGAAGCCTCACACCAACCTTCCTCCATTCTCACCCTGACCCTCCTCCACTCTCCACAGGTGGTGGTCCTCACCAACACCCCCCTGGAGGACCAGCTACGGGTGGGTGAGTTCTGTCACAGCCGTGGCATCAAGCTGGTGGTGGCAGACACACGGGGTCTGTTTGGGTGAGTATCCCCTCCCTTTTCCCCCCGACCCCTGCCAGGCCCAAGCCAAGACCCCCAAGATCTCACTGCCCTCAGCCCCCCTCAGCCCCCCGGGTTTTGGATTCTATGTGTTCACCTCTCCATGTGGCATAAGCGCCATCTGATTCCCAGCAGGGATGGGCTGAATTTGCTCACCAAGTATTTGCTGCATCTTGAGGGACACATGGGGTCCCTGCATGCATGGGATTTGGGCATCAGCCCTGTTGCCTTCTCTACAGGCAACTCTTCTGTGACTTTGGAGAGGAAATGATCCTTACTGATTCCAATGGGGAGCAGCCGCTCAGTGCCATGGTTTCTATGGTCACAAAGGTGAGGAGACCAGCCTCAGGGCTCCTGGCAGGCAGCTGGGCAGCAGCAGGCCTTCCTGTCTGCTTGTGGTACCCTGCGCTTCGCCTCTGAGACTCACTCTTCCTTTAACCAGGACAACCCTGGTGTGGTTACCTGCCTGGATGAGGCCCGGCACGGGTTTGAGAGTGGCGACTTTGTCTCCTTTTCAGAAGTACAGGGCATGGTTGAACTTAATGGAAGTCAGCCCATGGAAATCAAAGTCCTGGGTGAGCTAGGGCTGTGGGGGAATTGGGAGATGGAAGGTGTGTCCCTGGGCTCTGAGCGAGGGGAGACACACCCTGGGTGTCGGAGATGAACCAGGGGCAGAGTCCCCGGGGGTCTGACCAGAACTGGTGGGCATGGGGGAGAGGTGCTGTCTCGTGTCTGAGCTGTTCCTGGGAGAATAGATCGCTGGTATCTGTGCTGAGGGAGAAAGGTCTCTGATGTTTGAATGGAGCAGATAGTGGATCCACTCATGTCTGAGCTGATTTGGACAAGGAGCCGGGAATGTGTTTCAGTGTAGACTTGGGGCCAGGGACACAGGGTCTCATGGGTTTGGGGCTGGGGCTGGGGCGGAAAGGGGATGGCTTCTGACACCAGGTGGAACCTGGGATGGAGAGGAGATGGCTCTTGATGTCTGAACTGGGCCAGGCACAGATTTGTCCTTATCCTGTAGGTGTTGTGGGTTTTAGGGGGAGGGTGGGTAGCCTGACAGCTTCCTGTCTTCCCTAGGTCCTTACACCTTTAGCATCTGTGACACCTCCCATTTCTCCGACTATATCCGTGGGGGCATCGTCAGTCAGGTCAAAGTACCTAAGAAGATCAGCTTTGTGAGTATGGGGAGTAGTAGGCTGTGGAGGTGGTTCTGGACATTTCTAGGTTCTCCATTTCTTTCTTATGGTTCTGATGCCCTGCCCCCCACAGAAATCCTTGCTGGCCTCACTGGCAGAGCCCAACTTTGTGATGACAGACTTCGCCAAGTTCTCCCGGCCTGCTCAACTGCATATCGGCTTCCAGGCCCTGCACCAGTTCTGTGCTCAGCACGGCCGGCCCCCTCGGCCCCGCAATGAGGTGGGTGGGTGGGCAAGCCAGCCAGGGCAGATGACCTTGGTACTGAAGGCCCACCATGCCTCTCTACCTGTCCACCTTCCCCTCCCATCCCCACAGTGGCCTAATAGGTGTGCCCTTGGTTCCTTCTGCCCCACCAGGAAGATGCAACAGAGCTGGTGACCTTAGCCCAGGCTGTGAATGCTCGAGCCCGGCAAGCAGTGCAGCAGGACAGCCTGGATGAGGACCTCATCCGGAATCTGGCATATGTAGCTGCTGGGGATCTGGCACCCATAAATGCCTTTATTGGGGGCCTGGCTGCCCAAGAGGTCATGAAGGTCAGCATGGGTGGAGAAGGGCAGGGTAGGCGGTGGGCCAGGCACCTCCCTTGCCACATCACTTGTCCATCTATGTCAGGCCCCTATTAACCACTGACCAGTTCCCCTTTCCTCCCCAACCTCTAGGCCTGCTCCGGGAAGTTTATGCCCATCATGCAGTGGCTATACTTTGATGCTCTGGAGTGTCTCCCTGAGGATAAACAGGCCCTCACGGAGGACAAGTGCCTCCCGGTATGTGAGCGGGTCCCATGGGAAGGTGTCATTGGGGGCATTTTTGGCAAGACCCTTCTGACCCTCCTCCCTTCACGTTCTGCAGCGCCAGAATCGTTATGATGGGCAGGTAGCTGTATTTGGCACAGACCTGCAAGAGAAGCTGGGCAAGCAGAAGTACTTCCTGGTGAGTGATCCCCTTGGACACCTCCTGGCCTCTGGCCACCTCTTCTGGGTCTCCTGCCTCCTGAGGGGGAGGGTCTTTTGGTTCTTCTGCCTCTATTATATGGCTTTGCCATTTTCTTTATCTTGAGGGAAAGACTGGTGCATCCTTCTGTTTGTCCCCTCTGTGCCACTTCCCTCAGATGACTGGTTGCTTATTTCTTGTGGCCCTGGGACTTGAGGATGGGGCACTAGATCTCTTCCTGGCATTTGCTGTCTTCAGAGGGAGTAAGGACTGATGCTAACCTGCATTACCCTGACTGGCCTCTGTCTTTTCTTGCGTGTTTCCTAGGTGGGTGCAGGTGCCATTGGCTGTGAGCTGCTAAAAAACTTTGCCATGATTGGGCTGGGCTGTGGGGAGGGCGGAGAAATTGTCGTCACAGACATGGACACCATTGAGAAGTCAAATCTGAACCGACAGTTTCTGTTCCGGCCCTGGGATGTTACGGTGAGTGAGCGGGTGGGATGGAGGGTGCTTTGTCATCTCACTTTCCTCCTGTCTTTTCTCATTCTTTCTGGAAAGGAGGCCTTTCCACTTTTTTCTCTCCTTTGTCTCTTAATCCTCAGTTTTTCTGTCACTCATTCAACAAACATTTATTTAGTGAGTACCCTTCCATTGACTCCACCATTTTTCATCCCCCTTTTTTTTCCCTTGACCTCTTATCAGTGCTGTTAGGACAGTGTATTGGGGTTCTCCCAAACCACCCCCAAGTTTTGTGCTTCGTTAGGAAGACTCACAGGACTCAGCATGTAGTCAGTCATATTCCCAGCTGTGATTTCTTCCAGCAAAGGATGCAGAGCAGCATCAGCGAAGGGAAAAGGCATGCAGGGTGAAGTCTGGGGGCGACCAGGCACAAGTTTCCAAGACTCGCAGTGGAGTCACAGAGGACATGTTTAATTCTCCCAGTAGCCAGTTGCAACGACATACGTGAAATGTTGCCAACCAGGGAAGCTTGTTAGAGACTCAGCACCCAGGGTTTTTACTGTGGGCTGGTCATATAGGCACCCTCTGCTGGGCACATACCCAAATTCCAGATTCCCAGAAGGAAAGCAGGTGTTCAGCAGAAACCACATTGTTTGTATAAGCAGTGTAGGCAGAGAGAGCCACCCTTACCAGGTAAGGAATGGTAAGATCACTCCCCAAATCCAAGTTCCCAGACGTTAGCCAAGGACCAGCCTTGCGAGCAGGTCTTTGCTTGGGGAATGCTTTATGCCTGCTAGGTTCACTCTTCTCTGCACAGATGCAAGCTGGGTTATACAGGAACCTAGCTGGGAAGCCTTCTGTGGGGAACAATGTCAGTTATAGTTAATGTCCATGATAAGTGCTCTGCAAAGGAAACAGCAAAAATAAGGGAAGTTGGGTGGGTCCGGGACACAGGTTTGCTCTTTGGATCACAGTGGTTGAGGAAGGGTCTGCAGACTTGGAGGGGGTGAGCGAGTAGAGCCCCCTCTTCTGGGGAAGAGTGTTCCAGGTCACGATCCAGAGGTGGGGAACAGTAGGAGATGAGCCAGAGGAAACGGGGACAGCTCCTTTTACCCTCAGTGGAGGTGAGAGCCAGGCGACAGTTCTGAGCAGAGGAGGGACAGGACCTGACTTGAGACTTTGAGACGATCCTGCTTGTCTGTGTGGTAAGGTCCTGTTTTCTTTGAGGGAATGTCCCCAACCCCGGGTGCTGTTATCTGAAAGAACAATAGATGTTGGGCAGGCAGAGGACCAGATGGCTGGCCTGTTGTCGCCAGTCGGTGTGTGGCCACTGCTTCCCTTTCCGCGGAGCCCCTGCTACATCTGTCACAGCCCTGTCCATGCTGCACTGTCACAGGCTGTCTCCTACTAAACCAGCGAGCCTCCTGAGGTTGGCTGACTGAATGCACGAATAACCGAGCTGTGTTTCCCCATCCTCACCCTCACCCCCTCTAGAAATTAAAGTCTGACACCGCTGCTGCAGCTGTGCGCCAGATGAATCCACACATCCGGGTGACCAGCCACCAGAACCGTGTGGGCCCTGACACGGAGCGCATCTATGATGACGATTTCTTCCAAAACCTGGATGGTGTGGCCAATGCCCTGGACAACGTGGATGCCCGTGAGTTTCGAGGCGGGTGAGGAGGTCGGGCGCGCGCGCACGCATTCTCCCTCTGCCTCTGCCTCGCTGCTGTCTGTCTCCCTGTCTTCACCTGATAGCCTGCCCCCCACCCCCAGGCATGTACATGGACCGCCGCTGCATATATTACCGTAAGCCGCTGCTGGAGTCGGGCACACTGGGCACCAAGGGCAATGTGCAGGTGGTGATCCCCTTCCTGACGGAGTCGTACAGCTCAAGCCAGGACCCGCCTGAGAAGTCCATCCCCATCTGCACACTGAAGAACTTCCCTAACGCCATCGAGCACACCCTGCAGGTGATCAGCTTTGGGCGGTGAGGAAAGGGAGCAGGAGCCCTGCCTCTCGGCCGCCGAGCTCCTGGTCTGCGGGTGTTGCAAGCCTAAGCGCCAGATGTGCTGTTTATCCAAACCTTCCTCCCTCACTTCCCATCCAGCAGCCTAGGTTTCTAAAATGGTTCATTCTTTTGTTTTTTAACTTTGATTTTGGAAATTTTTCAACGTGTAAAGAAGTATAAAGAGTAGTATTGTGAACACTCAAATACCACTCATCAGCTAGATTTAACAGTGGTTCCTGTTTTGCCACATGTTCTTAGTGTGTATTTTTCTTCATGCTGAAGTGTGTCACGGACATCATAACACTTCACTCCCTAATACTTCAGTATACTTCTGCAAAGGGAGGGTGTGTTCCCAGATAACAGGATCTCTTAGCTTTGGCCAGATATTTCTTTGTCGGGGGAGTAGGAGATGACCTGTGCAAACTCACTAGTTTTACCACTGCCCAGATCAAGTTCATTGGCTTTTAAATTGAGGTGCTGGGGTGGGCGGGAGAGTGCGGAATGTTAGGAGCAGTGGTTGGGTGGCTGCCCTTCTCCCAGAGCATTTGTGTTCTTCCTACTTGATTTGTTCACCGATGTCTTTCTATTGTCTCTGGAAACCCACTTTGTCAGCCATCACCCCCATGTAACTCATTTATTCTGTCCTTAGTGGGCTCGGGACGAGTTTGAAGGTCTCTTCAAGCAGCCAGCAGAAAATGTCAACCAGTACCTCACGTAAGTAGCCAAATGCCCCCTCACCCCATCCCCTGCCTCCTAGCCAAGGCATCCGGTCTGCCTTACCATTGTAACATTTAGTGCCAGGCATACCTAAAATCAATCAGTGAATGCTTGGGCCTCATACCACTGGGGTTGAGGACTAGCTTTCCATGGAGAAAGTGGGGTTGCCCTGGAGCCCATTTCTGGGGCTGCTGTGTAATCCTGCCCCTTTGATCCCTCTAATTCCTGATAGAGACCCCAAGTTTGTGGAGCGGACCTTGCGGCTGGCTGGCACCCAACCCCTGGAGGTGCTGGAGGCGGTGCAGCGCAGCCTGGTGCTGCAGCGGCCACAGAACTGGGCCGACTGTGTGACCTGGGCCTGCCACCACTGGCACACCCAGTATTCTAACAACATCCGGCAGCTGCTGCACAACTTCCCTCCTGACCAGGTAATACCCACTTGCCAGGTCCATTTGGCAGAATCCAAAGCAGGAACCTGCTGTGGGCTCCTCCCGGTCATTAGTCCCCCTGTGGCAGGTGCCCTGAGGCATGGGGGTCACAAAAGAATGATTAAACCTGACTTATTCTTCCCGTCCCCTTTCCTTGGAGCAAGAGACTTCGTTTCCCTTAGTTGTGCTATGGGTAGAGTCATAACAACTCCCAGGCTATAGGGATTGTGCGGGAGAAATTACGGAGTTAAGAGCACAGGAATTGGTGTGGGTTCAAATCCCAGCTCCATTTGCACTTGGGCAAGTCACATGACTTCTCTTTGCACCTCAGTTTCTTCATCAGTGAAGTAGAGATAATAGTATATCTACTTCGTGGGGATTTTTGTGAGGCTTTATTGATACTTACTAACATCCAGTTCATACAGTGCCTGGCAATCCATAAGAGTTTGTTGAATGGCTATCTTGCACAAAGCGATTGCCGGGAAATTGGTGGTCGTTTTTTCTCAGTGATGTCCCTGCTTCGGCCTGGCATCAACTTCCATCTACAGTACCCTACAGTCTGAGTCTTTCATGGTTGAATCCAGCCTGCTGTGTGTGCCCAACCATAGTGAGTCAAGGCCCATCCGGGGCCCAGGTGAGGAGTTAGGATTGTTAGAAAGGCCTCCGCTCTCTGGTCCTGCTCCTCAAAAATCTCTCCACTCCTTTAGCTCACAAGCTCGGGAGCTCCGTTCTGGTCTGGGCCCAAACGCTGTCCACACCCACTCACCTTTGATGTCAACAATGTAAGTCTCCTCCCTGGGGTCTCCTAGGCTCGGTGGGTGGGAGGCCAAGACTCCCCAGACGAGGACTGATGTCTTCCCCCTTCTGGGTCCTGCCTTCTCCCAGCCCCTGCATCTGGACTACGTGATGGCTGCCGCTAACCTGTTTGCCCAGACCTATGGGCTGATGGGCTCTCAGGACCGAGCTGCTGTGGCTGCACTCCTCCAGGCTGTTCAGGTCCCCGAGTTCACCCCCAAATCTGGTGTCAAGATCCACGTCTCCGACCAGGAGCTGCAGAGCGCCAATGCCTCTGTTGGTGAGAGTGTTAGGCCGGTCAACCATGAGTCACCTCCTCACTTGTCCCCTGCCCAGCTCAGCCTGCGCAGCAGTCCTTGGGCTCTGCTCTGCAGTCCCAGGCCTGAAGCTTCCCCCACCTTCCTTTGAGTCTCTCTTCCTCAGAAATGCAGGTGGTCGGTGGGGGCAAATTCTCTCCCTCACTCCCGCGCTCTAGTCCTCAGGAGAACTAGTTGTTTGTTTCTCTTGCTCTGTGTATCTGCCTTGAAAGAAAAACTCGTGCTTTCTTCTTGATCTGTCTATCTGGGGGGGGGGGGCTATGATCTCCACCAGTTCCCTTGATACCCACTTCCATCTTCCCAGGACCCCATGTTCCTTCACGTGCCTCTTCACCCTAGTATGCCCTCCATGTAGCTTTCTTCCTTTCCCTCTCAACACTCCCTCCTTATCTCCCTCTCCATATCTTCCCCCCAGTCCCCCCGTCTTTCTCCATCTTTTTCTCCCAGTTTATTCTGTATATCATGGGTAAAGGGCCAAGTATTATAGTAACTCTTAACCGTGTTTCCCCGAAAGTAAACCCTAACCGGGCAATCAGCTCTAATGCATCTTTTGGAGCAAAAATTAATATAAGGGGCCGGCCCGGTGGCTCAGGTGGTTAGAGCTCCGTGCTCCTAACTCCGAAGGCTGCCGGTTCGATTCCCACATGGGCCAGTGGGCTCTCAACCACAAGGTTGCCAGTTCAATTCCTCGAGTCCTGCAAGGATGGTGGGTAGTGCCCCCTGCAACTAAGATTGAACACGGCACCTTGAGCTGAGCTTCCTCCCGGATGGCTCAGTTGGTTGGAGCGCGTCTTCTCAACCACAAGGTTGCTGGTTCGATTCCTGCAAGGGATGGTGGGCTATGCCCCCGGCAACTAGCAACGGCAACTGGACCTGGAGCTGAGCTGCACCCTCCACAAGTAAGACTGAAAGGACAACAACTTGAAGCTGAACGGCACCCTCCACAACTAAGATTGAAAGGATAGCAACTTGACTTGGAAAAAAGGCCTGGGAGTACACACTGTTCCCCAATAAAGTCCTGTTCCCCTTCCCCAATAAAATCTTTTAAAAAAAATTAATATAAGACCTGGTCTTATTTTACTATGAGACCGGGTCTTACATAATGTAATGTAATGTAATAATAATATATAATTTAATATAATTTAATATAATAAATATAAGACCGGGTCTTGTATTAATTTTTTGCTCCAAAAGACGCATTAGAGCTGAATTTTCTGGCTAGGCCTTATTTTCGGGGAAACAGGGTAGGCTTTATAGGCCATACATTATCTGCAGCTGTCACCTTTGCAGTTGAAGCACAAAAGTAGCAATACGTAACAGTAAATGAACAAATGGAGCTGTGTTCCCATAAAATTTTGTTCATAAAAGGTGGCAGGCTTAATTTGGCTCATGGGGCCCCGTGGTCTGTGTTCATCCACTCCCCTTCCATCTCTCTTCCTCCATAGATAATGAATGCATCTGTAGTTATGTAACTCCGCCTGTATTTCACTTCCATCTTCCCCTTCCTCTCTATATGTCTTCTCCCATCTCCTTTGTCATCACCCCATCTTCCTTCCTAAATATCTATCCCCTTGTGTTCCTCTTTGTATTAGGTTGGCGCAGAAGTAATTGCGGTTTAAAGAGTTGAAAAAAAAAATTGCAAAAACCGCAATTATTTTTGCACCAACCTAATACATTTCTTTCCATCTTTCCTTCACTTCTCCCTTTATTTATTTGTTTGTTTGTTTGTTTGTTTGTTTGTTTGTTTGAAGATTTTATTGGGGAAGGGGAACAGGACTTTGTTGGGGAACAGTGTGTACTTCCAGGCCTTTTTTTCTCAAGTCAAGTTGTTGTGCTTTCAGTCTTAGTTGTGGAGGGTGCCGTTCAGCTTCAAGTTGTTCTTTCAGTCTTAGTTGTGGAGGGCGCAGCTCAGCTCCAGGTCCAGTCCTTTATTTCTTTTATCCATATATTTCTTCTATCTCAAATGTGTATATATAGTATACGTAAGATGTATGTAAAAAGAATATAATGTATATAAGGTGTTAAAATGTATAATATATATAAAATCTCCTACCTGTCTCACCCTTTTAAATGCCCCCATGCTCCCATTTTCATTTCTCCTCTCTCCCCCTCCATCTTTCCTCTATATCCACATTTGCATATTTCCCCCAACTTCTCCTTCACAAATCTTTTTCATCAGCTCTTCCCCTGTATCCTCCATGTTTCCCCACCTCTCTACATCATTCTCCCCAAGATCTCCAGCTCTCTCTGGATCTCTCCATCTCCACTTTCTCCTAATGTCATTTTGGTTCCATAGTGTCTCTAGAGATAATGCTTGATAACCCCCCTTGTCTTCAGGTTTGTGCTCTATTGCCCTGTCTACCTCTCCCGCTTGCCCCTCCTCCTCCCAGAATGGCTTTCCTTTTCAAATCCTTTATCTACCTGAATACCTTTTGGCCCACCCCAAGCTCCCGTTTCCATTTCAGACCCTGGCCTGGGATTTAAAGGGCTCATGGTATCCTCTCTTCCTGCAGATGACAGCCGTCTAGAGGAGCTCAAGGCCACGCTGCCTAGTCCAGAAAAGCTCACTGGGTTCAAGATGTACCCTATCGACTTTGAGAAGGTGCTGGGTGGGAGGCCTGGGCAGGCAGGGGCATGGGTTAAGCATGGATGGGCTGGACAGAACAGATCTCTGGGGATCTGGAGGCAGCCCCAGGCCTTTGTGGGGATTGGATGATGGGCCTACCATGTGGCCTTGAACAGATAGGTGTTCCCAGCCATGCCTTTGTGATCTGAGAGAGCCCGGCAGGTAATGGCAGTGTCCCTAGAGACCAGGCATCCTCTTCCTCCTCTCATCCTCTTATTATCTCCCCACCCTCCCTCTCTCCCCGAACTCATTAAAGGATGATGACAGCAACTTTCATATGGATTTCATTGTGGCTGCATCCAACCTCCGGGCAGAGAACTATGACATTCCCCCTGCAGACCGGCACAAGGTGAGGGGAATCTAGAACTAACGTTCACCCCCTCCTGGGCTCGACTGAGTTCCCCACACTCCGTCCCTCCTGTAGACTCGGAGCCACTTCCCCCTTCAACACAGCCTTCCTTGATGTCTCCTGTCTCCCAGAGCAAGCTGATTGCAGGGAAGATCATCCCCGCCATCGCCACAACCACAGCAGCTGTGGTTGGTCTTGTGTGTCTGGAGCTCTACAAAGTGGTGCAGGGGCACCGACAACTTGACTCCTACAAGAATGGTTTCCTTAATTTGGCCCTACCCTTCTTCGGCTTCTCTGAACCCCTTGCTGCACCCCGTCACCAGGTGAGGGCCTGCATCAGGGGTGAGGTGTTTGTAGAAGCTGGCTCTAGTTTGCTTCATAGACTTGCACCAGGTGAGGGTTTCTGTCAATGTGTACCTACTCCTTTTGTGCGCCCCTTGTTCATTTATTCACTCATATCATATTTTTCGAGTACCTTCTATGTGCTAAACACTGGCATGATTCTGCCTGTGGAAGCCCTCAGAAAAGATGGGAAGTTGAATTGTGCCCTAGGAAATTATTAACTACACAATAATAGCAACCGACATTTATTAGGTGCTTACTATGCTAAGTTCTTCTACTTGCTTCGTTTATTAATTTATTCAAATATTTATTGAGCACCTGCTATGCCAGGTACTCTTATAGGTGCTACAGTTATATTAATGAGATAGATTAAATAATACAATAAGTGATTTTGAAACCCTGAAAAAAAGAATAGGATACAGGGGACTTGAGAGTACCAGGTGGCAAAGGGTGGGTTTGGGATTTTAAATATGTGATGGTCAGAGAGGCTTGTGATCTCACTTAACATGTCCCTTCATGAGTGGAGGTGGGAGAGTGATGGGGCCGGACCCTCTGGTGGCCCCCACCCCACTGACCGGCTCCTTGTCCCGCAGTACTATAACCAAGAGTGGACGTTGTGGGATCGCTTTGAGGTACAGGGGCTGCAGCCTAACGGTGAGGAGATGACCCTCAAGCAGTTCCTTGACTACTTTAAGGTGAGGCCCCTTCCTCGCTCTCACCCCACCTGGGGGTGGAGTGTGCGGGTGACTGGCCTGTCCACCCCTGTGACATTGCCATCCCCTCTCCCTCCTCCAGACAGAGCATAAATTAGAGATCACCATGCTGTCCCAGGGCGTGTCCATGCTCTACTCCTTCTTCATGCCAGCCGCCAAGCTAAAGGAACGATTGGATCAGCCGTGAGTTGGGTGGCGGGGAGCCTCGGCTTGCAGCTGGCCCAGTCCTCTTCCCTGCCCTTCACCTCCTCGACCCCCACCCACCTGCCCTTCCGCTCGGCTTTCTGCTTTCCTGACCCTCTGCTCCCCTGCCCCCAGGATGACAGAGATCGTAAGCCGTGTGTCGAAGCGAAAGCTGGGCCGCCATGTGCGGGCGCTGGTGCTTGAGCTGTGCTGCAACGACGAGAGCGGCGAGGATGTTGAGGTCCCCTACGTACGATACACCATCCGCTGATCGCAATGCCTTCCTGTAGACTGGTCCCAGCCCCCGTCTCGAGACCCCCTCCAGCCCAGGGCTCCCATTTGACCTCTGGCAGTAGCCCAGCAAGCCAAGCCTGGTGTTCCCTCCTCTTCCCCCTACATGAACCCCTCTTGCCATTGCTTCCTATCTTGTTCGGAACCTGAATCCTAATAAAGAATTATTAACCCAGATGTGACATGCCCCCGCTGGTTCCAGGGAAGCAAGGGGCTTCCTGGTTCAGATGGTAACCCAGAGGGCTTGGCCCCACCCCAGCTACCAGTTTCCTGGGCAGAGAAAATGTGGGAATTGCCACCTTCTTGCTCCTGCCCTCCCTGCTTAGGAGGAAGTAGAGGCACCAGTGAGGCCATAGAGAGCAGCTAGCTACCTGGGTCCAATTTATTTGAACTGGGTTACAGTTTCTCCTTTTCCACCTCCTTATTCCCTGCCTGCCATATTGATGTTGGGTCAACACGGCTGATATCCTTGGGGCAGATACCTTTCAGCCTGGCTCAAGGCACTCAGACCCTGGACATGCCTTTACCATCATGATTCCCAATGCCAAAAATGGCTGTGGTGCCCTCAGTTCAACTTCCCTGCTGCAGGGAGGCCTAAAGAGCTCTGCTGGACTGAGGAATGCCAGTGCCTGTGCGTACTTCAGTTTTTATGAAAATATTTAGCTGAGAACACCTTTCCTGCCCCAACTTACCCCCCAGGGCCTGGTCTGCCTGTCCTGAGGGACGCCAGAGAGGCAGCTATGGGGGCTGTGGGTTGTGATTGGTTAGAGCAGGCCCCAGCAGGACTGTATGTTCCATCTTTAGTCTTGGCTGAGCACTCCAAACAGTTGAAAGCACCAGTCTGGCCACCTGGTGCCTGAGGATGCCACTTATACCTCTGTCACCCAGCCACTTAGACTCCTCATCCCTTCACTCAAACGTGGGTCCTGAGAATAGCACAACCTATCCCTGAACCTGCCCTGACACCCCTCACAGCCTATCCCCACATTCACTGCCTCCTGGGCCAGCTTCAGACACCATGTATGCCCTGGTCTACTTCCCTCATGACCTCATCCTTTCACACTTCCTTTTTATTTCCCACCAGGACACTGGACTGAGGTGCTTTACTTCTGGCATCTAGTTAGTGGTGATGCTAGCTGTCTAGGTTAAGTGCAGATTTTCCATTGCTGCTCTAGAGTACTCCAAACATTCCACACCTCTGTCCACTGTTTCCACCATTGCAGCATCTGAGGCTTGCGCACACACTTAATTCCTCTACCCCCCTTCTCCACTATCCCAGCTCCTTGGGTACTCTGTAGACACTGTTCACTGGATCTTACCCATTTACAGCTCCTGATTCTCCAGATACTTAGTTCCTTGCTTCACCACCACAGCTCTTGGATCCCCTTGCTACTTGATTCACACCTGACACCCTTCATCAAGAACCCATAAATCCTGCTTGCGTTTTATTTCCCCAATACATGTCATTGTACTTGTCTGTCATGTTTGTCTACTGTTACAACACCAGCAAGATAGGAGACCAGGGCTCTGGGCATGGGTTGGGTGGCTGCATTGAGCCCCCTGCACCTAGCAGGCACCAAGGACAGGATGGGACAAGGTGGTTTCCTCATGTCTCTGCCTAGGACTATTTGCCATTCAGGCATTCCACAAACATTCATTGAGTACATACTGTGTGCCAGGCACATCCTAAGCATTGGAGACCACAATGGATCAAAAAGATCCCTCTCCTGGGCAGGGGTGGAGGGTTGTGTTCTAGTGTAAGACCCAGAATAGACAACAAACAGCAAATTGTTGGAAGTTGATAGGTGCTATTCAAAGGTCTGTAGAGCTAAGTCAAGATCTGGAATGATGGGGTAGGTAGGCATTTTTCAAATGACTAAGAGAAACCTTCATGAAGAAGGTAACATTGAAGTAAAGAAGGTAACATTGAAGCAAGAAAACATTGAAGTGAAGGTAACATTGAAGCAAGAAAACATTGAAGTGAAGGTAACATTGAAGCAAGAAAACATTGACGTGAAGAGGGTAACATTGAAGCAAGAAAACATTGAAGTGAAGAAGGTAACATTGAAGCAAGAAAACATTGAAGTGAAGAAGGTAACATTGAAGCAAGAAAACATTGAAGTGAAGAAGGTAACATTGAAGCAAGAACGTGGAAGAAGTGAGGGGTGAGGCCTGCCTGTATCTGGGGAAAGATCATTCCAGGCAAAGGGAACAGGAAGTGCAAATTCCCTGAGGCTGGATTGTGCTTGCTTTGTTAGGGAACAGCTAGGAGACTAGTATGGCTGGAGCGGATTGAGAGGAAGGGTAGGAGATGAGTGATAGACATGATTGTCGAGCCCGCGGTGGACTTCTGTCTTTGTCAAATACAGTATTTCCACTCCCATCGTGGGTAAATCGCCACTAGTATAAACCTTACTGAAAAACTAACTGATGTGACCAAGGCTGCCATGAAGGGAAGTACGGAAGAGACGGGGGAACTGGTTTTGGACTGGGGTGCAGTGTAAAGATGTCCCGGAAGGTCTGCTGAAGTCTGCGGCCATTTGAGCTGTGCTTGGTGATACCGTAGTGCAGTTTTCCTGCAGAGGGGCGAGGGATTAGGTCTGCCTGGCAGTGTTGACACATAACAGGCCCCCAATAAAACAAAACAAAACTGCAGAGCCAGGGGAGCCACGGAGGGCTGTGGCGGGCAGAAAAAGGTAGTTGAGAAGTGGCAGGACAACCCAATTCAGGGTGCGTACCCAAAGCTCAAGTGAAGCGGAAAAGATGCCCCGTCTCCTGCCCCAAAGTTCTAAGCATGCGCAGTAATGCCTCTAAAGGTCCGCCTTTCTTCTCAGCCTAGGCTCCACCCCGTGGGCATCCTAAGGGAGATGGGCGGGGTTAAAGGCGGGACCAAAGTAGATTGAACGCTCTTTTGACCAATTATCTAGCGGGGTATTCGGCCTTCAGTGACAGGAGCTCAGAACAAAAAGGAGGGCCCGCTCCTTGACGGTGAAAACCAATGAAAATCAGGCAGAGGCGTGGTATGGCGGTGAAATCACGCCTCTTCGGTCAAGACTCGCCCTTCATTCTTGCACTGCCTCACCCCAGGGAGCAAATCCGATTGGCTGGGTGACAACCTCAAAGGGCGGGGCCGCACACGTTCACAGTGGGAATGAGCTAGCGGTGTGGGAGTGGGGGGGTGGGGGGAAAGCAGCAGGGCGGGGTTAGACTCTGCCCTACCTAAAGTAATAAAGGCCAATGATTCTCCCGGCCGCCTCTCCTAGAAAAGTCACCTGCTCGCGAACCTTTAAAATTCCTGCCTACCGAAGCACCGCAAGGAACTAAGACTGACTGCCTCATCTTTTTCTTCCTTGCAAAAGTCCCGTTTGCCACCATGGGGGATGTACCAAGTGAGATCGAGTAGGGGGAGTGAGTGGTGACCGGTACGCTGGTTATTGACTGCTGCCCACTTCGGCGCTAGCAAACTTCTAGCAAGACCGGACCTGAGTACTAAACAATATCTACACTTCCCTCTGGCGCCGTTCCAGGGCGGGCGCCACATTCCCTGGTGGGCGCGCAATGGCCGCGCCCCCTCCCGCTGCGGACGGGTCTTTTGGTACGTGCAGTCCGAGGTGAGTCCCCTCCCTCCACTTCACCCTGTCCAGCGCGTGCGTGCGCATGCGCGGAGCGCGGCGCGCGCGGCGGTTGGGTCGTTGGCAGTTCGGCCCTGGGATCCGCCGCGTCTCCACGGGCAGTCGGCTCTGAGCCGCGAGCTGCTGTGAGCTCTCGGATTCGAGCCGGCGCCGACGGGCCCGGGGGCGTCGCCCGCAGCGGCCAAGCTCATGGCCGACTGAGCGGGACGCCGCCTCCGCCTCAGCCACCGCCGCCGCCGCCGCCTCCTCCTCCTCAGCCGGCGGCGGCCCGGGCCCAGCAGCCATGGCCGAAGACTACTGGGACGGGCGCCTGCGGCGAACTGGAGGAGGAGAAGGAGGTCGCGCGGCCTCAACCCGGGCCGCCGCCCCAGGCGCCTCCGCGCCGTCCCCGCGGCGTTGAGGTTGTTCGCGCGCCCCCGCCGGTGAGTGCGTCCCCGAGACGTGGGGTGGAAGCTGCCCTTCCTCCTACAGAACCAACCCAGGCCCCGGGCGGTGCCCAGGGGTCTGAACTACACCGCTGGCATGGGCCCCCTCCCTCCAGCGAATTGCCCAGAATGCACCGGGGCAGGGGGGTCATTCAGGGCCTCCCTGACCTTGGCCCCGCCCTGGGCCGGGGCTGGGAGCTGGGGGTGGGAAGCATTGTGGGTGCTAATGGGGAGCGGGGTGATCCAAGGACCAGAGGGTGTGGAAATGGGTGGCAGGGTGGTGAGAGTGTCGAGATTTGCTAATGGGGGCCTGAGCTGTGGAGGGGTCGGAGCATGTGGTTTAAGTCTTAACCGCTGTGTAAGGTTTGGGGCCCAGTGTGTGCTAATGGGGTGGACGGCGGTGGAGGGACCCAAGCGTGTATAATAGGGGACAGGATGTAAGAGAAGTGTTGGGATATGTAAATGGGGTTCTATTTGTAGAAGGGCCCTCTGTTAACGGGGGAGAAGGTGGTAGAGGTACCAGAAGATGTGCATATAGGATCAGGGCTCTGAGGCCCTGTGTGTGGTGATGAGGGTCGGGATGGTGCTAATCCTGTGTATTTGTCCATGAGGGACCGCACTGTGTGAGAGTCTAGAGTGTGCTCAGGGAGGGCAGGGTAGCAGAAGAACTCGAGTGTTGAGAGCGTGCTAATGGGAGTCATAGCTGTGGAGAGTATGTGCATGTGGTAATAAAAGTCTGGGTAGTATGAGCCCCAGTCTGTACTAATGGGGGCAGAGTGGTGGGACACCTGAGCCTGTGCTAATGGTTAGAGTTGTGGATATATGGGGGGGAAGGGGGCAGTGGTGACGAAGGTATCTTAGCACTGTAAGAAGTTCAGTGTATTCAGAATCAAGATGGTGTGAGATCAGTGTGTGTCCATGAGGACAGGGGATGCGAGATTCTAGGACGCGGTAAGGAGAGGCAGGGTAATATATGAAGCTCGAGTAACTGCTAATGTGGGTTTAGAGCCATGGAGGTGCTTAAATGTGTGTCAGTGGGGGGAGAATCAGATCAGTATGAGGTCTGGAATATATGCTAATGAGACTCAACATTGTAAAGACACTGTGTGCTTGTGTCCACGGGGGTGGGGAGGGGGGTTGGGATGTGTTGAGGTTACAGGGAGTGCTAATGGGGGATAGAACTGTGGACGGTTTCTGTGTGCAATAAGAAGGCTCAGGGCTGTGAAGGGATCCAAGTTTGAACCAATAGGGGTCATAGCTGTGGACAAGTTGAAGCAAAGAGAAATAAGGAATAGGAATATGTGAAGGTCTAGGTGTGCTAAAGTGGATTAGATCCCTGGATGGCTGAAGTGTGTGCTAATGGGGGTTCAGGCTGAGTGGAGACCTGTGTGCACTAATGAGGGTCAGGCCATCGTAGAACAGTGTGTTTGTGTGTCCCTGGGGATAGGGCTGAGTAAGGGTTCAGGGTGTGCGAATGGGGAGGCACTGTGAGGCCCAGTGGGTGCTAATAGGGGTCAGGGTGAAGTGAAGGTTCAGCTTGTGCTGATGGGAGGTGGCAGGGGGAGAGCAGTGGGAGGACCAGAATGTGTGTTAATGATGGTCAGAGCTGTGGAGGGGTCTGAGCGTGGGCAAAAACAGTCAGGTCAGGGGTCTACAAGGTTCACTTTGTGTTGATGGGATTTAGGGCACGGGGAAAGTTCACTGAATGCTAATGTGGGTCAGCTGTAGAGGGTCCCAAGTGAGTGTTAATGGGGAGTGAGTGCTGTGGAGAAGCTAACAGGCAGCTGGGCCTGAGAGGAGCCCAAGAATGTGGTGGTAGTAAGAGTTAACTCAGAAGGTTCTGGTGCTGTGTTGGGACTTTGTGTGCTGATGGGAGTTAGAGATAAAGGGAAATTGCAAGTGCTGATAGCAGTTAAAATACAGAGAGGCCTTCTTGAGGGTCCAGTGTGTACTGAAGGAAGAGGACACAGGGTCCGTGTGTGCTTATGGGGGCCCAGACAGGCTGTGGATACCGTGTTCCTGTGGGAGTTAGTAGAGTGCGATGACTGTGTCCTCACTGGTCAGTGTGGTGTGAGGTGGTGGGTGTCCTTCGGTATGAAAATATTCAAGTTTTACTACATATTAATGTTCAAGTGTCTCTGTTCACAGGGGCCCACCCAGGGCCCTCCTGCTGGGAGTGTTGCATGATTCAAAGATTTTTTACCCCATCTTTCTAACATACCCCCCAAAACTGTCCAGCCCTTGGAGTTTCCAGTTAGAGGTCATGGACCCATGGCTCCTTCTGGCTCCCTCATCATCATCCATCCAGCCCTACTTACAGTCTTCCCCCACACACCCCGAAGTCCCCCATTCCCTCCCTCAACAGACAGACTGGGTATCATACTGTACGGACATAAGAGAGTCTTTGGGGGCTGGTTATGCTTTACCCTCCTCAGCCTCAAGTCCAGTGTTCAGCCTCCTATGTCAGGATTCTGTTGTTTTCCTGAGTTCTCTGAATGGACCTCATCCTCTTTACTGAGGTTTTTCAACTAGACTGGCCCCTCTACCCCTCCTGAGGGTGGTGAAGTCAGGCAGGCAGAAGCAGGGTGTGGGGACTGCTGGGTAAGCACCTGATTTCAAGGTAACAGATGACCCACTTCTCTCCTCGAATCCAGCCCCAGCCACATCCTCGACCTCCTATCTAGCTTCACTTCCCTTGGGCCCAGGGCCATCTTAGGCCCTGCTGTGAGTCCAGATGGTTCCTGGGCCAGGTCTTACCCCCTCCTTGCTGGCCCAGAGCCCAGGAGGAAGCAGAAGACGGCCGGCCTAAGCCTTTGGTGGCCCCATTCCCTCCAGCAGCCCCATCTAGGTAGGTCATCTTCCTGCCGATGCCAGCGTCCCTGGGCCACCTTGTCGAGTTGTTCATGAGTAGCAGGGACTCACCCTGGTAGAGGTTGGCCCTAGGCCCTCAGCCCCCTGATTCATTAATTTCTGCCATAAGCACTTTTTGAGCATCTACCCTGTGTCAGTCACTGTTCCAGGTCCTCAGGATATAGCCGTGACCTAGACAGACAGAAATCTACCCTGGCGGAGCTGATCTTCTAGTTATGGCGGTGAGGAGACAGACAGTAAAGAATAAAGAATCCAATAAGTAGATGGTGTCATTTCTGAGGAAGTGATGAGTTCTGGGGGATAATTGGCAAGGTAAGGGAGCTCAGGATGGTTGAGATTTTAAATAAGGTTGTTTGTGGAGGGTTATCTATGGAAAAAAGGTAATATTTGAGTAATAGCCTGAAGCGGGTAAGGGAGTGAGCTGTTTTTGAAACCTGAGGGAAGGGTGTTCCAGGTACTGGGAACAGCCAGTGCAAAGGCCCTGAGGTGGGACTGCTGGGTGTGATTGCAGACCAGCAACTAATACCACAATGATTAAGGGGGGGGTGAGGCCAGAGAGGTAATAGGGGTGAATGGAGTAAGAACTTGTGGGCCACATTGAGGACTGGGAAGTTTATTTGGGGTGGTAAGGGAGATGTGGTGCATTCTCAAGTAAAAGAGAAATGTGACTTGCCTTGTAAAAAATCTGGGTAGGCCCTGTAGGTCTCAGCCTGACTGAACCTTTCCAGGAGTCCTCAGGACAGCTGGTATGCATTGAGACCCACCCCACCCAGTCTGGGCAGGACCCCCCCCCTCCCGCACCCCTCAGCTGGGTAGACCAGTGGAATAGTCCACTAGTCACCGTGACAGTGGTTGCTAGGGGAGGTGGGAGGTCCTAGTGGCCACAGAGAGCAGTCTGCCTTGGCAGTTGGGGACAATGTGGGGCTGGTGCCAGCGGAACATGCCATTCTATGGGCATGCCCAGGGCCATGTCAGTGGTCCCGAGGTCCTGGGCGAGCCCCCCGCTCCACCCATGGCCAGGTCTATCACTGCCGCTGCACCTGAGAATACCTGCTGTGGAGCCCTCTGTTCCCACAGTGAGACTGCCCCCATAGAGACCAACATTCCATCGGTTGGTCCCTTACCTTCAGCCAGCCACCCAAGCCTCAGTACCCAGGTGGGCTCCTTAAGATCAGGGGCCCCGGAGCTGGCCATTGGTGGGCAGGCACTGACAAGAGGCCCCATCCATGCCAGGAATCCTGAGTGGTTCCAGGGCTCCACAGTGGTTGGGTGGACACCGACACAAGTTCGGTTCAGTGTGTTTCACTAGATTGTCATGGGTTTTAGGGGGCCTATGGTAGTCAGGCAGATGCTAACATGGGACCTATTCCCATCCGTACCCCCTGCTCAGGTCGCCATGGATCGGATGAAGAAGATCAAACGGCAGCTGTCAATGACACTCCGAGGGGGCCGAGGTGTAGACAAGACCAATGGTGCCCCTGAACAGATAGGCCTGGATGAGAGTGGTGGCGGCGGCGGCAGTGACCTTGGAGAGGCCCCCACCCGTGCCGCCCCTGGGGAACCTCGCTCTGGACGGGGACCACTCACCTCTGCACCAGGTAGGTCTACTGACCATTCTCACCCCTAGACTGGTCCCCAGGTGCTGCCTCCATGTGGAGTTCCTCTTAGACTTGTGTTCTTTTCATTTTCCTTTATCCATTTTCTCTCTCTTCCCTGCCATCCTCTCAGTACCCTCTCTATCCATCTGTGCCCCTTTCGTTGGCTTTGTGCCCAGGCCTCAGGGTAAGGAAGGGTACCCGGCCTGCCAAAGCTGCCCCAAGCCTCCCTTTGCCCTTCTCCTGCACTCTGTAGTGGCCTCCTCAGGCCTCCTGCTGCCTGCCTGCCCTGGGCCTGCCTTCCAAGGGCCTTTGGCTACCTCTACCTCTGCCTGCCCCCTGGCCTCGGGCCAGCCGGCATCTCAGCTCACCCCTGGTACCGGGTGCTTCACTAGGTGACTGTTCCCCCCTACCCCATTCAACCTATCCTGACCTGTCTGAACCTCCCTGGGCCTTGCCACCCTCTCCCCGAGGGCCTCCAGGTTGCTCTGAGGGCCGTATGCACACCTCTATGATGAGGGAATGTATTCCATGGGGGAAGGGGTGTCCTGGGGCTCCTGACTCCACCTGGCCTGCCCTCCCCCTGTCCGCACCACCAGAGATTGTACACGAGGACTTGAAGATGGGGTCTGACGGGGAAAGTGACCAAGCTTCAGCCACGTCCTCGGATGAGGTGCAGTCGCCAGTGAGGGTGCGCATGCGCAACCATCCCCCGCGCAAGATCTCCACTGAGGTGCTGAACCCCCTGTCCGGGGCTGATGGGGCTGACAAATAGGGTTGGACCTGGGGAGGTGGAGCTCATGGTCCTCTTTCTCCTCTGTCTTACCTGCTAGGACATCAACAAGCGCCTATCACTACCAGCTGATATCCGGCTGCCCGAGGGCTACCTTGAGAAGCTGACCCTCAATAGCCCCATCTTCGACAAGCCCCTCAGCCGTCGCCTCCGCCGTGTCAGCCTGGTGAGTATCTTCTTTCCTTTCCTCTGTTCCCCTTCCTCCTCCTCTCTTCCTAAGTCCCCTCCCCTGAGCCTGCTTCAACCTGCCTCTCTTATCCCACAGTCGGAGATTGGCTTTGGGAAACTGGAGACCTACATCAAGCTGGACAAGCTGGGCGAGGTGAGGGACAGCCAGGAGGCCCATGATGGAGATGGCTTCACTGGGAACTCGCTGCAGCCTCGAGCTCCTTTTCTGTCTCTCCTCCTCACTCCCCAGGGTACCTATGCCACCGTCTACAAAGGCAAAAGCAAGCTCACAGACAACCTTGTGGCACTCAAGGAGATCAGACTGGAACACGAAGAGGGAGCACCCTGCACCGCCATCCGGGAAGGTACAGACATCCGGGAAGATGCGCTTCAGGCTTCCTGGGCTCTCCTGCTGCATGCGCACACACACACACCCACACAACCATAGTGAAATCAGACCCTAGGGGTTCTGGGACTTCCTCCTGACACTTGGGGCTTCCTGAGAAAGTACCCATTACCTGTATATCTCAGTAATAATCAACGTAACCAGGAATCTGTTCCTGTTTGGGCAAAAGAGGCAGATGAGTTGGAAAGCAAGATGCTTGATTTGGTTCTGAGAGCTTCCCTGAAAGTGCTCGACAGTTTACTTGGTACAACAGTTCGAGTCAGAACATCACATGCATTGAATTCTAATTACGTAGAAACTGAGTATGCAAACTCAGTTTCACGTGAAGCTGCAGGCCTGTGTACTGAGGATTGGAGCAAGGCCCCTTTCCAGAAACCAAAAACAGGTTGTGAAAATATAGTGTCACATAAACCTGGGGCTGCAATCCCAGGGTCTTTCGTACTCTTAATTTCCACATCTGGAACGTGAGAACACAGCTGCCTGGCATTGGGTGGGTTAGAGCCAGTGACTGTGAGCCACCACCCCAAACTACACAGGGAAAGGAGGAAACCCTGGGCCTGTCACTGTCTAGTCCTCGTCTCTGTCCTGAGGGTGGGTCCCTGACTCTTCCCTCATCGCACCCCCATGCTTCCTGCAGTGTCCCTGCTCAAGGACCTCAAACATGCCAACATCGTCACGCTGCATGACATTATCCACACGGAGAAGTCCCTCACCCTTGTCTTTGAGTACCTGGTAAGGTTGGGTGCCAGTGGGTCCCAGGGGGAGGTGGGGAGATGGCCGGGAGCCAAAGAATGTGACCCTCTTTCCTCTACCTGCTCTTCCCTCCTCAGGACAAGGACCTGAAACAGTACCTGGATGACTGTGGGAACATTATCAATATGCACAACGTGAAAGTAGGTGTGGGGCAGGAAGCAGGGGCACAGAGGGGCCCTACTCACACACTCCACCCACAAATCTCCCAGAAATGACTTTTCCCATTTGGCTTTTCTGCTGGGAACCCTTGGAGGGCCTTGGGACCCTGTCTTCTTTTGTGAGACAAGGCCCTGGGCTCAGTGTCTGTGTTTGGGAGGGGGAGCAGTGCCTTCTGGGAGTCAGGCTGCTGGATACTCGCTGACCTGTGCCTGTCGTTCCTGGGTCCCTAGCTGTTCCTGTTCCAGCTGCTCCGTGGCCTGGCCTACTGCCACCGGCAGAAGGTGCTACACCGAGACCTCAAGCCCCAGAACTTGCTCATCAACGAGAGAGGAGAGCTCAAGCTGGCCGACTTTGGTACCCCCGACCTCTCACTTCTTCCCAATGATCCCCAGCCTTACTCTCCCAATCTCTCCCATCCCCATGACCACCTAGTCTCAGGTCCCTTCAGCCTTGCCAGGCTTTGCTTAGGACACCCTCAATCTTAACTGCCCAGGACTTTAATTCCAGCTGTCTCTTCTCTCCACCTACCAGGCCTGGCCCGGGCCAAGTCAATTCCAACAAAAACCTACTCCAATGAGGTGGTGACACTGTGGTACCGGCCCCCCGACATCCTGCTCGGGTCCACGGACTACTCCACCCAGATTGACATGTGGTGAGTACAGGTGGAAGTGTGGCAGGGGCTGTGGTGAAGAAAGTAGCTTGGTCACAGTGGCCAATCAGCCAGCTGCCTCCCTATTCATTCACTGTGCCCTCCCTGCCCAGGGGTGTGGGCTGCATCTTCTATGAGATGGCCACAGGCCGGCCCCTCTTCCCCGGCTCCACGGTGGAGGAACAGCTGCACTTCATCTTCCGCATCTTAGGTGAGGAGGCACGAGCCCCAGGAGCTGTGGGCACATGCAGGGAGGCCCTGTGAGATGCTTAGGGGAGTACCTCTTCCCGACAGGAACCCCAACTGAGGAGACATGGCCGGGCATCCTATCCAACGAAGAGTTCAAGACATACAACTACCCTAAGTACCGCCCTGAGGCCCTTTTGAGCCACGCACCCCGGTGAGGCTGGTGGGTGGCTGGGTGGGTGTCAGAGGCCAGAGTGCCCAAGCTCAATTTAAAGCAGGTCCTCTTGTCCTTGCGGTAGACTTGACAGCGATGGGGCCGACCTACTTACCAAGCTGCTGCAGGTGAGACCACCTTCCTGGGCCAACCTTGGGGCAGGAGGAATTTCAGGTGTGGGGAAATGGGGAGCTCCAGGGGTAGGGAAGAAGAGAGGCCTGCTCTGTGAAAGTGCCAGTCCTACCTGCCCTCCTCCACTCAGTTTGAAGGTCGAAATCGGATCTCCGCGGAGGATGCCATGAAACACCCATTCTTCCTCAGTCTGGGGGAGCGGATCCACAAACTTCCTGACAGTGAGTGGCACTGGGGAATGCACTAGCTGGTGGGCAGTGGGGAGCAGGACTGCTGCGAACAGCTGGGCAGCTTGGCTAGAGCTCTGGCTTAGCCGCCTCTGAGGGGGTGCACCCTTGTTCCCATATGTGATCTGTTTATTACAAAAAAGTTACTTTTCAATTCCTTTTACCTCTCATGGAAATTTTCAAATCTACATACAAATAGAATATTTATCTTTTTTAAAAGTAAACATTTCCTTGTAAATTATATACTGAGAAATGCACAGATCATAAGTATACTGCACAATGAGTTTTCACAAACTAAACACAGACATGACATGAATTTACAGGTCAAGAAACTGGATGTAAGAGGTTCCCCTGAAGTGCCCTCTCGATTCTTTAGCTATTCCCCCCCCCCCCCCCCGCTGCCCCAAGGGTTAACACTAGTTTGACTTGTAGTGGTACGAATTTTCCCTTTCCTTGTACTCTGCAGAAATGGAATCAGAGGGGGTGTTTTCTTTTTACATCGAACTTTAAAACGTTAGCATGGATATTTAAAAATTAAGTATCTTTATATATTAGACCAAATACTAATAGGAGTCCCCAAGTACTACAACAGGTTATCAACTCATGGCCGATCTGGTCTTTATCTATTAGGTTGATGCAAAAGTAATTGCGGTTTTTGCAATTATTTTTAACCTTTTAAACCACAATTACTTTTGCACCAACCTAATACATTCCCTCTGATTATTTTGAGTCAAATCTCAGACACATCCTTCATCTATAAATAATTTCAGCATGTATACGTAAAATATTTTTTTAAACATAAAATCATTATTGCACCTAAAAAATAAATTGGCTCACTTATCTCTCCACTGGACTAATATAAATCAAATCCCAAATACCATCCATCACCTAGACTTAACAGGTGGTAATTGCAATCACATTATTACACTTGATAAAATTAATAATGGTTTCTTGGTGTCATGTAATAGTCCATATTCTATTTTTCTTAGTTGTACATGGTTTGTAGGATTATTTGACAGGTGAAAGTCAAGTCTCTCAAAGAAAAGGCAGTTTTATTCCCCCAGTGGAGCCATATGGGAGGTGGTCCTGGATGGCCTTGTAGCACATTCCCTACTTCTGTCTCTCCTCCACCCACAGCTACTTCCATATTTGCACTAAAGGAGATCCAGCTACAAAAGGAGGCCAGCCTTCGCTCTTCGTCGATGCCTGACTCAGGTAGATGTGGCTCTTACCCTCTCCCTGCCCCATCCACCTACCTGCTTGTCCACCAACAGCCATCCGCTCTGCTTTTGCCCACAGGCAGGCCAGCTTTCCGTGTGGTGGACACCGAGTTCTAAGCCGAGTTCTAAGCCACAGACCCAGGCCCCAGCAGGCAGCAGCTGGAGGGATGCCATACCCCTCACAGGGCAGCCCCCAACTGCATCCTCCCTGCTTGCCACCTGCCTGACTCATGCTCACCTGCCCACATGTCCCCTGCTGCCTGTCCAAACACCTGATCATTGGCCTGTCAACCCACCCATTGGCCTGTCTGCTGGGTGCTAACAAAGCTCTCAATGCTCCTTCGCCTGGTCTGTTTGTCTCTTTCTCTCTGTCTCAGTAGTTGCCGGCGGACAGCATGGCCGTGCCAGCCTCCCACATTGAGGCCAGGCCTGTACCCCTCCCCATCATGCCCTCCCCCAGGACCACTCACTACCCCATGGCCAGCCAGGGGGCCAGAGCTAGCCCAGGCAGGGGTTCTCGACTCAGACAAGATGTGGCGATGCCTTGGGTCTGAGACTTTCCCTGCCTGCTTTCCTGCCTGCCCCACCTGCCTCATGTTTTGTGGGCTGTTTGTTTGTTTGTTTGTTTGTTTCATTCATTGTTGTTTTTTAATTATTTTAAATGAGGTTTTCATTTTTTAAATGCAATATCTCTGTATACAGACTGGCTGGGCCCCACCCCCTGCGTGTGGCCCTCCCACAGTATTTTGTGCAATGAAGCCCCACTCCCAGCCTTTCCAAGGCAGGGACACAGCCCCTATTCAAAACCCTGACCATCACCAGACCCTGGGGTCGGCTAAGGGAAAGCATGCCTCAAGTACTCGCCTTCCGACCCCCGCCTGCCATCCCCAGCCACAGGGGTACCTGGGCCCTACTGGAGACTCTGGGAGATGGACAAGGTGGGGGCCCCCACTCTTTCCCTCTTGCAGTCCCATAGCTGGGGTCTCTTTCCTTCTCAGGGTCTCCCTAGCCCAGCCCTCCTGCTCCCATCCCACTCGGTGCTGTTGAGTAGGGGCCCTGCCAGGAACTGACCAACTCAGTGAGGAGCCATAGTGTATATGTGCACAGGCAGGGACAGGGGGGCAAAAGGAGGGGTTGTACCTACGCGTTAGCCCCTAACCCCTGGGGAGGGTGAGGCAGGGCAGGGACAGTCTCTGGGGTCAGTCCCAGATGGGTGGTTACCTCCCCTTCCTCCACTCTAAACCCTGGGTCCCTCAAATGGGGTGGGAGGGCAGGGGTGGGCGCCCTCCTAGTGGGGTTTGGGGGGTTGGGTTCCTGAATGCACCATAATCGCTGTATGAAATATTAAAAAGTCTAAAGTGAAAAATGTGATTGAAAATCCCTACAGGGGTGAGGGTGGGCTTGACCCAGGGTGAGTGCTGGGACCACAGTGAATTCATACCTGGTCCCATAGTGTAGGAGAACATGGGGGGTGGGCCAGGGACACGTCACAGCTATGAAAAAGGCATCAGGGTTTGCACACACACCGGTGGAACAATGAAGCAGGTAAGTCAGGCTGAATAGAGGATGGGCTAAGAATCAAGCAGACAGAGGAGTTGTGTTTACCCAAGAATATGAGGAAGCCAGCTAGAGGATAGAGACAGGAAGGTGTAGGGAGGCTGTTTGGAAAACACATGAAAGGCCCAAAAAACCAGGAGGTGGGGAGATGAGGCAGCAAGGCCCAGTATGACCACCACATGTCTCACTGGGACACCATAAGGCAGGTCAGTTGGAGAAGGAATATGAGAAGAGGATAGATTTTGGACCACTGAGTGGGTAGGGGAATCCTGTAACACATGGATTAAAATCAGGAGTGAGTCCATCAATGGAACTTGAAGTTTGGATCATTATTGTCTAGGAAGTAATGAAAACCACGGTGAGACATGGGTGAGATAACCCTGGGAAGGATGCAGTCGTTTGTGAGAGGCCACAGGTAGAATGGCACAGCCTGGGACTTTGCCTAAGGTGTGAGGGTAGCCAAGGCTTTGATTCTCTTTGTCCTGAGAGTTCTAGCCCCTGTCCCACCATTTTGGGCAAAGCCAAGACTAGACTTCCAAGCAGAAAAGGTGGGGTGGGCAGGGCCAGGTAAACAATGCAGGTAATAGCAAGTCTTACTATGCTGGTTACTGAAATCCAGCGGCAGGGGCCCAAGGGCCTCTAATCATTACACTGTGTTCCTGTATGCACTTTGGTTATATCTCAGCTTGCAGCCTCAGGGTTCCATGATGGCTGTCATGGCCCCAGAGGTGGGAAAGCAAGCAGGGAAAACGGCACTCTCCCTCCCTGTCTGTTTCCTGGTAACAAACAGGGCTGCAACTTCCTGTGCCATCTCTTGGCTAGGACAAGATAAGGAAGTTGTCCTCCTTCCTGGCAGCAAGGGAGGCTGGAAAAATTGAAGACCTTGCAAAGGGGGACAAGAGAGCCAGGCCAGACTTAGAAGGGCTAGAATTCACACAACTGCTCTGGGAAGTGGTAGGGTCACCGGTGTGGGCAGAAGTGGGCTTCTGGAAGGTGGAGAGAATGAGTCCAGCCCTGGGGAGGGAAACCTCTTGGACTGTAGGAAGGACTGGCCACCCAGGTAAATGGGGAGGAGTCTGCAGAGGGGCAATGAGGAGAGCAGTTGGGCTTGAAAAGCAATGTGCTATGTGCCAAACCCAACTTGAATGCCGCTATGGGGACCCCCAGGTGAAAGGGCTGCTCCCTTTTCTTCCTCAGAGATTATGCAACTGAGTTGTTACCCCTCATCCGTGCCAGGTCTGGGCTGGGGTCTGGAATAAGTAATGAAGACAATCTCTGCCCCACAGAGGTAAATTATGAGATCGTGTATGTGGGGCGGGGTTGAAATTGTGCACAGAGAGGGTATTCTGGACACTCCAGGCCCAGGGACCTGTGTGCATGCGTGGGCCTAGAGGTGTGGAGAGGCGAGGTGTGTTCTTGCCTGTGGGAATGGCTGGTGAAGTGAAAGAAGTCACTGAAACAGACCCAGGATCGTGAGCCTGTCCTGGGGAGTTTGTGGGATGGTCAGATGGGGATAACCAATAGACAGGTATGTAGATGCAGGGAACCAGAGGGAAATACTACTGTTATCACCAATAGGGAGGGTGGGGAGCCCTAGCAGAGAAAAGAATGGCGTAACCTAGTGCAATGATTCTGAATTGGAGATAATCCTGCCCTGCCCCCAGGGGACTTTTGGCAATGTCTGGAGACACTTTTGGTTGTCCCAACTGGGGGGCGCTAACGGTATGTATAGAGGGAAGAGGCCAGGAATGCAGTACAACATCCTGCACAACTTCCCAAAACAGAAATGCCAACGGTGCGGAGATTGAGAAACCCTGGCCTAGTGTAACGATTCTCAAACTTTTGGTCTCAGGCCTTTTATATTCTTTAAAGTTGAGGACATCCAGAAAGCTTTTGCTTTTGTCACAAAGCCTCTGAAAAATACCACCACACGTGCAAGAGAGAATGACAATACAAAAGTATTGTGAAACTAGTTTTGACTTTGTGAACCCCCTAAAGGGCCTCCTGAACGGATTGAAGCCTAGGACCACAGTTTAAGTATCTCCAGCCTAGTGTTTAAGGTCACAGCTCGAACTGGAATTCCTTTATTCAAACCACAGCTCAGCCACTTACTGGCTGGAGCAAAGTGAACTAACATTTCTGGTCCTCAGCTTGCTCCATTGTTGCCCATGGGCGACTGGTATTATCTGCTGCCCAAGGCTACTATTTACTGCAATAAAGCACTTAAGGCTGTTACTAGTTATCATTGCTGTAACTCCGATAAATACACAGGGCCTGGGGCTGACTTCCATTCAACAGTCTTATGGAGAGAACAAACCTAGTTCAGACAGGGAAGCAGTCCGCAGGCCTGGGTGGCGCTGTGGAGGTGGTGACCTCTTTTGCATTGGATTTTGATAGACTAGAAGGGTAGTGCATTGAAAGAAGGGCATCCTGGTCCAGCTTACAAAAACGCCGCTCCCAGGGTAGGGACCCGCGGTCCCCAGCAGAGAACCGAAAAGACCTGGTACCTTTGTGTGTCCTCGAGCAGTCCCCACTAGGTCCTCGTCTACCTCGGGGACCTCTGCCTCCACCCTCCACACAACCATTTTCAGGGACTCAACATGGCGTTAGGATCCCACAAGGCACCTTTGTCTTTCTTAGCTCCCAACTGGAGGTTTTACCCCGCCTATTAGTCTCAAACATCACCGCCCACGGTCCAATGCGGGCCTAACGCTTGGACGTTGTCCCACCGTGGCCTGTTTCCAAGATTGTTGGAGCCCCCGGCTGGTTGGGGGGCTCCGCTTCCGTTTCCGGGCCAGAATCCGGAAGTGGCAATTGAGGGGGGACTCCTCTATCCCCCTGCGAGGGCTGTAAGAGGAGGACGAATGGCGATGGCGGCGGTCGCAGCGAATCCTTCGGCTACGGCCGAGGACCCAGAGCCACAGCGCGAAGCGGTGCCGGGCCTAGAGAGCCAGCGGCGCCAGATCGAGAACGGCGAGAGTGGGCGAGAGCGTCCACTACGGGCCGGCGAAAGCTGGTAAGACTGGGCTGCGAGCGAGGCCTTGGCTATAGGGATAGTGGGGGTGTTGGTGATGGTGGAGAATGTGGCACCTAGGTCCGCAGTTCGGTGGGGGCTGGGGTGTGGCCCGTGGCCTGTGGGACGGAGAACGAGCGGGGCAGAGGGGCGGGGAAGTGCCTGTGAGTGATCGCTTGGTCTGGGAAAGAGGCGTGGCCCGGGTGGTGGAGCCTAAAGCCTGAGAACCAGATGGGGTTCGTTATGGAGAGGTAGGGGGCGGGGCCTGAGAAGAAACGGCCTTGGGGGTGGGCCTGGTCCTGGGTAGAGGAACTTGGAACCTGGGAAGGAGGCGGTCCGGCGGCGGAGGTCGGGGGCGTGGTTTGCGTGGCGTCACGTAATCTGGGGGCGGGGCGATTGCTCCACGGAGCCTGAGAACGAGGCAAGGCGGTGACGTCGGGGAGAAGAGCGAAATCCGAGCTGTGGGCGGGAGAGGGGTCCCGTGCCTGGCAACGAGGTGCGTGACGTGCGCCGAGGGGCGTGTCCTGAGGCTAAGGAAAGACTGCCGCAGAGGGGAGGTGGTGCTAGTGAAGCAGAAAATGGCGCCTGCGAGTGAGCGAAGTTTGTGACGCGGCGAGGTTTTTGCTTTGGACGAGGCCTTCCCAGGTCGGAAGAAAGTGCAGGTGATTGGCGCGGGAGGTACCTTCGATGTTATATTTGTTTTCTGTTTTAGTACCGTTATTTTTTTTTCTTCAGGAAAAAAAAGAGCTATTTTTAAAATGTGAATGAGTATCTTGATAAATAGGGTTTTTTTAACTGATTTCTTGGCTAACCAGTGCTTGAAATCTGTTTCTGAGTTCTGTTTCTTTTTTGCCGAATTGTATCTCCTTTTTTAAATTATGAAATACGTAAGCCTTAAACAAATTATTTAAAACGTTAAAAGCCCAAATTGATGGACATTCTATAAAAATAAACGGCCGTTTTGAATAAACGGCTATTCAAAAATTTCAAGGTCGTGAAAGACAAAAGATGAACTGTTCCAGATTGAAGGAATTAATGGGATTTAACAAGTTGTGGTAACTAAATGCAACGTGCGATCCTGGATTGGATCCCGGCGCAGAAAAAAATAAATAATTGAAAAATGAGGCTTCTTTTCCTCATAAAATTTTCTCTTCTTTACTGTAAAAGATGTTAATGGGAAAACTGGTGAAATTTGACTAGGTCTGTAGATTCGATATTAGTACTGCTAATTTCTTGCTTTCGGTAATTGTGGTTATGAAAGAGAATATCTTTGTTTGAAGGAAGAACATGCCGGAATATTTAGGTGTAAATAATCATCAGTTTACTCTCAAATGGTTGAAAAAATAGGGTTTGTAAAAGTGTATTTAAAGAAAGAATGGTCGAGCAAATGGGTAAACTGTTAAATTTGGTCTTCTGGATGGGGGGCATACGTGAAATCTTTGTATTACTTTTGCAGTTATTCGGAGTCTATTTCAAAGTAAAAAAAAAACTTAAAGAAAGAACAATAAAACAAAAATTTGAATTCACCACTCGGGTTAAGATTCAGACCGTTACCTTAAGAAAGCCTTCTGTGCCCCTCCCAGATGAAAATCCCTCTCCCTGCGCCACAGGAAACTGTTATTCTGAATTTTTAATTTTGTTAAATGTTTTTCCACCACTGTATGCATCCCAAAATAGTATTTGTGGTCTAAGCTTTAATTTTATGGAGAATATATATGAAACCATCTTGGATGCATACCGTGTGCATTGTATCAGGTGGTACATGGTATCCACATGACGTCATTTGTGACGTTAGTCTTGATCACGTAGTGAAGGTGATATCTGCTCGGTTTCTCCACTCTAAAGGTACTATTTTTCTCTTTCCATGCACAGTAATTCTTTCAAAAACATAATCTATGTCCATCTGTACCTCAAAACATTTTAGCAGCTTCCCACCTCTTGCAGTGTAAATGGTAAAATTGTTAGTGGCTTGCAAGGCTTGATGATTGTGAGGCTGGTCCCCAGCCCTGATTTCTTCTCAGATCTCTCTGATTACCCTCCCCCTCACCTTCTCCAACCGGCCATATTGGACTCTTGCTGTTCCTCTAAGGCCACGAGCGGGCTCCCACCTCATGGCCTTTACAGGGAGGTCTGCCCATCTTACAGAGAGATCTTTAATCACCGTACTGGTAAAATATATATTCCTGTTACTGGAGAGACACGGTTGAGATTCCCTAAATCCGCAATACGAAACCAAACATTTTTTTTTTTTTTTTTACACCGTTAAGCTATAGCTCTCCAAGGAAAAGCCTCAGTCCATCCTGAGAATAAACAACAATAACTGGAATGTATTTATGGCCCTTTTAGAGGTGTTCAGGGTTTCCTTTTCGGGGGCATTGAAAATGTTTTGGAACTAAATAGAGGTTGTGGTGGCACAACATTGTGAATGTACTAAATGCCACTGAATTGTTCGCTTTTTAAATGGTCCGTTTTATGTTAATTTAAATTTTTTTTTGTTATATCAGTAAAAAAGTTAACCCACCAAGGTTGGTTCAGTATTGAAGCCAGTTTATCTCTGCTATTGTGGATAATATCAAGAAGCGTTTTTCCTTAACTCCATTTTTTTTAATATGTTTATTTAAGTAAGAGCAAAGCATCGCAAGGTTTTTTAATTTGCCGCCTATTTTCTAGGGGTTTGCTACAGTGGTCAGGAAATTTGTGTTTAAAGCATTTTGAAGTCATGAACTAACCCCAAAATCATATACCTCGTATCAATATTAATATTGGCACTTTCTGTCTTTTGTCAGCTGGTAGATCTGGGCAAGGGCAACTTATTTAATTTAATTTCTAGGAGAAGCTTGGATTTTAAGAGTAAATTACAATCTATGCTAGTATAGCTTCTTTGGCAAATTGTAGTTTTTCTTTTTGAGGATGAACCATCTACAAACGTAATCAGGGAAAGTGGAGGGAGTCTCTAGGTCTGTGCAGGGTGTGGGGTAGTTTCCTAACAGAGGTAAGCAAGTATGTGGTTCTTTGTTCAGGTAAGAAGGAGGATGGTTGGGTTCAGTGTTGCAGAATGGATAATGATGTGTAAAGGGAAAGCAACAGTTAGGTTTCATTGAAGGTTAAGGACTAGCCTAGAAATATTGCAGGTTTTCTGTCGGTGTAGAAAGCCGCACAGCACGGGGGAACCATTAATTTAATGAAGACCCTAGAACTAAACTGAAATTTTCACATGTTTCTTTGGGGATTGCTGCTGTAGCTCTTCACAACATAGTATATGCCTTAGCGACTGGATCTAATGAAAGACTAAAACAATAGGTCTCTGACAAATCTTTTGTAACTGAGTCAGTCTTCCTAGTGCTTGTTCAGACTTTATGAACCAAAAAGGGAAAAGCGTCTCTGAATCTAGAATCCTGGAGGGGGGAATCTTTTGGTAGAGAGTTACTGTACCAGTCTTGTTGCTTGAACATGGGTAGTATGCGTTTTAGCTTGAAAAGTATGCAGTTATTGAAAGATATTAGCATATCTAATTATATATGTAACCATAATCAGCATAGGAAGATAAACTATTTCATTTTGTCATTTTTTAAATACTAAGTTTGAAAGATGAAAGGGCTTTTATAAAAAACCTAATTAAAATTTGGATAATTTAGGTAAACCTAATGATATGCCTATTATCATTCCTTTTAGAGGGGGAAGTAGCTACCAAAACTACCCCAGAGATAGTTTAGGGATAAAAGACCATTTTAATAGTGTTATTCTGAATTTGGAGCCTGAATTTTGGAAAGACAAATCAAGAATAGTTGTTGGGGTTCTTTTTTGTTTTGTCTGTTTTAAATAAAACGACAGCAAGAAAACAATAGTTGTTAGAAAAGACAAGATATAAGTTGAAGTAAAGACAAGAAATGTAGTCAACTTTGTAAAACCACAGTGATAAACGGCAAAGATTATTAGGAGCTTAACTTTTATTTTTAAAGCAAGGAATCTCTTTTACATGGGTTAAGGTATTTTTTTAAATAAGTTAAGAGGATCTCAGAAAACACCAAGAGTTAACAATAATTTGGTGACGAAAAAAGAACTTCTAATTTGGGCATAAATTAATATGGTCATTTTACAGAAAAAAGCCCAAATTCTAATTTTGCTTCTTTGATACATTATTCATGTAACAATTTACAAGAAAGGATTTATTTATATTCCTTTATATATGTATTTAGGCTTATGCAGATATATAAATAATAAATTTGAAATAATGTCATTTGCTATCTGAACAAGCTAACAACCTTTTAATAAACAAGCAGGAAATCATCTCTTAATTTATATCTATTTCTATTTCTCTGTAATTGTATCTAATATAATTAACCAATTATGTAAATTATCTTAACCAAAACAACCAATTTTCTTTTCTCCAGACACAAGCGAAAACTACGGGACAGAAAATATTGTTTAGTAACTTATTTCCATAAACGCATACTTTATAACACCTTAACAAGTTTGAGGAAGCGTAAGTAAACATAAGTGACTTCAGCAAGATCAGTTGTACTTCCATATACTGGCAACAATAAATTCATTTAGGATAGCATCCCCAAAAAGGGGGGGATAGCATCCCCTTGTAGATGAATTTATTGTTGCCATTATATAGAAGTGAATATAACAATGCAGGTGCTTTTCAAGTGTCTTCGAATTATGGTTGTAATTTGTTTATGAAACTTCAGTCTTCTATGGAGCCTTCAGAAATTCAGGTTGTAGCCAGATCTTTTTGTTTTGCTTATAAGGAGTGATTTTAATGTTAATTCCTTAAAAATCTGCTTTAAAAAAAGTTGAACAATGCTTCTGTCGCATTGAATGCCCCATTGAGGATACATTAGCTTACCTGAATAAATTAACCTCCTAGACCGTCAATGGAAGCAATAAGAACCATGAAGGGGGGGGAAGGGTCAGTGTTGGGATCTTCTAGATGAGTGATGGAAGGTGTGTGGCATGAACCACAAGAGTGGGGAGAGTGTGTCCCTGCCATGAGTGAAGTGCAGGGTCTGTGGGGATCAGTGCAGCCCCCCAAAAAAAAAGCCCACAGAAATCTGCCTATTCAGGCTACTTGTTGACAATTGCAAGGTTTTTCTATTCCTCCACCCCCCCACCATCTCGCTAATAATCCTTTTATAAACTATAAACAAAAGAAAGTCCATTTTAAAAGAATCCCTTTTATTGGGTTAAATTGCTGGAGAAGTAACCAATACAATATTCCATATTTTTCATCAATTTTGTAGTTGTACGGGGGGAGGGGTGACAAAAAATGTACACACATGACTTGTATGCATCTTTTGTTACCGGTATATATTGAGTATTACAATTTTAATAGTTTTTTCCTTAAAATGTGTATACATTGTTTTTGCACCCTCTGTATTTAGTACAGCCTTCTATGTGTCAAAAATTGCATAGCAGAGCAGTTTGTGTGGGACAGGGATTGTACATCTGTGTGTATGTGAGCTTTTATGTTGAATCCCTGGGATCGAACAGTAACAGCTAACATTCATTTAGCACTTAATATATGTCAGTTATTTTCCAGATTTGAGAATTTCTCGTGACATTTTACAAAGACAGATTTCAACAGTCCGAAATGTTTATCCTAGTAGTACATGTAAAAGTTTCTCCTTTAAAAGAGAGCCAGACAAGCTGTACACTTAAAAATGGTTCCGATGGTACATTTTGTGTTGTGTTTTTTTGCCACAATTTTTTAAGAAGAGTGAGCTAGTCAACATAAGCTCAGAAATTTACATAAAGCCAAAATAAATGCTAAATATAAAAATGATGAAACGTGGCAGTATGCAGTCTTTGAAGGTAAACCTTATGATTTTAGTATTTTAAATTCTTTCCTGTTTCTGAGCAGATTTCAGAATTTAATAATCCATTTCTTAGCTGAAGATTTTTGCCTCCATTTGTATGTCCTTCATACAAACACTGCACACTTAACGAGTGGCTAAAGCTTTATAACATTAGCTGCAAATAACCGATATTTTGAGTCTTAATTGAACTGTTATACCACAGATTAATGCAAGTGAGTTATTTATTCTATAATAAAACCTCACGTTCCGTGGCACTGTGGGTGTGGGTTTTTTCCCCTTTATTGAGCACATTTTCTGCTCTTAATTAAATCTCTTTTAGTTTTCTGAGAAGTTAGGTAATCTGTCCAAATCTGAGTTGCATTGAATTAAGTTTTGCTCCTGATTTATTTTTATATGATGCTAAAACTTTTTTTCGTGTTGAATTCTGGAAAGAGTTGCTTTTTCTAATTAAGATAATTGACACATCACATTGTCAGTTTTAGGTGTACATGAAACTTGACTTACGTGTTGAGACTTTTAGTCTCATAACCTTGTGAAGTGGTAAAACTAAGCCCCAGATAACCATGTGACAGCCGTTACCTGTCTGGTCCAGGTTCCTTGTGGAGCAGCACTGGTACAGACAGTGGGAAGTGTACGTGCAGGGAGGAGAGCAGGACTCGAGCACCTTCCCCGGCTGCATCAACAATGCTAAGCTCTTTGAAGGTACCGGGCCTCTGCCTCCCCACCGCAGCCTAGCCCTGGAGTTCTTGTCCCTTCTGGTCCTACAAAGGATCGTGAGCCCCTTCTTTGTGCTAGGTCATTGGTGGGATGGCCAGCTGGCGCGTCACTTTCCTTCCCTGATTCTTCTCCCCCACCTCTCCCCATCCCCCGCAGACCAGATAAACTGGTGCCTCAAGAAGGGATTGGTGGAAGGTGAGGACTATGTGCTGCTGCCCTCGGCTGCTTGGCATTTCCTGGTCGGCTGGTATGGTCTAGAGCAGGGGCAGCCGCCCATTGAGCGCAAGGTATGGTGGGTGGGAAGGCTGCTGGGGGGAGATTCTGTGGGGCATGGGGTAGGAAGAAGGCCTTATAGGCCCTGGGTGGGTCCAGACCCTTGTGTCGTGTGTCTCCACAGATGCTGTATAGACACATCTGTGTCTGCACTCCTCTCCCCTCATAGGTACCTTGGTGTGTCCCCCGTGTGTGCTTGCCTGTGTATATGCTCCTCTGATCTCAGGCCGTTGTGCTGCGTCGGTGTATGCTGTGCGGGTACACCTGTATGTGCGCCCTTCTTCCCTTCCAGGTCGTAGAGCTGCGTGGCACCCAGAAGGTTGAAGTGTACCCAGTAGAACTGCTGCTTGTCCCGCACAGTGATATGGGCACACCCCACAGTGCTCAATTCAGCCAAATCGATTCTATTGGTGAGTCTGAGGGTCACAAACGAGTTGGCGTTTCCCAGCCACGGGTCACAGCTCGATGACCTCAGAATGCATGGGGTTCAGCTGTGGTAGACTGAGAAGGCCTTGGTCAGGTTAGGTAGAGGCCCCGAGGTGTTCTCTAGAGTCCCAGGGGTACGTGAGCCGCGTTGCAGTGGCTTTGCTGGGCGGGCTCCAGTCCTGGGTGTGGCTCAGCTGTTGTGGGTTCATCAGGGACATGAGGTATTGACCAAGTGTGCAAGGTCTGGGGGGGTGTGAGGGGGGTCTGGTGCTGAGAGGGGTCGATTATTCAGTGCCCCAGGACGACCTTGAATGTGTTCTTTCACCCTCCACAGACCTAGTTTTGCGTACCGCTCGAGAAAAGTTTCTGGTCCGCCCTGAGAAAGAGACACGACTCTGGGTCAAGAACTCACAGGGATCTTTTGAGAGGTTGTGCAACACACGTGTCACAGTGCTTGACGCTGCTCTCAAGTCTGGGCAGGTAAGGGTGGGGAGGGCTTTTCTGCTCTCTAGCAGTGCTTAGGCCGGGGGAAGTGAGCTAGGCCCTCCACGAATGCCTGTCCCACTTTCCTGTCTCTTCCTCCAACCAGTTGGTGGTCATGGAGACCCGAAGCAAGGATGGCACTTGGCCCAGCGCACAACCACAAGCTGGGTAAGCCCTTGAGGTATCTGGTCCAGAGCCGGGTCCCACAGCAGGCAGCACGATGGAGCCCGTGAGCACAGTTGCCCCACATGGAATACATGCTCGGCTGATAGTTTCTCATCCACCCCAGGAACAAAGCATCGAAGGAGGATGAGGACTTCCAGGGCCAGCCAGGCATCTGTGGTCTCACCAACCTGGGCAACACTTGCTTCATGAACTCAGCCCTGCAGGTGGGGCCGTTAGGACTGTGACTGGCAGAGCCGTGGGGGTGGCCTTCGAGCAGTGGGGGCTGGGGCAGAGCGACAGGGCCTGCAGGGCAAGGGGTCAGGTTGGAAGCTAGGACCCCACAAGGCTGACTTCACATGCCCATGTTCCTTCCTGAAACATCACTACCTTCTCTACGGGCTCCCTGATTTCCCTTTTCTTCTCCCTCTTGTCACCATGTTGTTCTTCCTTCTCCTGAAATACTGCTGTATTCTCTCTCCCGTTCCTGCACCTTTCTTTCTCCCATCCCTCTGCCCCTTCTCTCTTGCTTCCCCCTTCCTCCTCACTTCCTTTTCTGTCCCCAACTTGGTCACCTTTTTCTCCTCTTCTCTACCTCATTCCCCTGGCCCTGCCCCTGCAGTGCCTCAGCAATGTGCCACAGCTCACCGAGTACTTCCTCAAAAACCGCTACCTGGAGGAGCTCAACTTCTGCAACCCGCTGGGCATGAAGGGGGAGATCGCAGAGGCCTATGCGGACCTGGTGAAGCAGGCCTGGTCTGGCCACCACCGCTCCATCGTGCCCCAAATGTTCAAGGTGTGACTCAGCCCTGGGCTGCTACCCCTACCCCACTCCCCCACTTCTCTTGACTCCTCTAACTCCCTCTTGTGCTAATGGCCCTGCCCATCTTCTCAGACCAAGGTCGGCCACTTTGCATCCCAGTTTCTGGGCTACCAGCAGCATGACTCACAGGAGCTGCTGTCATTCCTCCTGGATGGGCTGCATGAGGACCTCAATCGTGTCAAGAAGAAGGAATATGTGGAGTTGTGCGACGCCGCCGGGAGGCCAGATCACGTAGGTGCTCCTGAAAACCCCATTAAAGCCTCTAAGGCCTATGCCTCGGGGATTCTCTGGCCCCCCTGGGCTATCCTGTACCCCACCCCGCCCCCACCTCCAGCCTCTGTCCCAGCCTTGGCTCCAACACGACATCTGCCTCCACACCCACCTCAGTCACCCTGCCCCACGCAGTCTGCTGCCCAAAATAAACCCCAAGCCTGCCAGTGAGCACAGTACCCAGATAGCGCTCACTGTAACTCCACCTGTGGACTGAACCAGTGGCCCTCGCCTTAACGCGAACCCCATGCACATCCACCCCAAAACATGGTCCTCCCTGCCCTGGGCAGGCCCCACCACCTACAATGACACTGTCAACAGGAGGTGGCTCAGGAGGCTTGGCAGAACCACAAGCGGCGGAACGATTCTGTGATTGTGGACACTTTCCACGGCCTCTTTAAGTCCACGCTGGTGTGCCCTGATTGTGGCAATGTGTCTGTGACCTTCGACCCCTTCTGCTACCTCAGTGTCCCGCTGCCTGTCAGCCACAAGAGGGTCATGGAGGTCTTCTTTGTCTCCATGGACCCCCGCCGCAAACCAGAGCAGGTACGGGGCATAGGGACGTTGGGGACACGAGGGACACATAGAGCTAGTTTGATTATCCCTCCATGCCTCAGGGTTCCTGCACTAACTCAGCTGCATGCCCTCATTCTCTTTTGTGGACACTTGTCTCCCTCAGCACCGGCTCGTGGTCCCCAAGAAAGGCAAAATCTCGGACCTGTGTGTGGCTCTGGCCAAACACACTGGTGTCTCACCAGAAAGGGTAAGGCTCTGGATGGAAGGAGGGTGGGATTCAGGGGTAGGGGGGCGGAAGGGCCTGGGGAGACCTTGGAGACTGACCGGCCCATCCCTTCTCGGCATCCTGTTTCCAGATGATGGTGGCCGATGTTTTCAGTCACCGCTTCTATAAGATCTACCAACTGGAGGAGTCTCTGAGCGGCATCTTGGACCGAGACGATATCTTCATGTGAGTAAAGGGACTGGGGAGGTCGGGGTTCCTCAGGAACCTCCTTTGCTTAACCACTCTCCCTCTCCCCTCGCCCAGTTGACAGGGTATCTGCCCTGTACAGGGCTTCAGCCATGTACCTTAGCAGGGCAGGGGCTTTGGAAGTCTTTGAGTAACTAAAATAGAAAGTGCTTCACGAGTAGAAAAGTTCTTTGTCAACGAAGCGGTGTTTTCCAAAAACAAAATGGTTTTAAATCCCTTTGTCACTAAAGGTTTTTGTTCACCCCATAAGTGCCTTGTAACTCCAAAGTACTTTATAAAACATCACATAAAGAATGTGCCGTGTAAATCATCTAACAGTTTGTAAAAGCACAAAACGCGGGGTGACTCTTCTGACCCTTTTAAAAAATATTTTCAGGCTGTGAGGGGTGAGTGGATGGAGCAACTGGGGTGGAGTCTGAGAGCTTTGAGGTGTCCTGATCAGGCGTGACCTGATGCCTGCCCCCCCCCCCCCCGCCCCCAGATATGAAGTGTCAGGCAGGTCTGCAATCTGTGAGAACTCCAGAGAGGACGTGGTGCTCCCTATCTACCTGCGTGAGCGCACCCCAGCCCGGGACTACAACAACTCCTACTATGGCCTGATGCTCTTCGGGCACCCACTCCTGGTGTCGGTGCCGCGGGACCGGCTCTCCTGGGACTCCCTGTACCACATCCTGCTGTACCGCCTCTCGTAAGTCTGCACTCACACCTGGCTGTGTGGCTACTTGGCTGCCACCTCCCTCACGTGGCCACGAGACAGCTCAAGCTTAATATGGCCAGAGAGGAACACGTAGTCTTTTTCTTTCTCTCAACCTCTGGCTTCGCCACTGCTTCTCCTACGTAGGTGCTGGGGATACACAGGTGAAGAAAACAAAATACAGCTTCACCTTGTGCTTAACTGTCTCCTCCTCGGAGAGGCTGGCTCATTTGTAGTCTTCCCAATAGATTTATAGTGGGCTTAAAATCCAGAATCCCTCCTGAGGCCAACAGCACTGTGCTGTCCGGCTTAGTCTCCCTCACGTCACACTTACAAATCCACTCCTCAGGGGCCTCCCCTGCCCGAAACTGACAGCACATGTGTGTCTGTGAGCCAGTGGCTTATCCCCACTAGGTCCGCGCGCCTTAACTGTGGCACACCGGGCCCTCCATTGTCAGGCTGCGTCTTCATGCATTTCTGGGTCGTCTCCTGAGACCTTCTGGGCTCCTCATTAACAACCGTTTGTGTGGCTTCCATTGTGAGCAAAGCAGAATCCCGGGCTCTGCCCTCCCTGCCTTGTGCACCCGCCCCCCTGCCAAGAATCTCTTCTCTCCGCAGACGCTATGTGACCAGACCCAGCTCTGATGACGAGGATGATGGCGATGAGAAAGGTGAGGAAGAGAATGGACAGCAATGAGGGTCTATACAAGTGCTTCTGAGGGTGGGGGTGGGTCTGTGTAGGTCTCACCCCCACAGGGTCCACCTGGATGGTCATTGCCACTCACCCCCTGGGGCTGACGCCCACCTGTGACAGCCTCCCCTATCCTAGCAGATATGGCAGCTAAGGACAACATCCCGAAGCCTGGACACGTGGCTGGGGGCAGCTCCCAGAACCCGGGGCCAGAGCAGGCTGGGCCCAGTTCTGGAGTCGCAGGCGGGAGCCGCGCCCCCGTGAACAACTCCCCTGGACCATCTCACTGGCCCCAGAGAGCACGGCGCAAGCACCTGTTCACCCTGCAGACAGTGAACTCCAACGGGACCAGCGACCGCTCGAACTTTAACGAGGATACTCATGGTGTCTCCTCCAGCTGTGAGGCGGGGTTAGGGAGGCGGGAGGAGGGGTTTCCTTGGCAGCAGGGCACATAACCACCTACCTCGCCCCCAGCCCAGCCATACATTGCCATCGACTGGGAGCCAGAGATGAAGAAGCGGTACTATAACGAGGTGGAGGCTGAGGTAAACAGGGTCCCAGGGGTGGGGGGGCACTTGCAGTGACGCCCCTTCAACTCTTCGCACACACTCACCCCCAAGTCCTCCAAGCTGTGACTATACAATACAGCGTCAAGAGTCTCAGGTTCCTGTCTTCAAAGTCCATGCTGTTAAGCACTCACCGCTACCCCCTTTTATCCACACCTCCCGGCCCTAGGGCTACGTGAAGCATGACTGCGTTGGGTATGTGCTGAAGAAAGCTCCTGTGCGGCTGCGAGAGTGCATTGAGCTCTTCACCACTATGGAGACCCTGGAGAAGGAAAATCCCTGGTGAGGGACCAGACCGGGGCCTCTGTGGCTCCAATTAGGTGGGACCACCTGCCCAGGTCCCTATTACATATAAATACGCCTCCTTCTCCCTGCCCCGTGACTCTAACCCCCTATCACTCTGGCCACCAACATCCGAACCGTATCAGAGCCTTTGCCTGGGCTGTTCCTTCTCCCAGGAATGCTCTTCCTCCAGTTCTCTGGCAGGACTCCTTCGTTTTGCTCAGGTCTCTGATCCACTGTCACCTTATCAGAGAGAGATGTGCTCTTAACAGGGTTAAAAGTCGCTTCCCCTCCAGCTGTCACCTCCCAGGGCTCTTTTTCTTCCTGGCCGAGCAGTACTTTCTTTCTAGCTCAGTAACGCCACTGGATGTCACGTTCTAGGTCCCCTTTTGCATCATTATTTCTCTTCTCTGTTAGAGTAAGCCCCTAGAGAGTGAAGACTTGAGTAAGTTCACTGTGTGTCTCTTCTCACTGATTATAATAGTGTGGGGGTATGCAGTGGGCACTCAGTAGATCCTTGCAGAGTAAATATAAAGAGAATCAAAAAGATAAAGCTGGTCTCAAAAATAAGAGCAATAGAAAAAAAACCTCAGCAACATCTCCATGGAGCAGAAAGGGAACAGAAATACAAAGTAGCAGCAAAGGAGTCAGCAGTACAGCTAGTAACTACCTGGTGGGTGGGTGGGTGGGTGCGTGACGGAAGTAGGCAGAGAAAATGAGAGGGCTAAGTGTCTCATGGACCAGAAACACTAGTACAAAAGCATATCCAGAAGGCAATCGGTGAGCACTTGAATGAAAGGCGGGATTTTAACGTGTGAAAAGCAAACTAGAGGAACAAGCATGTGGAAATAAGAGCAGCATCTGGACAGGTCAGGACCCACAAAGGCCACCTGGTACAGAGCATGCCCAGAAAGTGTCCGTAGTGACTCAGGCTCTGTCTGCAGGTTCTGTCCCTCCTGCAAGCAGCACCAGCTGGCCACCAAGAAGCTGGACCTATGGAAGCTGCCGGAGACACTCATTATCCACCTGAAGCGCTTTTCCTACACCAGGTTCTCCCGTGAAAAGCTGGACACCCTTGTGGAGTTTCCTATCCGGTCTGTGGCCGGGAGGCTGGCTGGGGGTAAGGCAGGGAGTGGGGAGAGGGCACACGCTGGTATTAACCCTCCCCCCACCCACAGGGACCTGGACTTCTCGGAGTTTATCAAGCCGCAGAACGAGTCGGCCCCAGAGCTGTACAAATACGACCTCATCGCGGTGTCCAACCATTATGGGGGCCTGCGTGATGGACACTGTAGGTGGCAGGCTGTGGCAGGGGCATGCCCTGGGGTGGGGAGGATGTAGCCACGGGCTGAGTGGTTGTGTGAGCCTGTGGTGAGGACCTCAGGGTGGGAGGGGTGAGAGAGTGAACCTGGACACCTCTTAGGGGCCAGAAGGTAGCTAAGGACAGCTCCCCCTCTCTTCCAGACACAACATTTGCCTGCAACAAGGACAGTGGCCAGTGGCACTACTTTGATGACAACAGCGTCTCGCCGGTGACTGAGAATCAGATTGAGGTCTGACTTGCGTCCTACCCTCCCCTTTTCCTGACGCTCCCCGCCCCGATCCGCCCTAACTCCTGTCCTTCCCCACAGTCCAAGGCAGCCTACGTCCTCTTCTACCAACGCCAGGATGTGGCTCGTCGCGCGCAACCCCAGCCGGACTTGTCTGACCCTCCAGCACCTCCTGCCTGCGGTCAGCCTTCCAACTCCGAGTTCATGGATGTAAACTGAGCAGGCGAGCAGGCCCTGGCCCTGCCACGTTAACAGAAGTTATCTCTGTTCTTTTCGTTCCCCTCTCCAGCCGCCCCCCCCACCCTTATCCTCTTAACCGTCCCTTTAACTATTCTCTTAAAGGTGTTAGGTGCCCCAGTGCCAGGTGTTGCAGGCTTAGTTGTGGCTACTGTTCTCCTGTGCCGCCATGTTGCTGTTTACTGGGGAACAAGAGGTGTCTCCTCCCGGCAGTGTTTCCCTGCCTGTGTTTGCCCCTTAGAGCATTAACCTTCCCTTCTATTCTCTATTTATGGTGTTGCCTTCCCTCTGTCATCAACCTGGGGTGTTCTGCATGGGTGGTGGTGGGGTACACCAGAACACAAGAGTGTATTTTCTTATTGAGACCCTGTATCTTTCTCTGTGTATACATAAAGTGCCAGTGTGTTTCTCGGCAGTGTGGGGTTTTTATTTCACGTACTTACTAAGCAGTTGTACGCCTGTGTGGTTATGTGCTTATTGAATGCCAGGTGTATGACAGATGCTGCTCTGAGTGCCTGTTGAGCGCCAGCTGTGTGTGCCAGGTGCTACTCTGAGTGCTTTTGACACACCCTCTGTGCCACAGACGATTCCCAGTAGCAAGTATTTTCCAGAGCATTTTACACATTGACAGAATCCTCACAACAGTCTCACATAAGAGTTGTCATCTCGATTCAGATGGGGAAACTGAGGTACAGAAGTCAAGCAGTTGCTCAGGTTCTGTCAGGAGGTCAGCACACCTCATCGTCAGATACACTGGTGTCGGTCTCTTGGGGAGGGGGGTGGTTTGACCTCCCCGCCCAGGATGGAAACCTTTCTGTGGAAGTGAGCCGCACTACAGCTGGTGCTGCGGGGGTGGGGGTGTGCACCTGGAACACAGGCATCCACGTGGGTAAATGCATGGTTTCTGGGCATAAAGATACTATCTGGACCAGCTCACAGGCCGCCTGTAGTGTCCTCTGAGGAGAACTGCAGAGGTGGTACATGGCCCAAACCAGCCAACCTGGCAGGATAAAATTGCCGTGTCTGTGTTGCCCTTAGACTTGGCCCCCTCCCATCATGACCCCAGCTCTCACCGGGCAGGATCCCTCCAGCCTTGTCCCAGAGAAAAGCTGTAGCACCCAACACAATGGCTACCGCATCGGAAGCCATTTAAGCACTTGAACGTCCCCCACCTGGCCCCTCCTGTGGGTGCCAACTCACCTCTGAGAAAGGCGTGTGGGGTGGAGTGGAGCAGACATGTGTAGTATGGACATAAGCCTCTAATTCTTCACACTGAGGAAGGGAATCCTGTTCAGTGGCCATTTTGAAGGGACCGTTCCCACAGGGTCTCACCATTGCCCCCAGCCCGCTGCCTTTGTACCAGACCTGGCAAGACCCACTCTTGGGGTCACTTGGCCCAGCATTACCACCCACAAACCTCCCAGTCACGCCGTGACACAGGCAAAAATCGAGATAGCTGTGAGGAACCCAACTCAAACTGACTTAAGCAAAATGAACAAATACTAATTCCAGGTCTAACTGGAACCAGGATTTCAAAAATTTATTTAATCCTCAGGTAGACTATGATTTAAGTACTACTACCCCATTTTGCACATGAAGCAGGCCTAAAGAGCTTGTTCAGAATGAGCTGTCGGGACAGGAAGAGCTTACTACTTATGAACGCTCAGTCCTAGACAAAGCCCTCCCAAAGTGCAGTCATTTAACTTCCCAGTTCTAACCAAAGACGTCTTGAAAAGAGCTGGCATAGCAATCAGAAACAGGAGACAACAGATACAGTTACACAAACGCCTCAGATTGGAATTCTCAGACAGTGTAAAAGCAATGTTTTCTCTGGTCACGGAAATAAAGATGATTACAAGTGAACAAGAAATGTAAAACTTGTAAAAATGAGTTGAAAAAGGAGTGATAGACCTCAGAAAATTTAAGTCGATGAGGTTAACGTCACTGAGGAGGGAATTGGTGAATTGGATATATTTGAAAGCGTATTGAGGAATACAATGCATCTTTTAAGAGATTTTCAAGTAGACTAATATATTTTGATAAAATGTGGGTATCAAAGAATGGAAAAAGTATAAACTTCAAACAAATGAGGGAAGGAAATAGTAATCAATCCAGAAGAAGGCAAGAAGAAAGGAACGTGGAACAAGGTTTCAAGTAAGGTCTGCTCTGTCCCCTGCAGTTCAAGGGAGGGGAGTGGGAACCTGGCTGCAGATTTGAGACCTTGACCGTGACTGAAACCTCAACTGCCAGGGTGCCAGAGGATGGGGCGGGGGCAGGTATAAGTGTCACAAAATTTCTGTGATTTTGAACATGGCTTTTTCTTGATTGGATGCTTGCTCAGTCGCTATAAACCTTTCCCTACGATTTTTCAGAGCTTTGACTGTTGGCTCTGATTATTCTTTTTTCATTTCTGTTGAGGAATGAGAGCTTGGAGCTTCCTAGCCCGGCATTGTGCTGATGTCACTCCTCTTGTGTATTGTTTTAAGTGTGTTTCTTAACACACTTAGTTAGGTAGCATGTAGTTGGGTTTTTTTTATATAATCTAATCTGACGATATCTGTTTTAATTCAGGTGTTAGATCATTTAGTTAGTGTGAGTATTGATATATTTAAGTATGAGTCATCTAGCTATTTGTTTTCTATTTGTCCTTATGCCCTCTTTCCCTCTCTTTTTCTGCTATATTTTGGATTAAATTTTTAACAATTCCGCTTTATCTCTTTTGTTGGCTTATTAGCTATAACTCTTCGTTTTATTTACTGATTGCTTTAAAGTTTACAGTATACATCTTTAACTTATCAAAGTCTACTCTCAAGTGATGATGTGTACCACTTTGCATATAAGAACTTTACAACAGTGTGCTTCCATTTCTCCCTGCTCAGCCTTTATGCTGTTGTAATTGTAAGTTGTACTTTTGCATATGTTATAACCCCCAAAAAAAATTGTTATTTTTTTAGTCAATTACTTTAATGATATTTAGATAGGAAAAGGAATTGTGTATGTTTACCCATGTAGTTGCCATTTCCAGTGCTCTTCATTCTTTTGTGTAAGTCCAGGTTTTCGCCTGGTATCGTTTGCCTTCTGCCTGAAGGACATCCTTTAACATTTCTTGTAGTTGAGGTGTGATGAATTCTCTCAGCTTCTGTGTGTCTGAAAAAGTCTTTATTTCACCTTTTTTTTAAACTAAAGTTTATCGGGGTGACAATTGTAGGTAAGGTTACATAGATTTCAGGTGTACAATTCTGTATTACATCATCTATAAATCCCATTGTGTGTTCACCACCCAGAGTCAGTTCTCCTTCCATCACCATATATTTGATCCCCCTTACCCTCACCTCCCACCCACCCCCCACCCCCCTTACCCTCTGGTAACCACTAAACTATCATCTGTGTCTATGAGTTTTTGTTTCTCATTTGTTTGTCTTGTTCTTTTGTTGTGTTTGGTTTATATACCACATATCAGTGAAATCATATGGTTCTCTGCTTTTTCTGTCAGACTTATTTCGCTTAGCATATTTCACCTTATTTTTTGAAAGACATTTTTATGGGTACAGAATTCTGAGTCAACAATTTCATTTTTTTTTCAGTATTTGAAAGACATTAACTCCACTGTCTTGTTTGCATTGTTTCCAGTGAGAAATCTGCCATCTTATCTTTGTGCCTGTGTGCGTAACGTGTCTTTTTTTTCCCGTGGCTGCTTTGAAGATTTTCTCTTTAGCACCATTTTGAACAATTAGATTATGATACACCTTCGTGTAGTTTTCTTCATATTTCTTATGCTTGGGTTTCTTTGAGCTTCTTGGATCTGTGGATTTCTGGTGTTCATCAAATTTGGGGAAAGTTTGGCCAGTATTTTTTCAAAAACATTTTTTCCGAAGCTCCCTTCTCTCTCCTCCTTCATGTACTCCAATTACTCATGTATTACTGTGTTTCCCTGATAATAAGACCAGGTCTTATACCGTATTTCCCTGAAAATAAAACCAGGTCTTGTATTAATTTTTGCTCCAAAAGACGCATTATGGTGTATTTTCAGGGGACGTCTTATTTTTTCATGTCCAACAATCTACATTTCTTCAAATAGAGTCATATCTTTTTCTGGAACATCATCATAATGTACTAAATGCGTCCGTCTGGCTGACGATCTTAACTGGGGCTTATTTTCGGGGTAGGTCTTATTTTCAGGGAAACATTGTAGGTTGCTTGGAGTTGTTCCACGGCTCACTGACACTTCCATCTCCTTACTCTGTGTGTTTCATTTTCAATAGTTTGTATTGCTGTGCCTTTAAGTTAACTAATATATACTTCTACAATGTGCTGTTCATCCCATCTTGTATATTTTTCAACCAATACATTGTAGCTGTTTGGTTTGGGTCTTTTTTATTCTCAATGTCTCTACTTACCTTTTTGAACATATGGCATAAATGACTGTTAATGTCCCTCTGCTAATTCTAACATCAGTGTCAGTTCTAAGTCGGTTTTGATTGATTGGTTGTTCTCCTTATGGGTTGTGTTTCCCTGCAAAGATATTTCTGGCAATCTTTGGTTGGATCCCAGACATTGTGAATTTTACCTTACTGATTGCTGAATATTTTTGTCTTATAAATCTCCTGGAGCTTTATTCTGGAATGCATCTAATTTTCTTAGAAACAGTTTGATCCTTTCAGGTCTCGCTTTTATGATTTGTTACGCAGTTCCAAAGGAGTATTTATTCTAGGGCTAATTATTCCCTACCACTGAGTTCTCTAGCCAATGACCTGTGAATTATGAGTGTTTCCAGCCTTGCTGATTGGATTAACCACTGTTTCTCACCCTGTGTGAACGCCAGGCATTGTTCCCTACAACCCTTTTGGACGGCTTTCTCCCCAGTCTTGGGCAGTTTCCTCGCACACATAATACCAATTGATACTCTGCTGACTGTTTAAGCAGGACCCTCTGCAGATCTCCAGGGTCCTGTGCAGCTCTGTTCTCTCTGGTACTCTGTCCTGTGGACACTAGCCATCCTGGTCTCCATGGGCTTTCAGCTCTGATGCTCCAAGTCAAGGGGTCTTCCAGATTATGCCTGGGGTTCCCCCCACTGAGCTGTGGCCTGCACAATCCCTTCAGGCAGTCAGCTGGGGAATTCATAGGGCTCACTTCGTTTGTTTCCAGTCTGTTGGGGATCACTGTCCCTCATTTCTTGATGTGCATTGTTTTGAAAACTGTTGTTTAGTGTATTTTGTCTGGTTCTATTGTTGTTTCAAGCAGGAAAGGTTAAGTCTTGTCTTGGCTGGAAAGAGAAGTGCTTTCCCTTAACTTTGTAGAATTTACTTAGCTGTTCTTTTTCTAATTTTTTGAGATGGAGGCTTAGCTCATTAATTATTCCAACTTTTTTGCATTGTAATCTTAGGTACTAAAAGACAGAAATATGCTTTGTAAAAACCCCATATACATAGATGTATTATCTTTAATACTATTGGATTCTTTAAATTCTTTTAATCCAAAACCAGTAATACATTTGTGATATAATTATAGTTTTTTGTGCCATTATTGTCCTTATCTTGAAAAAACTTTCCCTAACAACTGGTCAAAAATGGATATGAATATGGGTGTCTGTATATTTTTAAAACTTTTTCTTATAGTACCTTTACAACATTGTACATTCTTTCAGTGTAATAAGGAGCTAGGAGAGAGCAATCTGGAAGTTAAAAAGAGATATGGAAGGCAGAAGGAAGCAAGGAGAAGGAACAGAAAGGAAGAAAAATGAGGAGCACATGGGTGAGGTGTATAGTTACAGTTTGCATAGAATGCAGTGCGCGGTTGGTCACAGCCCACATGCCTTTGCCAGCCACCCCCACTGAGCTGGTCACTGCCCGTGTTAGCTACTCCATGAAGTGGAAAAAACACTATAGAAGAAAATTGTGACTAAAGCTTGTTGGTGTTGTTAAGAATTAGCAATGTCTGAAAGCAGGGTCCCACAGGAACATCTTTGTTTTTCATTGCCAAGGAAGATTCCATATCCTAATCTCTGAGGAGCTCTAGAATCTGGCTTCTTCCTATTCTAGAACCTGACAAAGTCTTGGTTTTGGTTTGCTCTAGCAGTTACACTTGCTGAGGAGCCCTCTCTCTATGAGTTTCCGTGAAGGTGAAATATGTGTTTTAAAATAAAATCTGTTTTCGAATCTATCCTAGAAAGAAAAACTCTTCAACAATTGTTAAAAACTGTGTAGTGCGTTAACATCATAAAAACAATAATGCAGAGGGGACTTCAGAAATTACAAAAGGCTTCCAGATACATTTGCATTTGCCCTCTGTGATAACACCGTGGACTGTGGTGTTATCACTACCCTGTTGCAGATGACAGAGCTGCTGCTCAGGAGGTTAAGTGTTTTGCCCTTGCCCAAGGTCATGTAGCAAATAAGTGGTACTTCTCTTTCTACTGCTCTACTTCTTCTAACGTGCTGAAAAATCCACTTTGTTTGTTTTTTTTAAAAAGTACTTTTCAGTTCTGCTAATGAATTTGATCATGTATAAGCTTTTCTTTACAAAAAAAAAAGAAGAGTGAGCCATGTTGGTAGGACCAACTCTAGAGATCAGTTAGTCATTTCAGATTATCTCATTCCTTAGCTTTACCTTTGTGCACCCAGCCACGGTGGGATTAACGCTGTCCTGGTTTGTGAAGGACTCTCCATCACAGGGGTGGGGGGCGATGGAGGGGTGACAGCTTCATCAGGATTGCTACTTTCTTAGTGGTTCTGGCATGAGGTTTAAAAGCAAGCGGTTTAACATAGCTGGCTTTCTCTAGAAATTTTTTCTCCCAAATTTCATCTATTTGTGGTCTTCGTTTGTTTCATCTATTCAGGTCTTTGTTGTAACCCAGAATCAAAAAAAGGATTCTGTTTTGTTGTCCAAGTAGAGACAGAATATCACCTGCTTTGACTATTTGCATGCTCTGAAGACTCCACAATGGAATGGCATAGGGCTGACTCTTCATTTTTACAGGAACAGAGACAATAGAAGCTTCAGATTTGCAGTTGTGTAATTTTTAAATGAAGGTGAATTAATTTCATTTACAAGAAAACAAGTTAAAAGAGATAATTTTGTGTTTTTGGAGAATGAAAATAGTTTATAATAACCATAGTCCAACGCTTACATCTTTACTGATGTTAAAACTCAGCAGAGGGTAACTGACTTTTGGGGGGAATCACTTTGCAAGTTCTATAAGTGTTTGACCACTATGCTGTACACCTGAAAATAATATAATACTGAATGTCAACTATAATTGAAAAAATTTAAATTAAAAAAGAAAACTCCAACAGAAAGTATTTTTTGGAGATAGGCCAGGGAACCACCCAGCAGAGTCAGGCACATTAAGTAAGCTAATTTTATTGGGTTTATAGAATTAAATAGATGATAAGGAAACGTATTAAGTGCATGTATTACTTGTTGTTGACTACATTTGAAGCCCCAAAGCCCTCTGTTTATTTTTTTTTATGAGTTTCACCTTTATTTGTATTCTTAGAGCAGTTATAACCTGAATCAAGTGATTTAGCACTGGGCTATGTGTCATGTTACAGTTTATTTTTTACACAATTTACAAAATTTTGTTCATCCAAATCTATAAGCTCTTTGAAAGCAGGAATCTTGGCTTCTCCTCACGCTACATACCCCCAAACCTGGAAAAGTGCTCAGAAGAGTAGGTGCTCAATAAACACTTGTCAAATGACTTTTTTCAACGGATGTCTCTAAAGCAATTTTCACAATGTCTCTCTTCTTACTGTGTTTCCCCGAAAATATGACCTAGCTGGACAATCAGCTGTAACGCGTCTTTTGGAGCAAAAATTAATATAAGATCTGGTATTTATATATTTTTTAAACTTTTATTTATTTCAAGTGTGTTTTTCCAGGACCCATCAGCTCCAAGTCAAGTAGTTGTTTCAATCTAATTGTGGAGGGCGCAGCTCACAGTGGCCCATACGGGGATCGAACCGGCAACCTTATAGTTAAGAGCACCACATTCTAACCAACTGAGCTAACCGGCCACCCTGAAGCCCCACATCTCTTAGCAAAGAGGTAAGAGATTTTGCCCCCTGGAGGGCAAGTGAGTGGTGAACCCACAGCTGGTGTGTGTTCTCCTGAGAGCTTTATTTTTTTTATTCCTTTTCCCCCCAGTTTTATTGTGATATAGTTGACATATAGCATTGTATTGGTTTTAGGTGTACAGCATGATGATCTGACATATGTATATATTGTGAAATAATTAGCATAATAAGTTTAGTTAACATCCATCACCTCACATACCAAGATCTTTTTGGAGGAAGAATGGACATCTTTAATTTCTTATTGGGATGCTGGGATGTTTATTATTTTTCCCATGGTATCCTTCTAACACCCCTCCTTATCCCTTCCTCATGTTTTCTCCAACAGTTTCCTAAAGTAGAATTTGTGGAAAACCTGCTTTATTTTTTTTAAGTTGGAATTTTATGAGCCAGCCCCTTTTTGTATGATAGTATTCCCAAGAAATCAGGAGTTATGTGTCTTTTTTGCAAGTACCATTTTTAAAACTGCAGCAGTCACTCATTAATTTCACCGAAAATGTAGCATCAAAAAGTGATAGTTACATTTTTAAAGTGTAATTAGATGATAACATTTGAGATAAAGGAATAATTCGCATTCCACAGCTTGGTAATGTCCTCAAAATAGTGCTTTGGGTAGGATAGACATTATTCTCCAATGTCAAGGGTGCTCCCTTCACCAGCAGCTAGGATTTTCCAGGGAGCTCTCCCATGCCATCTTACTTTAAGGACATGGAGCACACTAGGGGTCTAGTCAGAAGCCCCCTCCTAACTCCCATCTCGGGCTTTGAACTTGTTCTCTACATGTGCAAATACAGTATGTTGGATGATGCTCTAAACACAGCTTTGCTGCTCTGAGTTTCCATGGTTCCAAGAGCACAGATGAAATAACAGCATAAACTAAATTGTGTAGGTATGTGTTGCTTCTCTCTTTCTCTCTCTTTCTCTCTCTCTCTCTCTCTCTCTCTCTGTCAGTATTCTAGGAAGGATATAATTATGGTGGATGCATTCCCAAATAATAATAAACAATAAAACTGGGAACAATATATATGGCTGACCATCTCTATGGTAACCTCCATTAACTATATGTATGCATATTTTACTAATTTTGGTAATTCATATTTTAAAATATAAATGATTTTATGTTCACCATCATGCATTTGTGACCATCATTTGCTTTTGATGGTAGTGATTATTGACTATTGTTTCTACTCTAGAATCTTAAAAGCTGTGGAGGAGGTGGATGGAGGAGACACAGAGAGAGAGATGACTCATTTTAATCTTTGCTGGAACAAACAAGTGATTACTTCAGAAAAAGATGATGCTAGCTACTATCTACTCCCCCACCAGCCACACACACACACACACACACTCCCAAAAACCTTTCCCACTGGTGTATAAAGTGCCTTTCTGCATTGACTTTGACCTTCAACCACTGCTGTCAGGCTGGGGCTTCTTTTCAAGTGCTATGTAGACTTTAGAGCACTTTGCATTTAAGTGAGTCTGGGGGAATCACTTCAGCAGAGATGCTTGGTTGTCTTATGCATGTGAGGACAGCTCTTTGAGGTCCTCACTTGCTAAAGTCTCATCATGAGGATTTAAGAACTACTACAGACCATCTCCATTGGCTTTATTAGATGAAATGGCTGAACAAACTAACTGTAACACGGCGAACTGGAGGCTTCTCAGGGTCATTACTAAGAGAGCCAGTTATATATTCAGACCATGACATCTTCAAGGCAGATGCAGTTGATAAATCACTTCTCTCTGTGGCCTTCTGACAGTTTTCATTATGGTATTAGAAATGTACCAATATTTCCTGATGAATTTGCCAGCTTCACTGTCATCTCTTTTGTGAGCTGTGAAAATGCATATTAAAAGAAGGATCCACAAGACAAACACCATGATTTCACTTATATGTAGAATCTTAAAAAAAAAAAAAAAAGAACAAATGAAACAGAAACTCATAGACACAGAGAACAAATTGGTGCTCACCAGATGGAAGGGGGTTGGGGGACTAGGTGAAAAAGGGGTAAGGGATTAAGAACTACAAACTGCCAGTTATAAAAATAGTCACGAGGATATAAAGTACAGCACAGGGAATATAGTCAATATTGTAATAATTACGTATGGTGTCAGATCATGAAGGTGATCACTTTGCAAAGGTACATAAATGTCTAATCACTATATTGTACACCTGAAACTAATATAATAATATTGTGTGTCAACTGTGATTGAAAAATAAATTTAGAAAAAAGAAGGGTCCAGAATAAGACAGGAGTCTGTGATCCATGTGGGTCCCAGGAAGCATGATTTTATTTTGTTTTTGTATTGCTATGGACCAGGGCTTAAGTTAACAGTTGAGTGGCCTGAACTGTTGTCACAGAAGGTGGTGTTTCTTAGAGGCTTTCTTTCTTTCTTTTTAAAGATTTTATTGGGAAAGGGGCACAGGGCGTTATTGGGGAACAGTGTGTACTTCCAGGCCTTTTTTCCAAGTCAAGTTGTTGTCTTTTCAGTCTTAGTTGTGGAGGGGCACGTGCCATTCAGCTCCAGATCCAGTTGCCGTTGCTAGTTGCAGGGGGCGCAGCCCACCATCCCTTGAGGGACTCGAGGAATTGAACCGGCAACCTTGTGGTTAAGAGCCCACTGGCCCATGTGGGAATCGAACTGGCAGCCTTTGGAGTTAGAAGCACAGAGCTCCAACCGCCTGAGCCACCGGGCCGGCCGGAGGCTCTTTTCTTATATCATCTGAACAATCATGAAGAAAATGCTAATTAGCTACTCTCCAAAAATATTTTGTTTTAAATGATGCTTTGGGTTTGAATGCCCCAGCACAGATTTCTTCTCATCAAGAAACCCTAGCTGTTTCCATTTTAAATCTCCCATACTTCCCCGAGCAGGGCAACATGTCTTCATCAGTCTCAAAGGCTAGCAGAGCTTTTCCTCCCAGACAACTATGGTCACTGAAGTGTTCAAAAGCAAGGATAACATATTCAAGATTCTTCCTTATGGCTGAGGTTTCCAGCAAATATCTCTGCCATCCATCTGCCTGCTTTTTCTGTTACTCCTGAAATCCTGACACCATGCCCATGGTAAAGCCATACCTGTGGCTATTCAAATGTGTTTTCCTGCCTTTTCTTATTCAGTTTCTGTTTTTCACACTTCTGTTAAACTCAGCTTCGTATTCACGATAATTCTCTTAGTGAGAATCAATAGGAGGTTTTGATTCTCAAGACACACAACCAGATTTTTTTTGTTTGTTCTGACATAATTTTCCCTGTTCTTATGACTGTACTCAGGCCCAGAGAGGTAACATTTTCTTCTTCATTTGTAAAAATTTCTCTTTCCCCCTCAAAGATATTTCACCACTGTTGGTTACTTTAGCAGATAACATGTAACATGTACCATACATTCCTTAGTCCTTGAAAATGATTTTCAGCTGTTGTTCTGCTATATTGTATTCCCAGCCAACTTTTTGGAACTTGCTACTCTTTTAAAGGCCATAGTGATTTAAAAAGACCAAAACTTTCTTTTTGTCACCCAAAAAGCCTTAATGTCTCCAACAAAGGTTGTGAAATAGCCACAAAGTGACACAGAATGGACACCTGCAGCTCAACGAGATTGTACCTTACTTTCTTAGTTGTGAGATAAAGCTTAAATTATATTCATATTTAGTGTTATATTTTTTCATTCAAATTCCTTGAAAAAATAATCCAAGTGTGGTATGAAGTGTAGCATTTTATTATTAATCAGATTAGTGGGCTGCCAGGTCCCAATATTCTCCACTTTACCGAATACAAGAGCTTTCTATAGAATTCTGCTAAACCAAAATAGGTTTTTCCTCTGAGCACTAATGATAAAGTTGTCTAAACATGTGAATTGCAACATTTTTGTTTTCTTCAAGTAAAAAGTTGAAAGATGAGTTGGAGGAATTTGTGAACATACTTGTTGTTTTTTAATGACTACTTTGCCAGATAGAGAGATTGGGTGACTTGGCTGCTCTGAGAGGTGGTGTAACCTATTGGGTGACAGCCCTCTTTTGCTGGGTTTTGAGCAAACAGTCAGTGAATGTTTCTATGTAATGGGTGTTAAAGTACAGTTGTAACATTTTTATAAATTTTAAGGTTAGCTTTTGGAACATTTGGATTTCATAGAACATAGTAACATGGTTTGATTTATAGGATTGATCTACGTTAAACTCTATGGAGTAAATATCCACCACCACCACCACCACCACCCCATTTTTGACACTACAGGGTGATATTTTTAATTGAAAGTTCCCATAATGGCAATGTTACCCATAACAGTGTACAGTTATGTAACGGTGGAAACATGTTCAGAATAAGTCTTTCCTTTTATGTTTACATTGTGTGAACACTATGGACTAAATCAATTTCTGTTGCTATCACCATCTATTTTTCTTTTCATTGATGGTTTTTCCAGTTACTATGCACTTAGTTAGCATAGTGTAATCCACTTGAGCACTGGAGTCAAGAGAACTGGTTTGAGTCCCAGCTTACTATCTAGGTGGTGCTTCAAACACAGCAGGGAGCAAAGGGCCATGGAAGCCAATTCTCTGAAGTTGGTGTGTGATGTGTTAATTTATAGCCTGATTCTCCTGTTGACTTCTCCTCAATTCACTGTGCCCTAAAGATTTTAGCTGTAACTGGAATATTTGGAAGAAAAAAATAAATCCAGAGACTGATACTTTCTTCATAATTTCCAGAGTTTTAATATGACACATATGGCATACATATGACACACACATATAAAACATATGCAAACTTCAGTAATTCATTTACAACTGTCACTACTTTTGCCATATCCATGTACCAAATGAACGTTCTTAATATGTTTAAATTAATGCATATTTCAAACTTTAAATAAAATGGTGCTCAGTCTTAAGTGCAGGGTACACTTACCACTGGTGGCAACGATGGACACAGCAGTAAATGAGAGTGAACCAAGGGCAGGGAGAGGGCACCTTCCCCAGGCTCTTTCAGCCGCTGTGTGTATCACAGGTAGAAGGTCTCAGGTTGGAACTTTGTTCGTCTCTCTTTCTTTTTTTTTTCCCCCCTCTACTTTTTCAAGTTGGAACTTTTGACAATAGAAGAGCGGGTTTCAGGCCCAGAGCCTCCACCAAATTCTACTTTAGCTTAGTAGGGTTTAGCTAAAATTCAGTAACGTTATTTTGTTTTTGTTGTACTGACCCCAGTATATATAGGGGGACAAGCAATAACTTAGACAAAACGTTTTGTGATCACATAAACCTTCTCCTTTAAGAACATAAATTATTGAGGCGGTCAGATGGCTCAGTTGGTTAGAGCACGATGAATCGCTCACCAAGGTCGCCAGCTCAATTCCCACATGGGATGGTGGGCTGCGCCCCCTGCAACTAAAGATTGAAAAGGGCGACTGAACTTGGAGCTGAGCTGCGCCCTCCACAACTAGACTGAAGGACAACGACTTGACTTGGAGCTGATGGGGCCTGGAGAAACACACTGTTCCACAATTAAAATTTTATAAATAAATAAATAAATAAATAAATAAATAAATAAATAGTTACATGAATTTGATTTAAAAAGACATAAGTGAACATGTTAGAAGTTAGCACGTAACTACTACTTTAATTTAATCAAAACACTTCACAATGAGATTGTAGGGATTTTTAATTTTAATTTTAGTTTTTTAGAGAGGACACAGCTCACAGTGGCCCACGCAGGAATCAAAGCGGCAACCTTGGTGTTATTAGCACTGCGTTCTAACCAACTGAGCTAACCAGCCACCTCTGGGATTTTTCAAATAGCCACAGTAGAACTCAGAAAGGAAATAGGAATGTCAGGTAAAAAAGCCAGATCTTTCTAGTATTTTGCTTCTTACTTCAATATTGAGATGTTACATAACTACCTATAATTTGCTATGTAACTACGTATAGTGCAATTATAAGTTTGATTAATATGTATAATCAAAAACTGCAAACAAAATAAGCTTTTGAATCCAAACATACATCTGAATATGCAACAGGTGGGGGTGGGGTGAGAGCCTCAGAACAGACAGTGGGAGTGCCAGGGCAGCCAGGTACAGAAGTCACTCCAAATGCAGGAGCACCAGTGTTCAGGCAAAGGGTGTCCTTTATGTGCCCTGTGAAAAGACTGTGGCTTGCACACCAATCCTTGCACTACAAACACTACCGGTGCTATCGATTCGTGTTGGTGATGTTGCTAGAGCCCTCCATTCAGTCTCATTTGTAAGGTATGCATTTTCCATAAGGGTGAACATTTTCATCTATTTTTGTGCTTTAAGATTTTGTTTAATGTAACACTATGCTTTAACTTTTGAAAGGGGAAAAGAATTGCAAACTAAAGAGTAAGAACATGTTCTGTGTCGTAGTTGTCGGTGTTTGCTCCAGTTCCTATAGCTTGTGTAAGCAGCCCAACTTGAGGTGGAAGAAAGGGACACTGTCAGTCCCAACTGCATGCCAGAGATTTTGGGCAGGCCACCTTCCAGTTTACTGTTGCCATTTGCTGACCTGTAAGACAGGTACACTGATAGGTACCCATTTGATGTTTGCTGTTGTTGATGTAACTAATCTCCAAATATGCTTTTGAACTGTAAAAGGTCTGTGATCTGTGTTTTAAGATTGCACAGATGAACTCATTTCTTTTCATTGGGATTTTTTCTAGAAAATTACAGTTATGGTCTCCTGTCTTCCCTTTTAGAATCTCCTCGGTAACTCTCCATATCCTAGCTCCTGTGGGTTCACAATGGCTAATGCCCTGCAGAGTTCCACACTCCTCACAGGTGGCCACGCATCAGGGCAGTGTGAGCGGACGTGGGCAACTGTAAGATGAGGTGACATTGGGAAGATGCTTCATCAAATGCCAAAAGTGTGAGAATCATACCCTCCCTCACATTTCTGCACATATATGTCACTCACTCAAGCAGTTTTTAAGCAGCAGTGTGGTGGCAGCTGCTAGGCTAGCTTGTCACATGTCCATGGATTCAGCCAGAAAAGAGACCATGAGCCCAAATGCATTCACAATGCATATTACTTACAGAGACAGCACAAGTAAGACCAGCATGGTATCAGCCCTCACGTCCCTAGTCCCACAGGATGACACTGAACAAGAGGGGCCTGATGACAGGCAGCACAGGTGGTAGGTCACTCTGTCACTGAAGAGCCAACTCTCAACTACAGCCAAGCAGTCGTGTAGATTTACACGGGAGCCTGCAGCTGTACCCTGAGTGTGGTCAAGTGGGAAGTCCCAGCCACACCAGAGCTGGGGAGATGGATGAGAAACTGCCTCATGGTGGCTCCTCATCAACCTGCTTGTCTTACCATGTCCCGGGGAAAATCACAGGACCTTCTGCCAAGACTCATGTCAGACTTCAGTCAAGTCTGTGTGGTCTGCATGGAGACGTTCAAGGTCACCATGGTGCCAAGCAGAGCTGTTCTGCTATAACTTCTCTGCCTGACCTGTCATGTATCTATTAGCTAAGAATATTTTTCAGAAGCACAACTACCCCATCGGAACCCTATCAGTACTTGGACCCTGTCGGTACTTGGACCCTGTCAGTACTTGGACCCTGTCAGTACTTGGACCCTGTCAGTACACGGAATTGTACTGATAGGGAGTTAGATGAAGTCCTCTCTTAGGCAAACTTCAGAGAGACAGCTGGCTTGGTTCTTGACCACCACAATAAAGTGAGTATCACAATAAAGCAAGTTGTAATTTTTGGATGATGGAGGGTCTTGCCTTCAATTTGTAAAACAAACAAAAAATGCAACATCTGTGAAGCACAATAAAGTGAAGTAGCATAAGACGAGGTATGTCTGTATTTGTCTTGAGTGACATCACGTGGGAATGACCATGGTTATGACCCCCAGTAGAATGATCAGACCCACCTGGAGGACAGACCACAGCGCGGCTCCTGGTCTGACACCAAGCCAGCTACATATGTCATTAATCCAGGTGCAGCAAGAGGTATTGGCACCTGCACGCGCCCTGCCTTGGCTGGCTGGCACGGAGACTAGGGCAATGGAATTGCCCATCTTCAGTCACACTAGAGAGTTTAGACTGGTTTGTGTGTGGCAGGCAAGTACAGCCCTGGTGTCCGTGTTAGAAGTGGGCCCCCTTAGGGCATGAACTGCAGCAGGACTGGAATCATTTATTACTACAGGAATAAACCAATTTGCATCCGTCATGAGAGACAAACTCTTTGAGTGGAGTTAAGCCGTTCCCACAAAGCAAGCTGAAGTGGTTCTGAAGGGAATACTCAGGCTACCCTCACTAGCCTGGCCCCTGCCGCCACCTGCTCAGCGGGGACTGGATTTTGCTAATAGGTTTGTAGCAACTTCAGCAGGAGCATTTTGTTGACTTGAGGTCTAGGACAAGGTTACCACAGCATTCTGAAGTGACAAGACAGGTTAGGTGTCCTGCAGGCAAGAGGCAAGAGAGCCTAATGGCCCCCCACCCACCTCACTATGTTAAACCCCTGGGTCTATGGTGTTCCTTCCCCACCCACCCAGGTTTCACTCTTCTTCGGTGGCCATGTGATTTTATGTCCAGTCTCCGGAGCACCCATGTCTTCTAATCTCCCCCACATCTATACCACACTGTGTGTCTAGACTAATACAGTGGTTTCTTCTTTGTATATCTTGTGCCTTCCTAGACCATCTCCCACCCCTAGAGGTGTGCACCACTCCACGACCAATTTAGAAATTGTCACCTTATACCTATCATCATTGTCATCAGTCTCCATAACCGCCCAGACCAGCCGCCTAACCAGGCAGGAAGAGAAACACCAGATTAGCGTCTCCTAACTCCCATCTCTTCTCAGCCACTTACCATGTCCAGTCTCTCAGCTTCCTGCAGGTAGGCATGGAAGGAGGAAAGGCAGAGTGAAAGGGCCTCCCTCTGTGGTCAGGGTCTCTTACGGCCAGTGTGGGCCTCTTCCCCTTCCCCCCAACTTCAAAAAGAACATTGTCCTCAAATGTGGAGAATTTCCACATCTACAGCCCATATTGCCTGTTTTAAATGTGTGCCCACTAGGAGCTGAGCCCTGACGGACCACTTACCTTTTTTTTTTTTAGTTTTTTTCTTTCACGAGCCCATTTTATTTTGTAATAGCATTTGCACTTGGAGGTGATATAGTGCAAGAAATGGCCAGCGAATGGCCCCCTGCCTAGTAATTTTTGGTAAAAGGCAGCACCACTTGGTGATGATTAGATGTGTTCAGGGAATTCAAAATGTAGCCCACTCCACTTAGGCGTCCTTGGACACCAAGTTCCCACCAGATGTGCAGATCGGGTAGCAGTGCCATGCCCTGAAGGCACCTACTGTGGTCAGTGCCCACCGACCTCAAGAGGAAGGAAGGGAAAGAGCCTAGAGGGTCTGTTGTCAGGACTGGACAGGTCCAATGCCCTGGGTATGTGTCCTGAAGCTTTCTTTGTCACCTGACTATGTAACTGGCAGTCTCAGTACATTTACCAGGTTTCCTTGGCTTCGTGTGCTGAAATCACTAGACCTTGTTCCGGGGCCCAGCCCTGAATCGCAGCTAGGTTACCGTACCCTGTGCGGTACTGTGTCCAGGTGTCCATGGTCCTTCCCCAGGCAGTGCAGGGCTAACCAGCTTGTTGATTGTTGATGGGCATCCTGAAAAGGTCCTATCCCATAAGCATCAGTCCATATGAGCCACAAACTGGGGTGTGTGGGTCTTGTGCAATCTGCTGCCATAATGCTTGTTCCCATAGAGGCTGATACTTGCTGCCAGACTATTGTCCATGGATCCAGGGCAAGCTCCACAGCCGGCAATTCTGCCCATTGAGCACAGTTCCCCTCTCCATGCAGTGTTTTTTTTTTAACTTTTAATTTTGAAATAATAATAAACTCACACGAAGGTGCCAAAAAGTAATGCAAAGGGATCCCATATATCCTTTACTCAGCTTTTGCATAACTATAGTACAACATCAAAATGAGGAAATTGACACTGGGACAATCTACCAACTTTATTCATTGCCTTTACATGCACGTGTGTGTGTAGTGCTATGCACTTCTACCACATGTGTAGATTCACGTAACAACCACTGCAGTCAAGACACTGAACTATTCGGTGAGCACAAAGAGCCCTGCTATGCCTTCATAGTCGCCTTCCCCCCATCCCTGTCCCCTTGGCAACCACGAATCGGTTCTCCATCTCTGTAATTTGTTATTTCAAGAATGTTACATAATGGGATCTCAAATTGCTTCTGACCTTTCATAAAACAGTTTGTCTTCAAATAAATTTATTTTGTAATAATGCAAAAAAAGAATGTTACATAAATGGAATCATACACTATAAAACCTTTTGAGACTGGCTTTTTTCACACACCATGATTTCTTTGAGACCCAACTAAGTTAGTATTTATCAATAGCTTGTTCCTTTTTATCATCAAGTATACTTCATCATATGGATGTACCACCATCTGTTTAACCATTCATTCACTGAAACATGTCTGGGCTGATTCCAGTTTTTGGCAGTAGAAATGTAATGGCTGTATGCGACCCCTCTGGCTTCACACACAGCCATTACATTTCCACTGCCTCTATTCCTAATGTTGTACTCCACTTCTTGTAAGTATATATGTAATAAATATATATATATATATATATATATATATATATATATATATATATAAATATGTAGTTGACATTCATTATTGTTCAGCTTCAGGTGCACAGTGCAGTGATCAGGCATCTGCACCATCCCTGAGGTGGTCTCCCTAATGAGACAAGTGTCCATCGGATACCCTACAAAATCTTTACAACATATCACATTCCCCAAATTGGCTTTCATATCCCCGTGGCAATCTTGTGGTTACCGATTAGAGCACAATTCTTTATATGTTTTAGATATACATCCTTGGTCGGATACATGTTTTGCAAATGTTTTCTCCCAGTCTGTAGCTTGTCTTTTCATTTTCTTAAGAGTCTCTCCTAGAACAAACATTTTTAGTTTTGACAAAGTCCAATTAGTTAGTCACATTTCCCTATCATGGATTGTGCTTTTGGTGCCATGAAAAGAACTTTTTGTTTAACCTGATGTCCTGCAGATTTTCTCCTGTTTTAAAAGTTTTAAAGTTTTTACATTTTACATTTAAGTCTGTGATCCACTTTGAGTTAATTTCATACAAGGAGTAACATTTAGTCCAGGTTCACTCTTTTTTCCCATTGATGTCCTCTTGTTCCAGCACTATTTCTTGAGTATGTGTAAAGAATAGAATATATGAAGGTCTGTCTGGGGACATTTGGGGATGTAAACTGTTACAGTGACTTGGATACGTGCTTGGCCTTGGGAGGATTGGCTACCCTCCCAAGGACAAAGAAAACAACAGGATGTGGAGCCTGGCCTTCGCCTTAGCGTAACTGGGCCGAGCTCCAACACATCTAATCTCATACCAAGGACTGGCCCCGGCTCCTAGCCAGATCCGGGACCAGGTCCTTGTGTTGCTGACACGTATGCTTGTTGGCTCCTTGCCACTGTTGTTAGTGAAGTCCTTAAAACCCCAGAAGAACAGGGGCAGGCACGGTTGTTCCCCGGGCCGCCTCTGCTGCTGCAAGATATTTCGCTGGTGCTGATGAAGGGCCGGTGCTGCTTCTGCGACTCCAATTGACTGGGCCCTGGTGGTATGATGCACTATCCTCTTGTTCTCTCCTTTTCTACTGTCACTTTCGGTTTGTAATAAACCTCTCAATTTCTACATTCGGCTTGTGGTGGTGTGTCTTGCGTATCGAGCCCCTCTCAAGTAGTCCGTGCACGGCAATTGATATTATTGATTATCGATACAGTAGGCTGACCTTCTTCCATTGAATTATTTTTGCTCCCTTGACAAAATTCAGTTGAGCATATATTTCTGTGTTATGTGTTCTGTTCCATGGGTCTGTGCGTCTATCACTCTGCAAATGCCCCACTCTCTTGATTCCTGTAGCTATATAATAAGATGTAATATGAAGTTGAGTAGTTCCTCCTGCTTGTTTCTTTGTTTTCCAAAATGGTTTTAGCTATTTTAGTCTTTGCTTTTCTATGTTCATTTTAGAAAAAGCTTGTCTATATCTATGAAAAACTTTTGCTAGTATTTTCATAGTAATTGCAGGAGAATTGACTTTTTTTTTTTTTACGAGGTTGACTGTTCCAATCCATAACATGATACAGCTCTCCATTTATTTACAAAAAGAAAAGAAAAATATCATTTCTCTGTCAAATTCATTCTGCCATTGATCCTTTTAATGAGTTTAAAATTTCACTTGTATTTTTCAGTCCTATCATTTCCATTTGGTTTTTTTTTAATATCTTATATTTGGTGACAATTTCTACTTCATTTGTTTCAAGCTGATTTGTAATTTCTTACTGAATCATTTTTATGATAACTACTTTAAAATCCTTGTCAGGTAATTCCAACATCTGATTAATCTTGGTATTGGCTTTTGTTGATTGTTTTTCATTCACATTGTAATTTTGGGGGTTTTCGTATGACACCAGAATTTTATTGTATCCTGGACATTTTCTCTATTATGTTAGGAGGCTCCGGCTTTTATTTAAATCTGTCTTAGCAGTCAGTCATCCTGTTTAGATTTAGTATGCGGGTCCTGATCTTTTTGGGCTGTGGTTCCAATGACAATTTAGTTTTCAGAGACCTTGCAATGTCATTCTTGTCTGCTTTGTTTGCCTGGTGCCAAATGAAGCACCATCTCAGTCTTTGCCAGTGCCAGAGATGTATGTGTTTCCCTGGTCCCGTACTGTGCCTGTGGGTGTGGGATGGGAGACGTGGATTGGGAGATGGGTGCACTTTTTTTCACTTTCCCAGTGCCTCCTGCTCCACCTGTGCTCGTGCTGCCCTCAGGGGAGCAGCTTCCTTCTCTGGGTCTGCATGCTTCATGCAAATTTTAAATAGGTTTTTCTTGGTGGTTGCACTGCTGGAAGTGGCCCATGGTGCCCCATCAGACTTTAACTTAACTTATCTGTGCTTGAATTAGGTCCAGTTATCCTGAAGAACCTTAATGTATCAAGGCAAGTGCCATGTGTGAAACCACAGGGAGACTGTGGCCTAGTGGCAACTTCTTATTGCCACAGGCTCCAGTCTGCATAATTGTCAGTCACTGACACTTGTATTTCTAAAGGCTCACTAGGCCTGACTGGCCTAAGTGGGAGGGCAATCTGTTGGATGTTTTCAAAAAGTACTGCCACCTCCATTAGGTGTTTAATTCAATGATCAGCCAACCATCCCCTTCTTGTGTTATTTTAGTGACACCAAATAGTGGGTTGGGAAAGCCAGGTGGACTCCTGGTTGTCTTATCCCACTGCTACTGTTTTAATTAGAGAATTTCTCCGCTGGAAACATCCCACACAATCAGAAGAAGTATTATGTGTACTTAAAACTGTTATCCCAGTGCTTGTAACAACATCCGTTACAATCATTTGGATGTGTGTCCATCAAGTAAAACATGACACAATTTCAACATATATCAACTGTGGTGAGGCACAGCTGATAACCTGAAAGGGTGTCACATGTCTGATGTCACTCTACTAGGAGCAGGTGCAGCCAATGCCCAGTGTAATGGGGACCCTTTAATCACAAGCCTTTGCCAGAAGTGATAGTCTGGTATGCAGTGATGGTTTCTGTATGAGAAACATAGAGTTCTGTACTTTGTAGGCGGCAGTAGGTTTTGCTCCTTGGCTTCCAGAGGGACTGGATATTGTAAATCCACCCACGTAGGTCCAAAAAAACCCAAAAAAACACTTGGCAATCAGGACTCTGGATTTTGCTGGGGCTGGTCAGACATTAAGAGGTACCCTTTTGCCACCCCAAAATATACCTTTTGGGATATTGATTCTGGTTATTTTTAAGAAATGAAAGACTCAGAAAAATCTTTTCCCCTTGCCCCTAACTGCCTAAAAGGAATTTAGATAGAGGACCTGCTCCAGGAAGGGAGCTATCACTGTAGATAACTATAGTTTAATATGAACCAAAGGTAATGGACAGGGAGGAACCTAGCAAGCCCCATTTGATCAAAGTCCCTCTGTGTCCCATTGTTAAAGGTGGCCCAGCAAACATTTATTTATCAAACATTTGCTTTTCCATCTCCAGGTGAATTGTCTTCCTGCCCTTTGAAGTCCCAAACCCCCCACCCCTTAGTGAAAGATGGCATTTAAGCCTTAACTGCCTGATCTGTCCTCAGATCCCATATTCTTGTGGCACTGCTGTGTGTACTTACATATTAAATTGGGTCATTTCCACTGTTAATCTGTCTCATGTTAATTTGATTATCGGTCCAGCCAGAACTTGAAAAGAATAGAAGGAAAAATTATTTTCCTTCCTCATGACACCATAGTCAGGGCTGCTGAGACTAAGGCTTTTGACTTGCCAACCAACAGGGCATCATGTCTATAGTGAAAGCTTTGGACATCAGAAGGTAGAGGTACTTGCGCTAAATCTTGACTTATCCACTGGTGACAAATTGTGTGGGAGACTGTTCCCCATGAGTGTTCTTTATAGATGGCAGTGCCCTGAAAAGAATAAGAGCATGCACTGCCAGGTCACAGGGGTTCTCCTCATATCCCCTAACTTGGCCTGCATGGTCCCTATGTTTTCTCCAAAAAGGCATTGTGGCTATACTGGCCCCACGTGGGGTGCCAATTTGTCAAGTGGTTAAGCAGTCCCTAAGCAGTAGTGCAGTTCAGTTGGCTTGTCATGTTTCTATAGAGTCAGCTGGTAAGGAAACAATGAACCATAAGGATTTATTATTTACACAGACAGTAAAAGCAAGGTCTGTAGTGTGTCACTCCCCATGTGCCTAGTCCCTACAGGATCATACTGAACCATAGGGGCGGACGACAGAAAACATGTGTGGTGGGTCACTGTCATTGAGAACCCTTCTCTAAACTACAGACAAGCAGTTTTATAAACTTACACAGAAGCCTGCAGCTGTACCCTAAGGGAGGAATCAAAGCAGAAAGTCCCATGCCTCTCTTGAACCAAGGGCGACAAGTGAGAAATGGCTTTGTGGAAGACTCCAACAAGACAGCAAGGCTTCTGGGAGATATGGTGGCCTTGTGACAGCTTCTTATAAGACGCCCATGTTCCAAAGGAGAATTGCAGGGTGTTCTGCCAGGACTCAGGTGATTGGGGTCAAGCCTTGACTACACGACCTATGTGGAGAAAAGCAATGTGGCCAGGGCACCTGTGGGAGGCTTTTGCCTTCAGTTTACATATGAACATGCAGGCCTTGGAGCTTAGAAACTTATTAGCATTTTATAGAAAATGACAGTCCAAACGTGAATGACTAGTGAATACAGAATTTTAAGTGGTACCATTCGCTGTAAGTTTCTTATTAAATCTTGGTTAATGTGGTTCATATAGAAAATATTTTGCTTAAAATATTAGAACACAAAAACAAATGTTTTTCTATTAGTCATATGCCATTATTACAACTTTGGAATTCCCCTAATAAAAATGTAGAAGCAAATAGATCAAATTGGAATATGTATAAGCAAAATAAGGGCTCCACATTGAGCTCCAGTATTATAAAAGGATAAGTGTAAGGTTAAGTCTTTATGCTTTTGGATAGAACAATCTTAAACATTTAAATTTAAAGGTCCTTTGCATTCTGACATTTATCCTTTATATAGTTGCTGCATATTCATAGTCACTTTTTGTGACACCTCAAGTGGTGTAAGTAAAACAGCTTTCTGTTGCTATGTATATATATATAAAGATTTTGTTGGGGAAGGGGAACAGGACTTTATTGGGGAACAGTGTGTATTTCCAGGACTTTTTATTGGGGAACAATAGTGTGTTTTTCCCAGGACTCATCAGCTCCATCCAAGTCAAGTTGTTGTCCTTTCAGTCTTAGCTGTGGAGGGAGCGGCTGAGCTCCAGGTCCAGTTGCTGCTGTTAGTTGCAGGGGGCGGAGCCCACCATCCCTTGTGGGAGTCCAACCGGCAGCCTTGTGGTTGAGAGGACGCACTCCAACCGACTGAGCCATCTGGCCACCTGGGAGCTCAGCGACAGCTCATTGACTTCATTCTAGTTGTGGAGGGCACAGCTCACTGGCCCACGTGGGAATCAAACTGGCAGCCTTGTTGCCCAGAGCTTGCACTCTAACCAACTGAGCCACCCCTCCGCCCCCAGAGACGTATATTTAAATCAATATTACTATCCAAACATTTAAATTTCTTTTAACACATGGTTACCTGCTTACTTCTATATTCTTCTATGGCAGAGTAAATTCAGACTCTTCTCAGGTTTAAATTAAATTTGTTTAAAAAAAACTGTGTTGCTGGTAACATTTTCATAAAGTGAAATTTTCTTATGATGACACATTAGAAAGCAGAGGGAAGGTAAAAGCTATGGAAGTAAGTAGGAAGAATGAGAAAAGAAAAGACAGGTAAAAGGGAAGACGAAAGAGGTTTCATTTCTTTGTGTTTTGGGGAGGAATATACCAATTTTTTAGACTTTGCTATTTCTGAAAAACGTTAGGATAACTAATCTTTAAGAATCTTTTTTTTTTGGGGGGATGGGGGTGGTAGATGAGGGTAAAGGGGATCAAATATATGGTGATGGAAGGAGAACTGACTCTGGGTAGTGAACACAAAATGTGATTTTTCTTTTTTATTTATTTTTAAATTTTATTTTTATTTTTTAAATTTATTGGGGTGACAATTGTTAGTAAAATTACATAGATTTCAGGTGTACAATTCTGTATTACATCATCTATAAATCCCATTGTGTGTTCACCACCCAGAGTCAATTCTCCTTCCATCACCATATATTTGATCCCCCTTACCCTCATCTCCCACCCCCCACCCCCCTTACCCTCTGGTACAAAATGTGATTTATAGATGATGTAATACAGAATTGTACACCTGAAATCTATGTAACTTTACTAACAATTATCACCCCAATAAACTTTATTTAAAAAAAAAGAATCTTTTTTTTCATACATGATTATTTAATTCTAGTGCCTCTATCTTGGTAATGACTACGTTGAAACTATTCTGCAGCTATCTTTCTATTTGGCTTAAGTTTAAAAGCACAAAGCAAAGACTTTAGAGACTAAAATAGACTCCTACAATAAAAATATTTTAAAACGCTGAGCCATCTCTTGGCTGGTATTAGATTATATTATTATAATGCTAACTGACATTCATCAGGCCCTGAAAAACTGAGATACCCTGTGAAGCAAAAAAGACATCAAACTGTTTTGCTGTGATCTTAACCTTAATCATCTTTTACTTTTGGAACATGAATAACCCCTGTCCTCTTAACACAGCAATTCCAGATGAACTAGAATATTTATTCAAAACCACGCATTCCTTGCAGACTCTTTAAATGTGGCGACTGCACTGTGGGAGGAGGGCTTCATGGTGGCTTCACTGGGAGGCCAACCAGGGGTCAAGTGTCAGTGCTCTCTCTCCCTCGCTCTTACCAAGGTGAGGAGCTTTGGGTGACTTATTCCCCATACCTTTGTTTTCCAAGCTCTGAAAAAAGAATAACGACACCCATCTTTCAAGGCTGTGGAGGCTTGGAGGTAGCACCACCAACAGCTGTGTTTCAGGTGGTTCTTTCTTTTCCTCTTACTTTCTTTCTTTCTTTCTTTCTTTCTTTCTTTCTTTCTTTCTTTCTTTCTTTCTTTCTTTCTTTCTTCCTTATTATTAGTTTCAGGTGTACAAAGAAATGTACTAGTTAGACATTTACACCCCTCACAAAGTGATAACCCCCAAATCGACTACCCCTCTGACATCGTATATAGCTGTTACAATACCATTGACTCTATTCCCTATGCTGTACTTTACATCCCATGAATACGCAGGGGGTGCCAAAAAACGTATACACATTTTAAGAAAGGAAGCTGTATTTAAATTGTAATGCTCAATATATACCGATAACAAAAGATGAATACAAGTCACGTTTGACTTCTGCAACTACAAGAGGTGCTCAAAGTGGTTACCATCAGCGTCCAGACACTTCTGATTATGGCAAACTACTGCTTGGACAACGTTGACCAAAGTGTCCACTTGTATACATTTTTTGGCACCCCCAGTATATATTACTCTGTAAGCTAAAAACTGAAAATACATCTTATTGCCAGTTACTATAAAACATTCACAAGTATTGCCAAGGAACACCTAAATATTTTTTTAAGTATAAAAAATGTACAGAAAATATTAACTAATTATAATGTAATAAAATAAGGAACGAATAACTAAAGTGCTCTGAGAAATAAAACAACTCTCTCTTAAAGAACCTTAAGCTCAAAGAGATAATTCTAACCAAAACTGCAGAATATCTAAAAAATAGAAATACAGAATATCTAGGGGAAAAAAGAAAACGATAGTTCCTCCTTCCTTTTCCTCTTCCCTTGAATAATTCAGTACAAGGGACATTAGATGGGGCTTAGCAGGCTAGGTGTGCCTGTGCAGGGTGGGGGTGGGGTGGAATGTGGGGTGGGGGTGGAGGATGCGGGGAGGCACAGGATGTCAGAGCCTGAGGAGGCGGAGGTGGGGGATGGGGAAGTATCCACCTTAGAAAGTGCTTGTTGCCAGTTTGAGGTATCAGAGCTGAGAGGAGGAGCCTGCCAGCACTGAGTGTGGTGCTTAACCAAGGTCAGGTGGGGGAGAGCAGTGTACCAGGAGATTGGTTACCTTCCATAGCAACTATATTAAAGATATTGGGAACCAGGTCCCTGACTATGAGAGAAGGCAGTTACAAATAGGTACAGGAAGGAAACGAAAATAAACCCTGTGGTGCTGGTATACAATCCGAGGTATCACAGTGAGCTCATGGAAGGGGAAAGAATACTTCCCAATGCATTTTATGAAGCCAGTATTACCCTGATAGCAAAACTAGACAGAGACATTACAATAAAAGAAAAGCAAAGACCAGTATCTCTCATGAACTAAGACACAAAAATCCTTAACAGACTATTAGCAAATTGAATCAAGCAATGTAGAAAAGGAATTATATGCCACGAGCCAGTGAGATTTATTCCAGATATACAAGGGTGGCTCAGTATTCAAAAATCTGTCAACATAATCCACCATATCAAAAGGCTAAAGAAGAAAAGTAGCAATTAATATCAAAAAACCATTTGGCAAAATCTAATACCCTTTATGACAAAAGCTATCAGCAAACTAGGAATAGAAGGGAACTTTCTGATCTCAATAAAAATAAAAGCCCTACAGCTGACATATTTAATGGTGAAAGACTAAATGATTTCCTCCTAAAATTGAGAACAAAGTAAGGATGTCTGCTTTCATCACTCTAATTCAGCATATCATTGGAAGTTCTTGCCAGCACATACCGAAATGCAGAATAAATTCAAGCTGTTAAAGATGGAAAACATGAGGGGTGGTTAGAGCACGGTGGTGCTCTTAACAACAAGCTTGTTGGTTAGAGCTCAGTTGGTTAGAGTGCGGTGCTCTTAACAACAAGGTTGCTGGTTCAATCCCCACGTGAGCCACTGTGAGCTGCGCCCTCCACAACTAGATTGAAACAACTACTTGACTTGGAGCTGATGGGTCCTGGAGAAACACCCTTAAAAATAAAATTTTTAAAAAAGTTTAAAAAAAAGATGGAAAACATGAAGAAAACTAAATGTCAAACCTTAAAAGGAAATTTACAATGATAGTTATATAAATTTGGGGACAGGGCTCTTGCCACGCTATTCTCTATAAAGGAAAAGACAGCCAGATTTCAACTAGAAATACTTTATAACATAATATGGCAAAAGAAGCCAAAGAAATAATAAAACTTTATCAGTGACCTAAACATCCAATCATTCATCCCACAGATAGCCCATCACTCACCTACTCATCTGTCATCACTCACCCCACAGACTCTCCATTCCTGAACCCACAGAGCTTCATAACTTGGCCTCCTGAACCCTAGCCACCATCACTAATGGAAGTTGCCATTCTTGATAAAAGCCAGTGTCTTGGTGAGTTGCTGTAACTTAGATCCCTTCTGCTTTTTATCTGTCCTCTTTTTCCTGCCTATTTGCCGTGGGACAGGCATCCTCATTAGCAGCTGTGAAGTCACAGCTTGCCCATGGCCACCAGACAGCAAGTCGAAAGGGCACGTCCTGTGCTCATGGCAGAGGAGCTGGCCCCTCTCTGGTGGCTGGTCTTTGTGTCCTAGGATGGGGAGGCAAGACAGGGGTCAGTTTTTAGGGGTTTTGGAACTGCAGCTCAGAGTGTAAATTTGGAGAAATCTCTCTTCTTGCTTATGTAGTTAAATATAGATGTAAAAACATAAAACTAGGGGAAACTGAAGAGCAGAATAAACAAACAAACAAAACAGAAATAGGCTCACAGATACAGAGAACAAACTGATGGTTGCTAGATGGCAGGGGGTTGGGCAGTAGGTGAGAAAGGTGAAGGGATTAGAAAGTACAAATTGGTATTTACAAAATAGTCACGGGGATGTGAAATACAGTGTGGGGAGTATAGTCAATAATGTAAAAAGTACGTAGAGTGTCAAATGGGTACTAGATGTATCAGGGGGATCACTCCATAAATTATATAAATGCCTAGCCACTGCACTGTACACCTGAAACCAATATAAAATAATACTGAGTGTCAACTGTAATTTTAAGAAATATATGGTCACAGAATTTAAAGTACAGCATAGGGAATATAGTCAATGGTATTATAATAGCTATGTACGGTGTCAGAGGGGTAGTAGACTTGCTGGGGTTATCACTTTGTGAGGGGTGTAAATGTCTAATCACTATGTTGTTTTGTACACCTGAAACTAGTAATAATAATAATAATAATAATAATAAAGTGGGGACACAATGAGGTAGGAAGGAGCTCTCCAAGGTGATGAAATCCTCTGTCTCTTGATCATGGTGGTGATTACACGGGTAAACTTCTGTCAAAATACACCTACTAATCACCAAAATGGATGCATGCTATCCTATGGAAACTATCTCTCAATTCAAGTAATTTTTCCAAAGTAATAGATGCTATAAATCCAAAAGCAAAAAACATAAAACTACATAGATTAAGTTAATCATATAGGTATAAAGATGTTATATCTATGTGATTTATGTGGGGTTTAAATAGTTTTCATGAAAAATTGTTGAAACTTGTGATGGTTACATGCCAGACCATTATACTTCTTATTACCCTCTGTCAGTGTGTTTAAATTTCGATAATAAAAACTTTTAAAAGGTCATTTTGAGAACTGTAATAATGATAAACATGCCTCTTCTCGCTTTTTTTTTTAAATTCAAGTTTATTGGGGTGACAATTGTTAGTAAAGTTACATAGATTTCAGGTGTACAATTCTGTATTACATCATCTATAAATCCCATTGTGTGTTCACCACCCAGCGTCAGTTCTCTTTCCATCACCATATATTTGATCGATTTGTAAAATTTACTTTTTTATGTGTATTTTTTTTCCTTTACCTCTTTACTTTTACTCCATCTCCATGAACACTCCTTAAAGCATTGTGTCCACTGTTTGGAGCTGTATAGAAGTGTATGTATCTCTATCAGTTCATATTTGTACATAAAGCAAATCAGCCACTACACTTCACCATTATGCAAGTAAGTCATTTTATGATCACTGTCTTCATCTTAAGATTTAGAAAGATGCCCATATATCTATATCTATACATATCTATCTATCTATATAATCTTATTCTATATATTTATATAGTCTATATAAGATATACATATAAAAGATATGTCTATCTTGTTCTGTATATTTTGATATATGCATATTCATATGTATTTTATTTATAACAAATATTTATGTTACACACACATATATAATTATAAATATAATCTTGGTAGACAACACTAACTTTACAATAGACTGTGTGGTACCTATGACCCACATGTAGGAACCATGACAACAACTGGCAGTACGGAGACCCATTGTGATCACTGTGAAGACTGGCCAATGGCCCAGAGGATCTCGGCATCACTCCTGGATAGTCGGTCCTAGGAATGGTCGTGGATTTCGATAACCACCTAAATGACATTTGGAATGATGGATAAATCCAGAGGTCAATAAAGCTATTCTGCACCTGTGTGAGGGAGGGATTTCAGTGACTGGTCTCTGGGCATTTCCACTACACTGAAGAAGAAAAGCTATTTTTAAATATAAATAAATATCTCATAGCCTGCGTGGCAAGCTGACAGTTCTCAGAAGTGGCTCGTGCCTTGAAAGAGGGCAGAATGTCCCATCAGTTCTCTTTTTGATTCAAAATCTCTAGAGGAGGTACAGATTATCCAGTCTGAACTTCTCAGAGAAGTCCTGCCCAGTTGCATTTTGCTATGATCCTCCAAATCAAACTTATGTCTGCTTCTTCAAGATTGTTCCTATTAAATAGTTTTAACTAACCTTTTTTTTTTAAATTAAAGTTTATTAGGGTGACAATTGTTAGTAAAGTTACATAGATTTCAGGTGTACATTTCTGTAATACATCATCTATATATCACATTGTGTGTTCACCGCCCAGAGTCAGTTCTCCTTCCATCACCATATATTTGATCCCCCTTACTCTCATCTCCCACCCCCCACCCCCCTTACCTCTTCTACCAGCCCCCCTCCTCCCTTACCCTCTGGTAACCACTAAACTATTGTTTGTGTCTATGAGTTTTTGCTTCTCATTTGTATCTCTTGTTCTTTTGTTATTTTTGGTTTATATACCACATATCAGTGAAATTATATGGTTCTCTGCTTTTTCTGTCTGACTTATTTCGCTTAGCATTATAATCCCAAGATCCATCTATGTTGTCACAAATGGTCCTATTTCATCTTTTCTTACCACTAAATAGTATTCCATTGTGCATATATACCACATCTTCTTTATCCATTCATCTACTGAATGACACTTTGGTTGTTTCCATGTCTTGGCCACCGTAAATAAAGCTACAATGAACATTGGAGCACATGTGTCTTTATGGATAAATGTTTTCAATTTTTTTTGGGTAGATACCCAGAAGAGGGATTGCTGGGTCAAATGGTAATTCTATTCTTAATATTTTGAAGAACCTCCACACTGCCTTCCATAGTGGCTGCACCAGTCTGCATTCCCACCAACAGTGTATGAGGGTTCCTTTTTCTCCACAGCCTCTCCAACACTTGTTACTATTTGTCTTGTTGATGATAACCATTCTGACTGAGGTGAGGTGATATCTCATTGTGGTTTTTATTTGCATTTTTTTGATGATTACCAATGTTGAGCATTTTTGTCATATGTCTATTGGCCATCTGTATGTGTCCTCTTTGGAGAAATGTCTCTTCAGGTTGTCTGCCCATTTTTTTTTTTTATTTAATTAAATTTATTGGGGTGACAATTGTTAGTAAAATTACATAGATTTCAGGTGTACAATTCTGTATTACATCATCTATAAATCCCATTGTGTGTTCACCACCCAGAGTCAGTTCTCTTTCCATCACCATATATTCGATCCCCCTTACCCTCATCTCCCACACCCACCCCCCGCCCCCCTTACCCTCTGGCAACCACTAAACTATTGTCTGTGTCTATGAGTTTCTGTTTCTCATTTGTTTGTCTTGTTCTTTTGTTGTTCTTGGTTTATATACCACATATCAGTGAAATCACATGGTTCTCTGCTTTTTCTGTCTGACTTGTTTCGCTCAGCATTACTCTCTCAAGATCCATCCATGTTGTCACAAATGTTCCTATATCATCTTTTCTTACTGCCGAATAGTATTCCATTGTGTATATATACCACAACTTCTTTATCCATTCATCTATCGAAGGACATTTTGGTTGTTTCCATGTCTTGGCCACCGTAAACAAAGCTGCAATGAACATTGGAGCACACGTGTCTTTATCTCTAAATGTTTTCAGATTTTTTGGGTAGATACCCAGAAGAGGGATTGCTGGGTCATATGTCTGCCCATTTTTTAATTGGATCCTTTGGTTGTTTTTTTGTTGTTGTTGAGTTGCATGAGTTCCTTATATGTTTTGGATATTAACCCCTTATCGGAGGTGTTGTTTGCAAAAATCTTCTCCCATTCGGTAGGTTGCCTTTTATTTTGTTGATGGTTTCATTTGCTGTGCAGAAGCTTTTAAGTTTCATATAGTCCCATTCATTTATTTTACCCTTTACTTCCCTTGCTTTTGGGGTCAAATTCATAAAATCCTCTTTGAACCCAAGGTCCATAAGTTTACTACCTATGTTTTCTTCTATGCAGTTTATTGTTTCAGATTTTATGTTTAGGTCTTTGATCCATTTTGAGTTAATTTTGGTACATGGTGACAGACAGCAGTATAGTTTCATTCTTTTGCAAGTGGCTTTCCAATTCTCCCAGCACCATTTATTGAAGAGGCTGTCTTTTCTCCATTGTATGTTTTGGCTACCTTGTCACAAATTATCTGTCTGTATTTATGTGGGTTTATTTCTGGGTTCTCAATTCTATTCCATTGGTCTGTGTGTGTGTTTTTCTGCCAACACCATACTGTTTTGATTATTGTAGCCCTGTAGTACAAGCTAAAGTCAGGGAGTGTGATACCTCTAGCATTGTTCTTTTTTCATAGGATTACTTTGGCCATTCGGGGTCTTTTGTGATTCCATACAAATCTGATGATTTTTTTGTTCCAGTTCTTCAAAAAATGCCATTGGGATTTTGATGGGAATTGCATTAAATCTGTATATTGCTTTGAGTAATGTGGCCATTTTAACTATGTTGATTCTTCCAATCCAGGAAAATGGAATGTCTTTCCATTTCTTTGTGTCTTCTTCAATTTCTTTTAAAAATGTCTTATGTTTTTCAGTATATAGGTCTGTCACATCCTTGGTTAAGTTTATTCCTAGGTATTTTATTCTTTTTGTTGTAATTGCAAAAGGAATTGTTTTTTTGTAATTTCTTTTTCTGAGGTTTCATTGTTAGTATATAGGAAGGCAATGGACTTTTGTACGTTGATTTTGTAGCCGGCAACTTTACTGTATTTGTTGATTGATTCTAATAGCTTTTTGGTGGAGTCCTTAGGGTTTTCTATATATAGCATTATGTCATCTGCAAAAAGTGACAATTTAACGTCTGTAGTTTTTTTGTGTGTGTGTGTGTTGTCCTTACCTGGTTTTGGTATCAGGATAATGTTGGCTTCATAAAATGATTTAAGGAGTACTGTCTTCTTCAATTTTTTGGAAGAGTTTGAGCAGGATTGGTATTAGATCCTCTTTGAAGGTTTGGTAGAATTCACTAGTGAAGCCATCTGGTCCCGGAATTTTGCTTTTCGGAAGGTTTTGGATGACTGATTCAATTTCCTTCCTGGTGATTGGTTTGTTTAGATTTTCCAGTTCTTCATGGTTCAGCCTAGGAACGCTATATGTTTCTAAGAACTTGTCCATTTCTTCTTGGTTACTGAATTTGGTGGCATATAGTCCTTCATAGTATTCTTCGATGATCCTTTGTATTTCTGTGGCATCCGTGATAACTTCCCCTCTTTCATTTCTGATTTTGTTTACTTGTGTTTTTTCTCTTTTTATCTTAGTGAGTCTAGCCAAGGGTTTGTCGATTTTATTAATCTTTCTCAATGAACCAGCTCTTTGTTGCATTAAATTTTTCTATCGTCTTTTTGTTCTCTGTTTCATTTAGTTCTGCTCTGATTTTTATTATTTCCTTTCTTCTGTTGACCTTGGGTTTCATTTTATGTTCTTTTTCTAGTTCTTTAAGGTGTAATATGAGGTTATTTATCTGGGATTTTTCTTGTTTCTTGAGATAGGCCTATAGTGATATAAATTTCCCTCTTAAAATTGCTTTCGCTGCATCCCAAAAATTGTGGTAGGATGTATTTTAATTTGCATTTGTTTCTATGTATCTTTTGATCTCTCCTCTTTTCTTTTTTAAATTTTATTGGAGAAGGGGAACAGGACTTTATTGGGGAACAGTGTGTACTTCCAGGCCTTTTTTTCAAGTCAAGTTGTTGTCCTTTCAATCTTAGTTGTGGAGGGTGCTGTTCAGCTTCAAGTTGTTGTCCTTTCAGTCTTAGTTGTGGAGGGCTCAGCTCAGCTCCAGTTGCCATTGCTATTTGCAGGGGGTGTTGCCCACCATCCCTTGCAGGAGTCGAACCGGCAACCTTGTGGTTGAGAGGACTCACCCCTACCAACTGAGCCATCCTGGAGCTCAGCGGCAGCTCAGCTCAAGGTGCCGTGTTCAATCTTAGTTGCAGGGCACGGAGCCTACCATCCCTTGTGGGAGTTGAACTAGCAACCTTGTGGTTGAGAGCCCACTGGCCCATGTGGGAATCGAACCGGCAGCCTTCGGAGTTAGGAGCACGGAGCTCCAACCGCCTGAGCCACGGGGCCAGCGCCACTCCTCTTATTTCTTCTTTGACCCAGTCATTCTTTGAAAGTAGGTTCTTTAATCTCCACATATTTGTGGTTTTTCGTGCTTTCTTTTTGCAGTTGATATCCAATTTTAAAGCCTAGTGATCAGAGAATATGTTTAGTATGATTTCAATCTTCTTAAATTTGCTGAGGCTAGTTTTATGTCCCAATATATGGTCTATCCTTGAGAATGTTCCATGTACACTGGAAAAGAATGTATAGTCTGATGTTCTAGGATGAAGTGCTCTATATATGTCACTTATGTCCATTTCATCTAATGTGTCAAATAGGGCTGATATTTCTTCACTTATTTTCTGTTTGGATGATCTATCCATAGCTGTCAATGATGTATTTAGGTCCCCTAGTATAATTGTGTTTTGGTCAATTTCTCCCTTTAGTTCTGTTAGTAGTTGCTTGGTATATTTCGGTGCTCCCTGATTGGGGGCATAAATATTGATGACTGTTATGTCTTCTTGTTGTATAGTCCCCTTTATCATTATGAAATATCCATCTTTGTCTCTTGTTACCTTTTTGATACTGAAGTCTGTTTCATCTTATATCATTATGGTGACACCTGATTTTCTCTGGGTACCATTTGCTTGGAGTGTCAATTTCCATCCTTTCACTTTGAGACTATATTTGTCATTGTAGCTGAGATGTGTCTCTTGGAGACAGCATATGGTTGGGTTTAGTTTTTTAATCCAATCTCTTACTCTATGCATTTTTATTGGTGAGTTCAGTCCATTTATATTTAGGATGATTATTGATATATAAGGATTTCTTGTCATTCTATCTCTGGTTTTCTGGTAGGATGATGTCTCCATTGTTTCTTTGCCTTTTTGTTGCTGTCTATTATTTCAGTGTCTTGGCATTATATGATTTTCCCCTCTGTTTCTTCTTTTATTATGATATATATTTCAGTTCTAGATTTTTTTTTGAGTGGTTACCATTAAGTTTATGTAAAAGAAAGTTTCATATTTAAAGTGTTCCATTTTCTTCAGCACGCTTACTTTCTCCATTCCCTTATGCCAGTTCAGACCTTTACTCTCCCCTCTTTTATGTCTTTGTTGCCACAAATTATCCTTATTTATGCTGTTTGAATAGCCTCCTTCAGTATTTCTTGTAGTACAGGTCATGTGTTAGAAAATTCCCTCTGTTTCTGTATGTCTGGAAAGGTCTTTATTCCTCCTTCATATCTAAAGGATATCTTTGCTGGATAAATTATTCTTGGCTCATCATTTCTCTCTTTCAATAGTTTGAATATTTGGTTCCACTCCCTCCTGGCTTGTAGAGTTTCTGCTGAAAATTCCGATGATAACCTAATGGGCTTTCCTTTGTAGGTTACCGTCTTTTTTCCCCTGGCTGCTTTGAGGATTTTCTTTATCATTAATTTTTGACAGCTTCTATACAATGTTCCTTGGGGAAGGCCTGTTGGAGTTGAGGTAATTAGGCGTTCTATTTGCTTCTTGGATTTGAGGATCCAGTTCTTTCCACTAGTTTGGGAAGTTTTTGTCGACTATTTGGTTGAATATACTCTCTGTTCCCTTCTCCCTTTCTTCTTCTTCTGGTATGCCCATTATTCTTATATTGCTCTTTCTGATGGAGTCAGAAAGTTCTTGTAGAGTTTTTTCATTTCTTTTAACTCTCAAGTCTCTCTCTTCTTCCATCTGTGTAATTTCCAGATTTCTATCTTTGATGTCACTGATTCTTTCCTCCATCGGGTCAGCTCTACTACCAAAGTTGGCTATTTCATTCTTCATTTCTTTTATTGAGTTCTTAATTTCCAGAAATTCTATTTGGTTCTATTTTAAAATTTCAATCTCTTTGGTAAAATGTTCATTTTGTTTTCTGATTGCGTTTCAGAGTTCATTAAACTGCCTGTCTGTGTTTTCTTGCATCTCATTGAGTTTTTTCAGAACTGCAATTTTGAATTTGCTGTCATTTAAATCACATATTTCCATGTCTTTTATTTCGTTTTCTGGAGACTTTTCATTTTCTTTCTGAGCTGCCTTGTTACCTTGGTTATTCATGGCAATTATTAAATTATTATTTCTCTTCCTAGGCATCTACAGGAGTGGGTCCTGCAACAGCTTGATAGGAAGAGGTGTTTCCTTTGCTTTCCAGTACGTGTTGGTGGAATGCTTTATTTTCTTTCCAGCTGCAGCCTTTAATTCTCTCTCATGTTGTAGTGTTATATTTTCTCTGCACTGTTCTGGCTTCTCACACAATAGGGAGATTCCTTGGCAGGCGGGCTTCTCCTCTGTGAGTAGGTTGCCTGGGTCTCAGGGCTCAGCCTCCATTGGGGGATGTGGAGAGCTTCTGAAATTCCGAAGCTCTTCCTGTACCAGATTCAGGGCCTGTGTGTTTCAGTGGCTCTGTTTACCCCTGCAGGGATCTGCCCAGATAGGTGGGGCCAGGGGCGGGGTTAGGTTGTGAAAGGTGGCCCAGAGCAATGGCAGCAACCACCACCACAGCCCCCAGGGCTCCTTCCGTTTTCCTGGAACTAGTTGGGCCTGGAACTAGTTGGGCGGGGAGTCCATGGCTGCAAGGCCACAGTTCTTAGAACTGCAAATATTCTGTTCTTTTGATCTGACATTGTTATAGGTCTGCTTCTAGCACTAGGCGGTGGGGGTGAGGTTTGAGTTCTGAAGTGTTGGGGGGGGGGGTCGGCTAGGCTCTGTGCCTAAGCCTCCCGTCCTCTGCTTGGCAGTGAGGGCTTAAACCACCGTTTTCACCCTTTTTCCCTTAGTCTTTGTTCCGAGGTGTCTGCTGTGAGCGTTGGGTTCAGCCATATTATATGCTGGTCCCTCAGGCCGGACTGTGGGCCATAAGGGCAGTGCTAGCAGTCTGAATTCTTCCCTCTCCCCGGCTGTGGTTGCTCTGGAATGCAGGGAACTCGGGAGCTCTGAGCTAGGTCTGCATCCTGCACCTACCCAGCCCGCATCTCCGTCCTCTTTGCTCCTCCCCGACTCGCCTAATTTGCCCACCTTTAGATGATTTCAGTTGCACGCCTCAGTCTTGCCTGTATGCTGTGCAGGGAGTCCTTTGTGGAGTTATTTTTGTTCGATTAGTTGTAAATTCCAGGGGAGATTTCAAGAGGCTCACCTCATGCCGTCGTTTCTACCTAACTAACCTTTTGTAATATGCAGAAATTACTTTTTAAGGCTTATGAAAAAACTATCTTTTAAAAAAGCCCACATTTTATTTTTAAAAATTCATATTACATATACAGAGGATGCCAAAGAAAAAGTATACACATTTTAAGAAAGGAAAAAATGGGGGCCGGCCCGGTGGCTCAGGCGGTTAGAGCTCCGTGCTCCTAACTCCGAAGGCTGCCGGTTCGATTCCCACATGGGCCAGTGGGCTCTCAACCAGGTTGCCAGTTCAATTCCTCGAGTCCCGCAAGGGATGGTGGGCTCTGCCCCCTGCAACTAAGATTGAACACGGCACCTTGAGCTGAGCTGCCTCCCGGATGGCTCAGTTGTTGGTTGGAGCACGGGTTCCCAACCACAAGGTTGCCAGTTCAATTCCTCGACTCCCGCAAGGGATGGTGGGCAGCGCCCCCTGCAACTAAAATTGAACACGGCACCTTGAGCTGAGCTGCCGCTGAGCTCCCAGATGGCTCAGTTGGTTGTTGGAGCCTGTCCTCTCAACCACACGGTTGCCGGTTCGACTCCATGAGGGATGGTGGGCTGTGCCCCCTGCAACTAGCAACGGCAACTGGACCTGGAGCTGAGCTGCGCCCTCCACAACTAAGACTGAAAGAACAACAACTTGAAGCTGAACAGAACCCCCTACAATTAAGATTGAAAGGACAACAATTTGACCATTGTTCCCCCAATAAAGTCCTGTTCCCCTTCCCCAATAAAATCTTTAAAAAAAAAAAAAAAAAAAAAAAAAAAAAAAAAAAAGAAAGGAAAAAATGGTATTAAAATTGTAATACTCAATATACACAAGTCATGTATATATGTTTTTTTGGCACCCCCGGTATATTCTCTGGGATAAATGTCCAAGAATGCAATTGCTGGAGTATATGTTTAGTTTATGAGAAACTGCCAAATTATTTTCCAGAGTAGCTGTACCATTTTATGAATGACCAAGTGTCTCCATATCCTTGTCAGCATTGGTGTCGCTCTATTTTATTTCAGCCATTCTGGCGTGTATACTGATATCTCATAGTGGTCTAAATATTTATTTCACTGATGTCTAATGTTGTCAAACATCTTTTCATTACTTATATGCCATCGGTATGTCCTCCTTGGTGAAATATCTTTTATAATTAGGTTGTTTTTATACCTTTTTTTTTTATTTGGAGAATATTTTATTAGTTCTGTAATCAAACCCATGTAGATAAGACCTTACATATTTAATACAGTGCATTACCCTTGTACAAATGAAAAAAAATATGTTTAACATTTCTAGACCAGTATGGCTGTTAATTTCTGTACAATGCCAACCCAACATGGTACAACTGGGATACTTTTTCCAAAGTTGACAGCACAGCTAAAATTTCCAAAAATTCAAATTATATATATATATATATATATGTGTGTGTGTGTGTGTGTGTATGTGTGTGTGTGTATAATCTGAATGTATATATAAAGACCAATAGCAGTATATTATGCATCAATAGCAGCAACAGCTTTTCCAGGCTCTGCAGTCACCTGGACAAAATTATAGAGACATCCAGCATACTCCATTAAAAAAAAAAAAGGTTGAAAAACAAAACCTCAGAAAACAGCAAAGTTCTGTCGTGGTACCTAGCAACATTTTTTTTTAATTAGCTTCTCAATCATCATCTGGAAAGAAAACATTCTAGAATAACATCATTGAAAACAGCTCTGATAAAGCACAGTCACAACTACGTATCCTAAAGCAGGTACAGAATATTTTACATTCACAGAGTATGATACAGTACTGTCCTACATCTATAATACTGAAGGATACAATTAAAAAGGCATTATTTCAGATTTGATTGTATTTTTCCAGCGGAGGGCCCAAAGTATGGTACGACACAGCTCTGGTATACTCTTGAGTTTAAGAGTTCTTTGTATATTCTAGAAAACTAGTTCTTTGTCAGATACGTAGTTTGCCAATATTTCCTCCCAATTTGTGACTTGTCTTTTCATCTTTCATCTTCACAAGGGATTTCACAGAATAAAGTTTTTAATTTTGATCAATTTTTCCTTTTATGGATCATGCTTTTGGTGTCTAGTTGAAGAACTCTTTGCCTATCCCTGGATTCTAAAAATTTTCTCCTATGCTTTTTTCTACAAGCTTTACAGTTTTACATTTCACATTTTTGCATTAATTTTTGTATAATATTTGAGGCTTGCTTATTCATTTATTTATTTATTTAGCCTACAGATGCCCACTTGCTCCAACACCATTTGTTGAAAAGGCTATCCTCCATTGAATCACTTTTGCAACTTTGTCAAAAATAAATTGGCCATACTTGTTTGTGGGTTTTTCTGGGCTCTCTATTCTGTTCCATTGGTCTATGTGTCTGTGCTTCCACCAATACCAGGCTGTCTTGATAAATGTTGCTATATAATAAGCATTAATATTGAGTAGAGTGATTCCTCCCATTTTCTTATTTTTTTTCTCAAAAGAGTTTTAGCTATTCTAATTTTTTTGGCTTTCCATATAAATCTCAGAAAATTATTATGTGTAGCTACAAAAAACACTAGGATTTTCATAGAGATTGCATTAAACCTATACATTGATTTAGAAAAAATTGGCATCTTTACTGTGGCACCTTCCAATCCATGAATACACTAAGCCTCTCCATTTATTGAAGTTATTTATATTATCAGAATTTTGTAATCTGTAGATCATGTGAGTCTCCTTTACATATTTTGTTAAGTGCATATACCCAAGTATTTCGTTTTCTTAGGATTGATTGTAAATCACATTATATTTAAAATTTCAGTTTCTGTGTGTTCACTGTGACTATATAGAAACGGATTGTTTTTGCATGTTGATCTTGTATCCAGCAACCTCGCTGAACTCCCTGGTTAATTCAAGGAGGTTTTGGGGAAGATTTCTTGGGATATTTTACATAGGCAATCATGTGACTTGCAAATAGGAACAGTTTTTTACCCCTTTACAACCCGCATGCTAGTATTCTTTTTCTTGTGTTATTGTGGTTATTAAAACTTCTAGTACTATGTTGAATACCAATGGTGAAAGTAGATATTCTTGCCCTGGCCCCTATTTTAGGGGGAAATAATTCAGTCTTTCACCAATAATATAATGTTGGCTGTAGATTTTTTGTAGATGCCTTTTATCAAGTTGAGGTAATAGTCCTCTATTTCTAACATGCTGAGAAGTTTGGTTTTGTTTGTTTTTTTAATCAAGAATGGGTGTTGGACTTTTGTCAAATACTTTTCCCCCATGAATTAATATGATTGTATGATTTTTCTTCTTTAGGTTTTATGGTATAATAAGAAATACCTATATGTATTTTGTTTTTGTCTTCAGTTCCTGGCACAGAGTTCCTAAAACCCTTGGAATTTTGTGAGTAACAGGAATGTCCTTCATTATTCATAAGGAGCCCCTTTCATCACACTTGAGTTTATGTTAATGGATGACTTAGGGGGAGCCCCATAGACAGCATCAGGATGGGGCTGTTAGCATGCATGCAAAAGTTCCAGCTGCTCACGAGGCGTGGTTGGTGGGAAGAAAAGCATTAAGGGAAGACAGTGGACTCCTTAACACAAAGATTGCCTTCCTGCTCTTAATACCACTAAAAGGTTTCATCGGCATGCAATGAGAGCCAGAACAAAGAAAAAAGTTGGCCAGGCAGGTCCAGGACAAAACACGCTTCCCAGGGGCTAGTCTGCCTTTGAGTAAGAAGTAGATTCCATACAAATGCAAAAATCTCTCTCAAGTCACCGGGCTAGGCAGAGCCCCACGTAAACAGAAGCACTGGAACTGGTATGCACAATAAATATACAGTAAACACAGTCATCAAGGTTTGGGGGGAGAGAAGTGAAACAAAGAAAGGAAAAAAACTTTCAAAAACTGCCAAGCCAAGCCACTGTCAAATCGAATTATATCAGAGGTTTAAATCTCAAAATAGAAGGTAAAGGTCATCGTTTCAGGGCTGGTCACCGGAAAGACCAAGTAATTAGAGGGTTGAAATTTTCAGCACCACCACCTACTAACCTTCAGGGAGGGGAAGGAGGCTGGAGATTAAACTCTAAATTTACAAACTCTTGAACAGGGAGATTTGAAGAGTTTCCAGGTTGATGAACACATTGAAGTGCTGGGAGTGTGGTGGCCCTTGAGAGCATGTGGAAGCTCCTCCCCCCACTTTACCTTGCTCTATGCATCTCTTCCATCTGGCTGTTCCTGAGTTGTACCCTTTGCAGTAAACCAGTAAATGTAAGCACAGTCACGCACCACTTAAGAGACCAAGAATCAAAAAGAAACAGAGGACCAAGACCTATACAAACAGAAAACAGAAAACAATAAATTGGAAGACTGAAGTGTTAACACATCAATAATTACCTTAAATATAAATGATCTAGGGTGGCCTTTTAGCTCAGTTGGTTAGTGTGGTGCTGCTAGCACCAAGGTTGCAGGTTCAATCCCCCGCATGGGCCACTGAGAGCTGTGCCCTCCTTAAAAAAAAGGGGGGGGGACCCTACAAAACATCTTATGCTCATAAATTTGACAACTGGGAAGAAATGGACCAATTCCTCAAAAACCACAAATACCCAAAACTCAAATAAGATGAAGTTTGATGATCTGAGTAGTTATACAACAATTAAATCGAATTTATAATTTAAAAGTCCAAGGAAGTGCTTTTTAATTTTATTTTTTATTGAAATATATTTGAACATAAAACATTGTGTAAATTTGAGGTGAACAACGTGTTGATATAATACATTACAATATTGTTATGATTGCCATTGGAGCAATAGCTAGCACCTCTATCATGTCACATAATTGTCATTTCTTTTTTTGTGTGGTGTAAATAATTAAGATCTAGTCTCTTAGCAAGTTTGATGATTATAATACAATATTGTTGTCTATGATATCTGTTCTTATAAGGACTCCAATCCCATCAGATCAGGACTCCACTCTTATGACCTCATTTAACTTTAATTACTTCCTCTGAGGCCCCATATTCAAATACATCCACACTGGTGAGTTAAAGCTTCAACATGTGAATTCTGGTGGGGTGGGGGACACACAAACATTCAGTCCACAACACCCATGCTTTCTCCTTGCTTCCTCTGTCTCTTTATTGACCCTGGTGCTTCCTGGTGTGACCCCTTACGGCGTGGCATGCCCCCTCTTCTCGGAACCTATGAGTGTAACAAACTCTTTCCATTGGCAGTTGTCTCCTGATCTGTTGGCCTCACTATACCTGAATTAAAAAGCATCAACAAAAACAAAATCCTTCTATTTTAAAAAATACTAGTACTAACATTTTACCACTTTTAGTGAAATGTGGAAAATTCACTTCCATTTAGGCCCCTTATCTTCCCCATTTTTGTTTGAATCATCAAATGTGATATTGACAACTCAGGAAAAGGGTAGTCTGTGTATACACATATATTCCCGCTCCTCTCCATGAGTCTTTTTCCTTCCTGATGCTCCATGATTCTTTCGTTTCTCAGTTTCTGTTTTTTGAAGAACTACCTTAGCCACTTGTTAAGTATAAGTCTGCTACCAACAAGTTCGTTGAATTTTCCTTTGTCTGAGTACATCTTTATTTTCCCTTATTTAAAAATTTTAATTAATTTATTTTTTACTTATTAGATCACCAGTGTACTCTAAAAGGATATAACTCGGGGGTGGCCGTATGGCTCAGTTGGTTAGAGCGCGAGCCCTCAACAACAATGTTGCAGGTTCAATTCCCGCATGGGACGGTGGGCTGTGCCCTCTGCAACTAAAGATTGAAAATGGCGACTGGACTTGGAGCTGAGCTGTGCCTTCCACAACTAGATTGAAGGACAACGACTTGGAGCTGATGGGGCCTGGAGAAATACACTGTTCCCCAGTATTCCCCAAATAAAATAAATAAAAATAAAAGGATGTAACTCAGGAACAGCCACATGGAAGAGATGCATAGGGCAAGGTTTGGGGAAAAAAGAGTGGAGCTTCCATGCCTTCTCCAGGCATGTCACTCTTCCCAGATCTCCTCGGGTTCACCAACCCAGAAGCTCTCCAAACTCTGTCCTTTTGGGGTTTTATGGAGGTTGCATTACATAGGCACGACTGATTAAATTATTGGCCATTGATGATTGAACTCAGTCTCCTGGGCCTCCCCAGGAATCAGGGGGATGAGACTGAAAGTTCCAACCCTCTAATCCCAAGGACATTGAGTCTGCACATTTACACACAAGTTCACATTTTAAAACAATGGAACACATCAGTAAGAGAAAAAAAATTTATGATATAATTGGAACATCCCAACCACCGGGAAGATTAAGAAAGGAGATGAGCCCACTCTTTACATTCTGCTTCAAATGCCTCAAAAAGGTCCCAGAGATTTCAGGGAGCACCTGGTTTATATAGTAAAATGTGATCCTAAAAGTTTGGGGTGACTTGGGGCAAAGGTAATAGTCAAAGGGAGAATTGCCCCATCCTCAGGTGAGTCCCAAAAGTCACCTCATTAACATAACAAAATACAACTTTCTTGCTCTCATCACTTAGGAAACTTTAAGGTTTTTTAGTAGCTTTGTGCCAGAAACAGAGATGAAGACCAAATATATATTTATTATAAATTACCGTATGACAGGCCACCCCCTGGCCTTTGAACATGGATCTTTTATAGAAAAACAATCATAAAAGTAAAAGATACTGGCACATAACTAGAATCTCATTCAGTCATTAATAACTATCCAGTCCATCATGATATCATAATGAAAATGTCTCCCAGGGTGAGACCACTCAGGTTTGCACACTTCTATTCTATCTCGTGAGGTTCCCAAAGCAGGAGTAGTGTCAGCAAACATATGGCTTCACCTTTTCAGGCATCTGGTATAATGGAACTAAGAGACAGTATCATCTCTTGCTCTTAGCCTCTTTCAAGGGGTTAATATAATATTGGATTTCCCTCATTACATAACATAATCCTTTTATTCACTCCCTTAGTCTCAGTTACTATTTTTCCTTTTCTCCATTTATACCCAAACTTTTCCACCTCTGGAAGGGACATTAGGTTTGACCACTATGCTGTTCTAGATTGCAGGCAGCAAGCAGTACTAGTCTAGCAAGTGCCTCCTTCTCGGTGCACTGCTGTTCACGTAGGGGAAGGTCACACAAGTGCAGAACCAGTGGACTATCTTTACCATCAAGCAATAAAACTGCATTCACTGTTAATCCTAATTTTGTCAGAAGGAGTGAGGGCACATCCTGCCCCATCAGGCTCTTAGGAATTCTGACATAAAGGTGAAAAACAGTCACAGTTTCTGCTTAGGAATCATCCCTGTTTTCAGTCCTTGTAGTTGCAGCCTTTGTCCTGCTACCACTTCATCAAGTCGGGGGGAAATTTGATGTGATGAGGGGAAGAAAGAATACCAGCATGTCTCCTGTCTAGAAGAAACGCTGTTTCAGCCCCACTCATGTTCATGTTGAGTGTGAGCATACACTCATGAAGGCGTGTAAGCCAGCCCTTCATGCTTTATCTCCGTTTTAGACACCCACTGTTCTATTTCCCCATTCCAATTCTCTATCAAACTATTACTCAGAGGAAGCTATTGCTGCCCATTGTTGGACATTATGGGCTGCAAAGTGTATTCCTTAGTGTGAAGAAATGATGGTAGCCGTCCAAATTGGTGCAGTACCTTCTGTTCAGGTCTTTTATAGCTCTCAGAGCATTTGCATTTACCACTGGCTAAGCAAAGCCCAGTCTAGGGTCCGTGTCTATTCCTGGCAGGATCCATTTGTAGCCCCTCCCCACGGCTACCAGCATCTGTCTAACTTGCCAGCTATGTTCTGGGCCTTCCCCCAGGGAGTCTGCCACACAGCCATCTGCACTCTCCATCTTTCTTGTTGGTAGACAGCTGTTATTGGCATTTTGTGCCTCAGAGGGTGCAAGAGGACAGTGTCTACATTCAGCCCATCTCTGCATTGCTGCAGATCCCCATGTACACACATCTCATGGACCTAGGTGGCCACTTTAAGCAAGTACAGGGCGATATCTGCTTATTGAGTCTAATCACCTTCCAAACGTGGCAGGAATTCTTCCGATGGGCTTCAACATGTCCTACTTTAATGCACCCCTCAAATTTCCACGAGGTTGTCCCTTTAATAGGCCAGGTTTTCATTGTTCTCCTGCCTGACCATAGGGCCGGGCCACTGGCTACTGTCCAGGAGTCAGTGAAAACCCAAACATAGGGACTTTTACCACTGTTCAGGTCTTCCATAACTGATGGGAAGACAGCATGCCCTTCAGACCACTGAGCTGACTTGATTTTACCTTCTTTCGTCATCGTGGTGGCCTTTCAAACAGGATGTTATCCATTCACTGTGGATCAGCCAGCACAAACCAAGCAGCACTTTGTCCATCAGTTGAGAACTATTTAGAAGGCACTGTCCAAGTGACAATAGAAACCAGCTGCTCCTCAGTTCAGGGTCTGTCCTAGGGAAAAAAGGCTCTCTGCGTGTTGAGTATCTCCTCATAGCGTTCCCCTAGCAGCATGATCCTGTATAAACCATTTCCACATTATTAGGCCACTCTCCTGGACACTGCCAATGCCATTAGGGCACTTCTCCGGCATCGTCCTAGACATTGTGGGTATTTCAGTTGTTTTAAGATCACTTTGTGTCCTTCATTCATAGAGGTAGCTTCAATTATAATGTGCAATAGCAAGGTGGTAAATGCCATTCAAATGGCCATTCCACAGATTAAGGGTTCAGTCCTACAAGACTGTCCCTCCTCCACTACTTCAGATACCAGTTGCAAACCTGTATTTCTGACTGACTGTAAACCAGAGGTTTGCACGACCGCCTCCTTGGGTTAGATTACTTTGCTAGAGTGGTTCACAGAACTCAGAGAAACATTTTACTTACAGTGTTTCCCCCAAAATAAGACCAGGTCTTATATGAATTTTTTGTTCCAAAAGATACATTAGGGCTTATGTTCAGGGGATGTCATCCTGAAAAATCATGCTAGGGCTTATTTTCTGGTTAGGTCTTATTTTCGGGGAAACATGGTACTAGATCACCAGTTTATTATAAAAGGATATAACTGAGCAACAGCCAGATGGCAGAGATGCACAGGACAAGCTATGTAGGAAGGGGTGAGGCACTTTCATGCCCTCTCCAGGTATATGTTATTCTCCCCAAATCTCCATATGTCCACCAACCCAGAAACTCTTTCTTTTCCCTTCTTACCTGAAGGATAGTTTACCAGATAGAGAATCTGCAGTTGAAAAGTCTTTTCTCTCAGCACTTTGAAAACTGTTATGCCACTTCCTTTTGGCCTCCATGAGAAATCTGCTATCATTTTTTTAAAGTGTTTTTTTAAAAAAAATTTTGCATTTTTTAAATTGGAATCTAATTGCATATAACGTTGTGTAAGTTTAGGGTGTACAACGTGTTGACTTCATACATTTATTTATTGCAAGATAATTACCAACATAGTGTTAGCTACCACCTCCATCTTGTCACATAACTACCATTCCTTTTCTGCAGTGAGAAAATTTAAAATCTACTCTCTAGGAAATGTGGGGGTTCAGAACAAGCCATCCCAAGATGTGCCTCAGTGGTAGGCAGATTACTTTGAGCTAAAGGCAATTTTAGCTTCAGGTTCAAGAGAAACTTCTGCTTCTTAACTACCAAAGAGCTTGAACTAGGTGGCTTGCCTATAATAAATTATTAGTTTTATTTTTTTAGTTTTAATCTTTTTTTGACCCACCTGTATGGCAACACCAGCCAGAAGAACCTTGAGGGTAGAGGAAAGTTCCTTCCTCCCCCACAGCAGCATTCAATTATATGCAGTATCATTAGCTATAGTCGCCATGCTGTGCATTAGATCTGCAGGACTTATTTACCTACTAGTCGCAAGTTTGTACCTTTTAATAACACCTCCCCAATTCCCCCATCCAGTCTGCTGTCATTTAAACTGGCATGCTGCTAGAGGTAATGCTTTGTGTCTCTCTGGCTGCTTTCAAGTTATTTTCATTGTCTTTAGTGTTTAAAAGCTTAATTATGATACATCTTGACATGAATTTCTTTGGGTTTGTCCTGTTGAGATTCCCTCAGCTTCTTAGATCTATAGGTTTGAGTCTTTTGCCAAATTTGGGACATTTCATCAATTATTTATTCTGTTAAACAGAAATTTTTACTTTTACGGCTGAAAGTCTTTTACAAAGAAAGAGTTTACTAGACTCATTACAAAAAAAGACTAGTCTTGGGGCATGGTGTCTAAACAACGAGCCACATGGCTAGATAGAAAAGAGACAAGTCCGTCGTCCCAGATTTTTGCAAGCATTCTTTACACATCAAGTAGTGGAAAGAAAGACGTAAGCCATTCTGAAAGGCTTTACATTAGCTATAGACAAAGGGAACAAGAGAAGGTGAAGCCGGGCTGGTTCTGGGATGGCAGCAGAGGCCTCAGCAGAATCCGTAAAGCTCATGTGTAAACAAGAAGCGGAGGCTCCTGGGGTCCGATGGCGCCAGGCTATTCTCTTTTTAGATAATCTCGGAAATAGCCACCTGGAAGTTAATTTAACTAAGGTGTGTAAGCAGTCTTTTGTTAGTTTTGCACTGCAGATGTTAACTGATAAACCCCTTTTTGTCTCTTTTACCCTCTGGCCGGCTGTAATTTAATTTAGAACATTTAAGAATTCTCCTTGTTATGTGCATACTTCCTGCATATATGGAAGAGATCAGGAAAACAGAGTAAATTCTCTGAAAGGGTTGAAGCCATCGTCACCTTAAATGTGCTCTTCAGCTGAAAACAAAAGAAGATGGTGGAGGTGGGGAGTCAGTTATGGGAGGTGACCAGGAAAGTCACAGTAAACAAGGGTAAAGTTGTTATGCAGATTTAAGTCCAGGCCTTTATCCATTGATAAGAGTTTCTAAAGATTGAGTCACCCCTACCCCTTCCAGGTACAGCTGGGGAGACACCCTTACAAATGGAGATTTCCCTAACAAATGTAAATGGCTTTCACAAAGGGTAACTTCTACTTGATTTTCAGAGTTTTTCCCAAGTCTGATGTTTCTTAAAAAATAACCTGCCTAAAATAATCCGCATGCCAAAAGAGCCAAATTTTGGGGTGGACAATTCTGCTCCCCTACAATAGTTTTAAAAGAGGTTTCCAGTCCAGACAAGATAGCATAGACCCATTTCTCTCTATTCTTTTCTGCACAAATACCAACCCTGGAAATAAAACAAGACAAAGGAAAACCATGAAAGGTGGTAAAAAGATGAACTCGGTTAGGATCCCGGGGCTGCAGGAATAGCACAACGGCAGGGCTTCTTATGTCCCCTTATCCAACAGAAAGAGGCAACTTAGGCTCAGCATTTCTCTATGCCCAACCTAGCAACAAAAGACAGATCAAGTAGGTTCCTTCCTTCCCTGGGTCAAATGAAAGTCCCTCTGATAATGTGAGGCAAGCCTCACTCCAACAAAAGAATGTATTGGGAGCCATACATAACATAAGTGACCATGAGGGGCGGACGGGTGGCTCGGTTGGTTAGAGTGTGAGCTCTGGGCAACAGGGCTGCCGGTTCAATTCCCACATGGGCCAGCGAGCTGCGCCCTCCGCAACTAGAATGAAGTCAGTGAGCTGCCGCTCAGCTCCTGGGTGGCCAGATGGCTCAGTTGATTGGAGCGCGGGCTCTCAACCACAAAGTTGCCAGTTCGACTCCCGCAAGGGAGGGTGGGCTGCGGCCCCTGCAAGTAACAATGGCAACTGGACCTTGAGCTGAGCTGAGCCCTCTACAAATAAGATTGAAAGGACAACAACTTGACTTGAAAAAGTCCCGGAAGTACACACTGTTTCCCAATAAAGTCCTGTTCCCCTTCTCCAATTAAAAACAAACAAACAAACAAAAAAACATAAGTGACCATGAGAAGTGCTCTCTTTCTCCACTGGGCCCAAGACTCCCTTTCCGTACCAGCACCCTGGGGCAGGCAGGGGGAACCTGCAGGAGGTATGGCTCTACAGCAAGAGGCCAAGACTGAAAACTTCTTTTACCTTGAAGACCTCAAATACCTGAGATTCCCGTTCCCCACAGGTGGCATGAGGCTGGTGGGTGAAACTGGCAGGAAGGACCCAACCAGGCAGCCAGAGTTGGAAAACCCCTTCTCTACTCAAAGGCACTGGGGTAGGCAGGAAGAACCAGCAAGAGAGACCCAGTCACAACAAGCATCCTACCATAGGATGCTACTTTGACTTTGCAGGTCTAAGGTTCCCCTTCCCTGCAGAGAGACACCTGGGTAGCTAAAAGGCACTAAACGGCAGCCCATCACATCCCACTACCACCAAGAAACACAGGAGGCCTGCCTTAATCCTTACCAAGCCCTCAGGCAACTGGAGCAAATTCAAGTGGAGCCCCAGAGGCACCACATAGACCAAGCAGATGAAAATAATACCACAATGCCTCTGAAAATTAAACTGCTATTGGAACTGTAACACAAAAAATAGGCCAAAACATTCATGCTAAACCTAAACAGGGTGACTGACTGCTGAAATGAAAGATTTTAACACGTTGCGTACGGATCACGAGAATCTTTGTTTTTTTCTGAGCCATGCGTTAAGGACGGATAACGAGAATTCTCGTTTTTACTGTTGACTCTTTTTACTTTGCACATTTTATTGAATTATTTGTGTTTCGTTAATAACAAAGGAAGCTGCTTTCTGCAGTATCACACCAGGAGGGATTACTAACATCATAGGTGAGTAAATCCTAAAAAGTTCCATAGGAAAATAATAAATGACATAGAAGCATTTACGCTTTAAAGAGAAGAGTGCATTTTAAAGTAGTTTCTTTTAAAAACCTGCCGGAACAGAGGGGTATGAGGGATTTAAATCCCGCCGTACGCAACGTGTTAATACAACTCAGAGTCTCCTAAGATCATAGACAAATGCCTAGGTTACAATAAAAATTATCTATCATTCCAAGAACTAAGAAAATCACAACCTGAATGAGAAAAAATAATCAACAGACACCGACACTGAGATGACTCAGATGTTCAAATTGTCTGATGAGAATTTCAAAGCAGCCATCACAAAAGTGTTCCAACAGTCAACTACAAATTTTACAGATTGTCTTGGAACAAATGAAAAATGAGAAAAATCTCAGCAACAAAATAGGAGTTAAAAAAAAAGGAAATTAAAAGAACTGAAAAATACAATAAAAGAAATAAAAACATTAGTGTAGGGTTAAACAGTAGAGTGGAGATGACAGCAGATGGAATGACTACAGTTAAAGACAGATCAGTAGAATTCACCTAATTTGAACAGAGAGAAAATGGACTGAAAATATTGAACAGAGCTTCGTAGACCCGTGAGACAATAACAAAAGACCCAGCATTCATATCATAGAAGTCCAGGAGGATAAGAGAAAGACAGGGAGGCCAAAAGAGTATTTGAATTGACAAGAAAATTCTGAGATGTCCCAAATTAAATTATAGCAGGCCAGTGGGTGGAAGGAAGAGACAAGAAGGGGTTAATCAGTTAACTGCAATGCAAAAGTAAAGACTGATCACACTCCGTGGCTATTTCCGAGATTATCTAAAAAGAGAATAGTGAACCCCAGGAGCCTCCGCTTCTTGTTTACACATGAGCTTTACGGATTCTGCTGAGGCCTCTGCTGCCATCCCAGAACCAGCCCGGCTTCACCTTCTCCTGTTCCCTTTGTCTATAGCTAATGTAAAGCCTTTCAGAATGGCTTACGTCTTTCTTTCCACTACTTGATGTGTAAAGAATGCTTGCAAAAATCTGGGACGAGGGACGTCTTTTTTACCTAGTCATGCTGCTTGTGGTTTAGAGTCCATGACCCTAGACCAGGTTTTTATTTTTATTTTCTGCTAGCTATGTCCTAATAAACTCTTTCTTTTAAAAATTTAAAAATGGTTGTTTAATACGTGACACTAAACTTTTGTTTGTTTTTCTCCTTTCTGTCTGCCTGATGTCAATTGATTTATTAGACCAGCCAGCGAGCCTAGAAGGGTAGAAGGAAAACTTTTCCAACCCTACACTATCAATGCCTGTCAGGTCTGCCTCAAACCCAAGCCTCTGTTAACTCTTCCAGTCAGTCCTACTCTGGTCTGGCCTTGCATGTGGGCTTCTGCCAACAAGTCACCAAACCACCAGTGTCCGTCTTTTATGATTCTTCAAACTTGGCTTCTATGAACTCTTCCACCATTCATGCCCCTCTGGCTGACAACTCAAATCCATGCCTCTTTCAACTCCATGGATCAATGGCATGTTGTGCAGTGCTGTACTATCTGATAAGACAGAGACATTAGCCACATGTGGCTAGGGAGCACTGGAAATGAGGCTATGAGACTGAGAATTGAATTTTAAATTTTATTTAACTAATTCAACATTTAAAATATTCAATTCAGTTATTGGAAAACTTTTGAAGTATGTTTGGAACAATTTGTGATATTAATCTGTTTTCAACTGTAAATTTTAGGAAATCTGAATGCAGATCAAGTATTTTCAATGAAAATTTAGCATTCAAATTGAGATGTAAGTGTATAACACACACCTGATTTTACAGCTTATTACAACAAAAAGAATGCCAAATCTCATTAATAACTTAAAAAATTGATTACATGTTGAAATGATAATGTATTGGATATGCAGTTTAAATAGAATACACTATTAAATTTCATTTGTTTCTTTTTCTTTTTAATGTGTCATCTGTGTGGAGCCCCTCATGCTACATTTCCTCCTCCTCATCCACCTGAGTTGGAAATTGAGGCTGCTGTTCTGCGTCAAAGTGACTTAGATTCTCCAGGCAAGAGAGGTTTCATTCTTACTGATATAATTTGGAACAGCCAAGGTATTGTTGCATAGCAACAGGGATGTTTGCATTTGGTGGCCATGGAGACTAAAACCTGTCTCCCACACACAGCCATTGGCCAGCTGCATCACCTACCCAAAGCAACCTCAGGCCTCACCCCACCCACTTACACTTCCCTCACAGGGCCTTGTCATCTATCTGCATCCCTTCAGCCTATGCCTGGCCCCCTCCCCGCGCTGGACAATGGGGACGTCTGCTGATTTACAGACATTGCCTCATATGACTGGGGAGGCCAGAGCCCAGTTCTTACTCTCAGCCACTTGCTAACTGTGCCTTGTGCTTACATCCTCTCAGGAGATACTTTGGCTGCTTCATTTCACATGAAGTGGGGGTTACTGCCTAGTAACACTTTAGCGTAGGCTGAAGAGGCTAAAGCCAACTTTTCCTGCAGTCATTGGCTGTAGCAACTCAGGCTAGACCCTGCCTCTCCCACTGTGCACATAGCAACAGAGCCTTCTCCCTAGTAACAGGCGGCTGCTTCATCCCATTGGCCACCAGAAACCAGATCCCACTTCTCATACACAGCCATTAGCCAGCTGCACCATCTATCTACAATCCCTCAGACTTGGTCTAGACAAGAGAGCTCAAATTGCAGTATTCTATTAACTCTTCCACCACCACTGCTCATCTGGCTGGCTCTTGAAATTAGTCATTTGTTATCTAATCCACTACCAATGGCTCTTGTCAAAATCTAAAATCCACACCCCTGTTAAAATTTCCACCAACTCTGGACCGAGTTCTAACTCTATCAGTATTGCTCTAGTCTGACCTCTAATCTAGAGCACTGATAACTCTTTCACCACCAATGTTTATCTGGTTTGGTTTAGCATTCAGCCTTCAATTAACTATTCTTCCGTCAATGCCCCTCTGATCTGGAGCTTGAACTCAGCCCTGTTAATTTCACCATCATCAGTGTATGCGTACAAGGACTAATCTCAAACTCAACCTCTGTGAACCCTTCCAACATTAAGGACCTTAATAAAGCCCATCTGATAAAGACCACCAGGGTCATATCCACACTCTTACAGAAGTGGGTTTGGTAACTTGGTGCAGCAATGGAGACCACACACCATAGGATCTGTGAGGGATCTCATTTATGGTGGCCAACTTGTTCCAGATTGCCTGGGACTTTCCTGATTTTAGCGGTGAATGTCCCTAATCCCAGTAAACCTCTCAGTCCTGAGCAAACAGGGATACTTGGTCACCCTAGTCTCACCAAATTTAAAAAAAAAAAAGAGGGATTACTATAGGGTTCTTTTGAAGCCCAGAGCTTAAATTTTAAATGAAGCAATGTTGTGATTAGCACAAAACAAAGCAGGTTGGTGTGTGAAAGAGTCAATGTCACCTCCAGACTTCGAAGTGGACCCAGGAACCTTTTAATTCAGAAACACTAAAGCAAAAATAGATGTGACATGTTTGTTCCAGATGCCCCTTATTTGAAGCTCTGAACCTGGGTTGGAAATCGCGGCTGCTTCTTTGTGTGGCTTAGATATTCTCGGTAAGAGTGGGATGCTTTATTATTACTGATATAATTTCAAATAGCAAAGTTTCTGACTTTAGAAAACAAGGTTTCTCAGCAGGGCAGAGACTAGGGTGAGGCAGGGCAGAGACTAGGGTGAGGCAAATTTTGCACCTCAAAGTACAAAATTTAAAGAGGCACCAAAAAACTCAGTAAACAACATAAATAATGTTTTAGTGCAGTATTTTCAAAAGTCAAAATTAATGCAAAAATCCATGATGAACAAAATACCAAAACATTAAACTCCTGTATTAGTTATCTATTGCTGCATAACAAATTTCCCTTAAACATAAAAGCTTAAAACAACAAACATTTATTATCTCAGTGTCTGTGTGATCAAGAACTGGGGAGTGGCTTGGCTGAGTGGTTCTGTCTCAGGGTCTCTCCTAATGTTGCAGTTGTCAACTGGGTTTTCAGTCAGCCGAGGCTGGAAGTTTTACTTCCAAGATGGCTCATTTGTGTGGCTACAGGCTAGAGGCCTCAGTTGTTCACTGGCTATTAGCAGGAGTGTTTGGCACATGGGTATCTCCAAAGGCTGCTTGAGTACCATTGTGACACAGCAGCTGGCTTCTCCCAGAGTGAGTGATATGAAGGAGGGAGGGAGAGAGAACGAACCCACAGAATGGCAACCAAAGTCTTTTATGATCTAATCTCTGAAGTGACAAACCATCACTTCTGACCTTGATCCCTGGGCCTCCATTAACTATTCCATGTCTATATCCTAGGAAAATATTAACTTTTCCATCATCTGTTTCCCTGGATTGATCTAAAAATGTCAGTTAATAATTTTGCCAGAAATCACCATCTTGTTTTATAGGCCATAAGCCCAAGCCTATAAGCAATCTTCTACCATGAGTGAACTTCTACCTTCAATGGTCCTCAGGTCCAGTTCTTGAACTTGGGCCTCTGTTACTTTAGAAACATCATTTCCCCTCTGGTTTGAACTTAAAACCAGGCATCTATAACAGAGGTCTGTTTTTGGAGGTATAATCAAAAGGACATTGATGGTTGAAAAGTTAACCATGGTCTAAGAGTTGAGATCTAAACCAGAGAGACACTGAGAGTGGAAAATTAACATATGCCTAGTCTCTCAATCTATAAAGGGTAGAAGGGTTAGCAGCAGTTTAGATTCAGGGTCAAAATACAGGGACATTGATAATGGAATCATTAATAGAGGACATGAATCCAGATCAGAAGGGTGCAACATAGTAGGTGTAGGTAGAGTTAAGAAAGGCCCAAGTCTGAGATCAGCCCAGGAGCCACTGATGGTGGAAGTTAGCAGAGTCCAGCATTTGAGATTGACCAGAAGTCACAACAATAAGAAGGTTTGGAAATTTCTGTAGAAGTGTGAGTGTTACAGCAACGTTCTCACATTTGCCATTCTGTCTCCCACTCAATTCACAAATACTGCAGGGAAGACAGAGAAAATGAGACTCTGGGAGTATCTAACTCTCCTGAATTTTGAGCTGAGGCTCAGAGACATCTGAATGTCTTTGGGGTACCCAGCAATCCATACCCAAGCTTACCTAGCACCTACCTATGTTGTTGGGTTTACAGCAGAAGAACCTTCTCTACCTCTTGTCAGAGGCTTCCTGCAGGAGGGTATATGTGGACTAGGTTTTGAAGAAAGTGTAGTTCAGAGGTGAAGAACACCCAGAACTCTCTCTTCTCTCCCGAGACAGTAGCAGCTCCTGAATTTCTATATAAGAGAGGCTAAGCAGCTGCAACCTGGTTGATAGCAGAAGTCAGGGGCATGTCTTGGAGATGCATTTTCATCGAAAGTACGCTCATAATGTTTTCTAAATATTTTTCTATTGACAATTTTCTGAAAAACATTAGTTGTCCACATAGAATGCTAGTATTATAATTATTATTCCTAGCTACTATTTTAGTGGGGGTAATGGAGGTAATGGAGATTTAGGGGGATTCAACTCTCCTTGAGTACCAATTCCAGCACATCGAAAGGAGACTGTACCACCCTGACTCCTCCCCCTTCTTCTCCAGTGGTATCGCCCAGGAGGGAGCCGACTTTCCCACCCCTCCTCCCAATGGTATCTTCAAGGAGAGGATTGTACCACCCTGACTCCTTCCCTCTCTTGCCCAGTGATATCTGCTGGGAGGGGACTGTACCATCCCAACTTCTCCTTTCTTCCTAGTGATATCTCCCAGGAGGAAACTGTAATCCTGACTTTTCCCCCTCCCCCAGTGGTATCTCCCTTGAAGATCTGGACATATCTCCCCTATCCCCATGAATGAGGGCTGCCACCTCTGCTTCTTTAAACTTTGCACAGACCTTTACAACACAGTTCCAAAGACCAGCTGCTCCCGGAATCTTGCCCTCAGAAGGTTTCTACCCTTGAACAACGCCCTCCTCCCCCTCCTTCTGTGGAACAGCCCACTGTACGGAATGGGCGGTAAGATGGCGGCCCTCATGGGCCGCCTGGGCGCAGCCATGTTTCTTGCCCGACAACGTCACTCCTGGACAAAGTCTGGGCCGATCCATAACTGCACCTGGTTCAGAGTGAGTAGACCACAGCCTCACATCCCTTAGGATCGTGTGCGAAACCAACAGCCCCAGAAGGGGCAATGGCAGGGGAGATGACAGGAAATGGTAGTGGGCCTCAGAGCCCTTTTAAGTCTTGTCGCGTTGCGCTAAAGCGAGTGGACGAGGGTTTATGGCGTGCTAGTTACTGAGGTGATTTTGAAGTGTTGGCTTTGTTGGCTTTTGGGAATGATACACTGTCAGTTTGTGGGGTCAATTGGTGGTGGAATTAAAGAATCTAATGAATGGGAGTCTATGCGGGTCAGGGATGGGGGCTTCTGGGATAGTCAGTTTTTAGATTCCTTGCTGCGTCTTGTTGTCAAGTCCTAATAGTGTGTGTCCTTCATCAGTCTTCCCAGAGGTTTGCTAATTTTATTAGTCTTTCCAAAGAACCAACTTTTGGGCTTGTTGATCCTTTCTGATATACCTTTGTTTTCTATTTCTTTAATTTCTGCTCTTCCCTGTGCTATTTTCTCTTTAACTTTTTTTAAAAAAAATCTAACTTATAAAATCCAATGTTAATTCATTAATGTTCAGCCTTTCTTTGTTTAAAAAAATTAAGAATGTGAATTTTCCTTTACAACTCTCTTCAGCTGCATTCCACAAAATTTTACATACACCATCTTATTATTGAGCTTTGTGTTTAATTTTTCTTTTAAAATTTATTCTTTACATTAATATTAATGCTTTTGGGAGGATTGACATTTTTATTAGACCATATCCAGGGATATGGTAGGTCTGTGTGCCTATTTTATATTTGTCAATTAAAAAAAAAACATTTTTAATCGTATAGGGCCAGCTCCTTTAAAAGTTTATTTTATATATTTCTTGCTATCATTACTAATTTTTTTCCCCCATTTTGATTTGATCATTGCTGTTATAGAGGAAAAACTATCTGCTCTTATTATTTTATCTTGTATCCAGTTCCTTATGAAATTACCCTATGAATTCTATAGTCTGGTACGTTTTCTACGTATAAAATCACATCTTGGTAAAAATAAGCTACTTTTTTCCCCCCAATATTTATTCTGATTGTTTCATCTATTGCATGAGCTGGAAAAACAATTTTGAGTTTTGTCAGACATCCCTATCTTGTTGCTAATTTTAATGGCAATAGCTTCATCATTTTACTTTTTAGCATAATATTCCATGACTATGTTTTGTAAAAGATTTTTGTGATATTTAAGTGATTTGCTTCTCTAATTTTAGTTTGAGTTTTTATTGGTAATGACTGCTGAATTCTGTCAAATGCTTTTTTGGTGTAAGCTAATAGCTGCCCACACCCAATTTGTTGCTTTAATAAATAATGTTAATGTTGAACCATTTTCATCTAGAAAGAAGAGACTAAATGCTTTCCATAGAATTTAAGGGGGATTTTTCAATCTAAAATGGCAAAATAATTCAAGATGGTAGAAGAGATCCCTTTCATTTCAGATGACCAGGTTTCCACGTTTCTCCATAGTTACCCACCAGGTTCCCATGGACAAATCCTTCCCCTGCCCACTCCATTCACTGCTCCAGTTTCTCCTTTCTCCCAAATCCAGATCTGCCTTGAACCTGGAATTGAGGGATGGGCTGGGTGGGTAAGGTGCGAAGCCTCCTGTGGAGCCACCCAAGAATAAGGGACTCTGAGCTCATTAATTTCATTCCAAACATCATGATTGTTTCTATAATCCACCCAACACTTAGAGTGGGAATTGCTGAACTTTGTAGGGTGAATGTGGAATGACACTGATGACATGGATACTGTCCTTTTAGGATTTCTTGGTGTCTCTGCGGAGCTGTTGAGCTTTCTCCTTACTGGAGGTGGCAGGTTCTTCCATTCATTCTGACTGCAGCCCACATACAGACACCCCTCCAGCTTCGGAAGGTGGGTTGAGACCCAGGATGAACATGCCAACTAATGGGAAATCACCCCAGAGTTTCCCTGCGTTGGTTCCAGGACAACCTGTCAGATCATTTAAGGTAAGGAGGAGGAGCCTATTTTTTCCTACTTTTTCTTTTATTTTTTTGTAGATAAATTTTAATTTTGAGATAACTGTGGATTCAAATATTATGTATGCACTGTTTACCCAGTTTCCCGCAATGGTAATACTGTGCAGAACCCTGATGCGCTATCACAACCGGGATATTTACATACAGAAAAACTTCCATCACCACAGGGATCCCTCATGTTGCCCTTTAATAGCCACAACCACTTCCCTCCTCCCCCGACTCCCTCCTTAAGTCCTCGCAACCACTAATCTGTGCTCCAGTTCTATAATTTTTCATTTCAAGAATGTTATATAAATGGAATCGTACAGTATGTAACCTTTTGGAACTGGTTTTATCTAACAGCATAATTCTCCAGAGATTCATTCAGACTGTTGCATATATGAATAGTTCATTCCTTTTTATTGCTAAATAGTATTCCATGGCATGGATGTACCACACTTTGCTTAACTAGTCACTAGTTGAAGGACATCTTGGTTGTTTCGAGTTTTTGGTTTTGAAGAAAGATGCTGTGATTGTGTAAGGTTTTTGTATGGGATGAATGCACATGAGTGCAATTGCAGGATTGTATGCTAAGTGCATTTAAAACTATTAATTGACTTAGTTTTTTAGTATAGTTTTAGATTTCCAGAATAATTGAGAAGATAGTACATGTAGTTCTATATACCATTCTTGCCCCCTTCTCTTTTGACACAGTTTCCCCTATTATTTATATCTTGCATTAGTGAGGTACATTTGTTATAATTAAACAATATTAATACATTATTCTTATAGTCTATACAGTAAGGTTCACTGTGTTGTACATTTTTTGGGTTTTGACAAGTGCATAATGGTGTATATACACGAGTACAGTTTCATACAGAACAGTTTCATCTGTGCTTCAGCTATTCATCCTTCCTTTGCCTTTGCCTGAGCCTCTGGCAAACACTGCTTTTTTTCACCGTCTCTATAGTTTTACCTTTTCTGAAATGTCGTATAGTTGGAATCATACAGTCTGTAGTCTTTTCAGATTGGCTTCTTTCACTTAGCAGTTTGCATTTAAGGTTCCACCATGTGTTTTCATGGCTCGATGACCCATTTATTTTTATCACTGAATAATATTCCATTGAATGGATGTACCACAGCTTACTTATCATTCACCTATTGGAGGACATCTTGGTTGTTCCCAGTTTTTCACGATTATGAATAAAACTGCTATAAACATTTATGTACAGGTTTTTGTGTGGACGTAAGTTTTCAATTTTTTGAGTAACTAAGAAGGCAATTGCTAGGTCACATGGCAAAACTATTTAGCTTTGTAAGAAACTGCCAAACTGTCTTCCAATACTCCATTCCTGTTGCTCTACATCCTTGTCAATATTTGCTTTGGATTTTAACCATTTTAATAGGCGTGTAGTGGTAGCCCACTGTTGTTTTAATTTGCAATTCCGTAATGAAAAACGATGTTGAACATAGTTTTCCATGCTTATTTGCCATCTGTATATCTTCTTTAGTGAAGTATCTATTCAGATCTTTTGCCCATTTTTCAATTGGATTGTTTTCTTATTGTTGAATTTTAAAAGTTCTTTGTATATTTTAAACACAAATCTTTTATCAGATATGTGTTTTGCAAACATTTTCTCCCATTCTGTGGCTTGTCTCTTTATTCTCTTAATAGTGTCATTCACAGAGCAGAATTTTTAAATTTTAATAAAAGCCAATGTGTCAATTTTTCTTTCATGAATCATACTCTCAGTGTTGTATTTTAAAACATCACCAAACACAAGGTCACTTAGATTTTCTCCTGTTATATTGCAGAAGTTTTATACTTCTGCACATTACATATAGGTCTAAGATCTATTTAGAGGTAAGTTTTGTAAAAGGTATAAGGACTGTATTTAGACTTTTTTCTTTGCATACAGTTGTCCAATTGTTCATCACCCTTTGTTAAAAAGGCTATCCTTTCTCCATTGAGTTGCTTTTGCTCCTTTGTCAAAGATCAGTTGACTATATTTGAGTGGGTCTATATCTTGGCTCTCTTTTTGTTCCATTGATATATTTGTCTATTCTTTCACCAATACCATTCTGTCTTTTTAAAAACTGAGGTATAATTGACTTACAACATTATATTAGTTTCTGGTGTAGAACATAATGATTCGATATTTGTATATATTGTGTAATGATCACCACATTACTGTCTTGTTAACATCTGTTACCATACATAGTTACAGAACTTTTTTTCTTTTCTTTTTTTTTAAATTCAAGTTTATTGGGGTGACAATTGTTAGTAAAGTTACATAAATTTCAGGTATACAATTCTGTATTACATCATCTATAAATCACATTGTGTGTTCACCACCCAGAGTCAGTTCTCCTTCCATCACCATATATTTGCAGAACTTTTTTTTCTTGTGATGAGAACTTTTAAGATTTACTCTCTCGGCAACTTTCAAATATACAATACAATATTATTAACTATAATGACCATGCTTTACATTACATCCCCATGACTTAGTTATTTTATGACTGAGAGTTTGTACCTTTTGATCCTGCTCACTCATTTTGCCCTCTCACCACCAATCTGCTGTTCTCTATATCTATGTGTTTGGCGTTTTTGTTTTAGATTCCACATATAAGTGAGATCATATGGTGGTTGTCTTTGATTTTTTTCAATTAGCATAATGCCCTCAAGATCCATCCATAATGTCGCAAATGGCAGGATTGCCTTCTTTTTTATGGCTGAATAACATTCCATTATTCCATCCTCTTCTCTGCTTCCTGTTTTCTGATGACAGGAATATTGGTTCTTTTGTTAGAGTCCCACAGGTCCCTGAGGCACCTTTTTTCCAGTCAATTTTGTCTATGTTATTTTGATTGGGTAACTTCTATTCTTCTGTGTTCCATTTCACTGATTCTTTCCTCTGTCCCCTGTGTTCTGTTGTTGAGGCCATCCATTGAGTTTTTTATTTTGGTTATTGTATTTTTCATATCTGAAATTTCCATTTGGGTCATCTTTGTATTGTCTATGTCTTTTATTGGGGAAGGGGAACAGGACTTTATTGGGGAACAGTGTGTACTTCCAGGACTTTTTTCCAAGTCAAGTTGTTGTCCTTTCAATCTTAGTTGTGGAGGGTGCTGTTCAGCTTCAAGTTGTTGTCTTTTCAGTCTTAGTTGTGGAGGGCGCAGCTCAGCTCCAGGTCAAGTTGCTGTTGCTAGTTGCAGGGGGCACAGCCCACCATCCCTTACGGGAATCGAACCGGCCACCTTGTGGTTGAGAAGACGCGCTCCAACCAACTGAGCCATCCGGGAGGCAGCTCAGCTCAAGGTGCCGTGTTCAATCTTAGTTGTAGGGGGCGCGGCCCACCATCCCTTGCGGGACTCGAGGAGTTGAACTGGCAACCTTGTGGTTGAGAGCCCACTGGCCCATGTGGGAATCGAACCGGCAGCCTTCAGAGTTAGGAGCGTGGAGCTCTAACCGCCTGAGCCACGGGGCCAACCCTGTCTATGTCTTTTTGCTGAGACATGCTTGTTGAAGCATTTTGGTGATGGCTGATTCAAAATCTTTGTTGGATAATTATATCTATCATCTCAGTCTCGGTACCTTTTTTATTCATTGAGTTTGAGATTTTTCTGGTTCTTGATATGACTGATTCTCAATTGAAACCTAGACATTTTTAGTATTAAGTTATGAGAATCTGGTTCTTATTTAAAGCGATTTTAGTTGGTTTCCTCTGACTTCACTGCAGCTGGGGAAGGTAGGGCACCACTTCATTACTAATACTATGTTTCCCCCAAAATAAGACCTAGCCGGACAATGAACTCTAATGCGTCTTTTGGAGCAAAAATTAATATAAGACTGGGGGGGTGTCTTAATTAATTTTTGCTCCAAAAGACACATTAGAGTTGATTGTCCGGCTAGGTCTTATTTTCGGGGAAACATGGTAGGTGGGGAAAGAAGTCCAGGTTTCCCATTTGGCTTTCCTTGACATCCATTGTGGAGAGCTCACTACTTCTGGGCACAGGCGGAATTCCAGCTTTTCACTATGTCTCCCTTGAGTCCTCCCTGGGTGGGAACAGTAGGAGTGCCTAATTACTGCTCCCCATTACCTCCACTGACACCATGCGGGGTTGGGGGCTTAGCCTTGCTACTCCTTGGCGGTGGTGAAAGTTCTGACTCCTGCATGCCTCCTCTGACACGACTCCAGCATGATGGAGGACAGATGCCTCATTGCTGCTGATTTGGGGTGGAAGTCCAGGCTCCCCATGGTTTCTCCACTGTCAGCACTAAGTGAGGAGCCTCATTACTGCCCAGAAGGGATAAGCCTTAGCTCCTCAGTCTTTTGAGATATCACCCCAGTGTTGTGTAAAGTTTAGCATCATGTTACAGCCAGACCAGAGTGAAAGTGTATGGTCCTCACTTGGCTTTTGTTCATGGGATGGAGTTGGGACCCACTGTTTTTTCCATGATGCTTGGCTTAAGTAAGGTGGTTATTATTGTTTTCCTTTTATTTTATAAATTTTATTGGGGAATATTGGGGGACAGTGTGTTTCTCCAGCGCCCATCAGCTCCAAGTAGTTATTCTTCAATCTAGTTGTGGAGGGTGCAGCTCACTCACCCATGTGGGAATCGAACCGGCAACCCTTTTGTTCAGAGCTCGCGCTCTAACCAACTGAGCCATTGGCCACCCCTGGCACATCCATGATTATCTGTTAAAGATATTTTTCTAGAAATTGAATTTTTGTGTCACAGGAGACGGATCACTAAAGTATAAGGAATTCAGTGGATGACAGTGAAAATTGTTCCTTTTCACTGTCTACACGGTAATAGTGTTTGGAGGCTGATGATTCCGAGCCATGCATGGCACCTTTTTCCTTATTATCAGTACTCTACCCCTCCCCAACTCTTGCTTCCCAGAGACTCCAAAGATGAGTTAGAAATGCCCACATCCCCAGTCAGTTTTTATTTTGCATTTATTTGCATGTTGCCTTTGTTTTCCCGTGGTTTTTAGGAAGTTTTTAAGTATAAGTAGATAAATATTAGGATAAAAGGAAGTACAAAAAATAAAATATCAACACAAGTTTTAGAAGCATGCTGGTCAACATTCCTAGTAGCTAGAAACATTGAAGTCTAGATTTATCTCTGATGTCTGAGAAGACATAACAGAGTAAGAAGTGCAATCGGACATGTGAGTTACAATGCAACCACAGAGAAACCAATAATTCCTCTGTAGCAAAGGTTTCCTGTTACTTGAGGGTCAAGAAATCTTTTGGTAGGGGACAGCCGGTTAGCTCAGTGGGTTACAGCACGGTGCTCTTAACAACAAGGTTGCCTGTTCGATCCCCACATGGGCCATTGTGAGCTGTGCCCCCTGCAACTAGATTAAAACAACTACTTGACTTGGAGCTGATGGGTCCTGGAAAAACACACTTAAATAAATAAAAGTTGAAAAGAAAACTGAAAAATAAACTTTGAAAAACAAATCTTTCGATAGATCTTAATAAGGATGTTGGAAACAATGTCTTCAATTACAGCCTATCGTAAGTGCTACTGTACACGTCGGTGGCCATTTTTCTCTGTGAAAATATTATAACTACTATAAGATTTTGCTTGCAGTCAAGTGATAAGAGAAAGACTAAATATAAATTATCATCTGACTGGTTAATTAATACATCTGACCCAGAGTCAGATTACTGTGATATGCTAGTTACTTTGTGTGGGCTTAAGAGTTTTAAGAAAACATGCCACCTGAGAGCATAGGGATAATGAGTTACATGAAATACGGCATAAAACGCTAATGGAGGGAAGTCGTGTCAGACCTTTAGACTCTTGAAGCTTCTAGCAGGTGGTTGCCACATGCAAGTACTTCCCAGCCATTTACTTTATCTTTTGACCTTTCTGAGGTACAGTTTTAATCTACACCCCCTAAGCAGGATTAAAGAGACACTTTAAAATATAGATTAGTTAGAAAACATAAAGCAGTCCTACTTCCCCCGTAGAATTTTTGTTGAATTAAATCATAAAAGAAGTAATGATTATTGCACATATTGTAGTAGTCTCACTATATCTGTGGAATAGAATTTATCTTCTCAATCATCTTGAGTCCTTAATCTACCTTCTTTTCCCTTTTGAAGTCTTCCCCATGCTTTTTCAGTACTCTTCTGGCTGGTTCTCTTTTTTTCTGAGTTGCTTAGCTGGTGCACAATTTGCGAGTTCTGTTGCTGTTATCAAAGAAGTCTGTGCAGGAAGAGCATTACTAATTAAGAAACTGCTAACCAATATCCAAATGACAAGGCCTGGATAAAGTTCTGTCCCCAAAAGTGTCCATATGTTTCCACTGGAAGAGTGCATCATGGATGTACGCGTGATTGGTCTTCCTTCCGTGTAGCAAACCGCCGTGCTTTTTCTTAAGCATATATAGGGAACTGATTTGTGAAGGAAGACCCATCAAGAAGGTTTCTCTTGCATTAGGTTCCCTCTTAAATTCTATTTTTGCCTGTTTTCAGCAGAGCAACAGCTTTGGTACCTTCTACTTTTTCCTCTGTCTTTGTAAAACAAGCCGCACTCTCTGCATGGTTCAATGCAGTCTGCTGTTTTATATGGCCTTGAGCTGCCCTGTCTTCTGCCTTTTCTGTTTCTTTGCTCTTCTTACATTCTGTTTGTCAACATTTCTTGCTTTTTTTTAATATCCAACATTTCTTTTTCAATTTTCCTCCTCAATTTCCTTCTTAACCTTTCTTTGTTCTTTCACTTTTCTTTAAATGTTTTTTTTTTTCTCTGTGTCACTGAGGTTCTGGGTAGGTCTCTGATTTGAACATCAACTAGGCTTCTGAGAGAGTGACATGTCCTGAACTTCCTCTTTCTGTTTAAGCGTACGACTTTGTATCAGGAAAGGTGAGTGGTGTATCACAAACTCTGGACTGAGAGTTTTTAGAAGTGCTATTGGGTTCAAATGAGGGCTGAAACAGACTAAACTTTCTGACTGGTTCCCATTTGCAACTGATGTTTCAACTTTTAGTGAGTGCATCTTTTGGTATTGATTTTAATAGCAACAGAACTGTTTGAGGATGCTTCTGTCACTTTGTTATCTTCCCAACTTGCAGCCATCTGTGTAGACTGCTCACCATCACCTGCCATGAACACCATGAAGACCATGCTGCTCCTCTTGGCCAATGTGATGGCGACCTGAATGGTGCCTGGGAACCACATCTCACTCCCCTCTCCTCTTCTGTCTGTTATAAGGACGGACAATTGTCATTGGATTTAGGGTTCACCCAGGTAATTCAGGATGATCTCAATTCAAGATCCTTAACAACATATGCAAAGATCCTTTTCCCAAATAAGGTAACATTCACAGAGTCTGGGTGTTAACATGTGGACATATATATATATTTTTTTCTAAGAAAACAGTGTTTTTTTTTTAATTTATTGGGGAATATTGGGGAACAGTGTGTTTCTCCAGGGCCCATCAGTTCCAGGTCGTTGACCTTCAGTCTAGTTGAGGAGGGCGCAGCTCAGCTCCAAGTCCAGTCGCCATTTTCAATCTTTAGTTGCTGGGGGCTCAGCCCACCATCCCATGAGGGAATTGAACCAACAACCTTGTTGTTGAGAGCTTGCGCTCTAACCAGCTGAGCCATCCGGCTGCCCCTTTGGAAGCTCAGCGGCAGCTTGTTGTCTTCGATCTGGTTGTGGAGGGTGCAGCTCAGTGGCCCATGTGGGAATCAAACTGGCAACCCTGGTGTTCAGAACTTGCACTCTAACCAATTGAGCCATCTGGCCGCCCTGGACATATTTTTTAGGGACCACCATTCAACGCATTACAGCCCATCCTCTGGTCCCCAAATTCATGTTTGTCCCATGTGCAAAATAAATTCATCACATTCCAACATCCTTCCAAATCTTAACCCATTATAGCATCAATTCTAAGTCCCAAATCTCATCTAAGTATCATCAGCTCAGAAAGCCCTAAATCTTATTATTTAAATAATCTAAGTCAGGTATGAATGGAGTGAGACTCTAGGAATGATCCATCCTGGGGCAAACTCTCTTTCCATCTGTGAATCTGTGAAAGTAGAAAACAAGTTATCTGGTTCTAAACTACAATGGTGGAGCAGGTATAAGATAGACATTCCCATTCAAAAAGGGAGAAATTGGAAGGAATACAGGGGTCATTGGTTCCAAGCAAGTTTAAAATTCAGCATGGCAATTCCATTAGGTTTGAAGGTGTCAGCATGGAGCACTGGTGTAGTGGCTGCTGTTAATGAGAGGGTTTCTGGAGACTGAAAAACAATGCAGGCAACTCCATAGATCATAACAAGAGTTTATGGGGCTGGCCCGGTGGCTCAGGCAGTTAGAGCTTCATGCTCCTAACTCCGAAGGCTGCTGGTTCGATTCCCACATGGGCCAGTGGGCTCCCAACCACAATGTTGCCAGTTCAATTCCTCGATTCCTGCAAGGGATGATGGGCTCCCCCCCCCTGCAACTAGCAATGGCAACTGGACCTGGAGCTGAGCTGCACCCTCCACAACTAAGATTGAAAGGACAACAACTTGACTTGGGAAAAAGTCCTGGAAGTACACACTGTTCCCCAATAAAGTCCTGTTCCCCTTCCCCAATAAAATCTTTAAAAAAAAAAGAATAAGGTGCTTAATTTAAAAAAAAAAAGAGTTTATTATAAGGTAAGTTACTTACAGGAATAGGGTTGGAGCGAACAGATGACTCAGCTGTCTGCACAAATATTCTCTGCTATCAGACTGCTGTTACAATACATGTTTTATAGTATAGCTTAGGTATTAATGATTGACAAGACAAAGGGACAAAGAATGTATTGTGTGCCAGGAACCTTACCTCCTGGTGGTCTTGTGATAGATGACTTTTTAGAATTGATGCTAGCACCAGTTTGATATTTATCTCGGTTGTCATGCCTTTCTGGCTGTTACTGAAAAAAACCTGTACAGCTGCATTGTGTAGGTTTAAAGAACACTGGTAATCATTAACTATAAGGCTTTGGTATGCTGGCTGAGAACAGTGAGGTTGGTCCAAGTTAACAGCGCAAAACACTTGAATAGAAAAGAAATCAGTGACGCAAAGATGGAGTTAGTTTTGTTCACAGTTACATCCTTATTCAAGGCCTGAAAATAATTCTCTGTGTCTCTGCCCTCTTGGCCTGTGGTGGCTCCATCTTTGTGACCTGTGGCAACACATTCCACCCCTGCACTGCCTACTGCTCCATTGGCTTCTGCCTCTGGGCCTGCACCTCCCCCCTCTGACTTTGTACCCAAGACTCTGCCCTTGAAGTCATTCTTCCTTTTTCTTGCAAGGTAACATATGTTCATAGCTAGGTCGTTCTACCAGACAATTTTCTACCTGTAAAATTTTAGAAGCCTAATAGCCTTTTCTTATTTTGTCTTGTATCCATCCTTCTCAGTTCAAGTTTGCAGTGTTTCTACACATATAACATTCTCAAAAGCCTTGTGGTTCTCCTGTGTCGGCCCCCATTAGACAAGAGGAACCTTATAGATCTTTACTGGATAATCTCATCCCTGTTCCTAGATTCTGCTGAAATGGTTCAGTGGATCCATGAGTCACACACCTAACCCTTCAGGAAACATTGTCTAGCCAAACTCTTGGCTTTCTCTCCATAGCACTAGTTCTGAACAGTGAATTTTCTAATTTTAAGCATTCTTTACAATGTGGGTAGGCTGAGAATCTCTGAAATCGTCAAGTATTGGTTCCTTTTTGCTTAATAGCTCCTTATTCAATATGTTTCTTTTGTCTCACCGTTTACTATAAGCAGCAAGACAAAACCAGGCCACATCTTCAACACTTTGCTTGAAAATCTCTCAGCTAAGTAGCCAAGTTCATTCCTTACAAGTTCTACTTTCCTCACAACTGTAGAACACAATACTATCAAGTTTTTTGCTACGATATAACAAGGATAGTTTTTCCTCCACTTTCCAATAACATGTTCCTTATTTTCATCTGGAATCTCACCAGAAGCACCTGTAATGTTCATATTTCTATGCTCATGATGATACACATACCCTCTAAGATGACAGAAGCTTCCCCTACTCTCTTCCTCACTTCCTTTCGAGCTGCAACAGTGCCTCTCATGTCCATCCTTCTTCCAATAGTCTCTTCAAGGCAATTTAGGCCTTTTCTGTCACATGCCTCAAAATTCTCCCAGATTCTACACATTATCCCAAGCCAAAGCCACTTCCACATTTTTAGGTATTTATTATAGTATTACTTCACTTCCCAGTAAAATTTGTGTTAGTTTCCAGGTCTGCCATAACTAATGACCAAAAACGTGGTGACTTTAAGCAACAAAAGTTTGTTTTCTCATAGTTCTAGAGGATAGAAGTTGGAGAGTGAGGTTTTGGCAGAGCCATGGTCCCTCTGAAGGCTCTAGGGGAGAATCCCTTCTTGCCTCTTCTAACTTCTAGTCGTTCAAGGTGTTCCTTGGCTTGTGACTACATTACTACCATCTCTGCCTCTGTCTTCACACGATCCTCTTCTCTGTGTCTGTCTTCCGTATCTATGTCTTATAAGGACACTTATCATTGGATTAAAGCTCCACTGGGTACTCTATATCAGTCAGGGTTCTACCAGAGAAGTAGAGCCAGTAGGGGATATATGTATATACACACACATTAAGAGACCTATTGCAAATAATTAGATTACGTGATTGTGCGAGCTGTCAAGTAAATCCAGAATCCATAGGGCAGGCTATCAGGAAGGGCAGGCTGGAAACTTTCAGGCAGGATTTGACGTTGCCATCCGTAGGTGGAATCCCATTGCTCTTAAGGCCTTTTAACTGATCGCATGAGACCCACCGAGATGATCAAGGATAATCTCCTTTACTAAAGTCAACTAATGGTATATGTTAGTCCCATCTACAAAACACCTTCACAGCAATAATTAGATTAATGTTTGATTAACCAGGGACTGTAAGTAGCTCACTTGACACATCACAGTCTACCCCTTCTCAACTTGGCACCCACACGCATCTTCTTAAGTCATACTTAATCTCCTAGTAGAGACAATAACAAGGTTACCCTTCTGCCTAACATGATACAACTACAATGTGTACAACCGAAAACGGGCTCTTTCCACAGAAGAGGATGTAAAGTCATTGAGTGATGTTCACTCTTCTCCTTGATACACTTAAATACGGTGACTTAAAGTTAACTCTTATTAATAGATTTTGTTAGATGATAAGAGGATGAGAGAGGGAACAAAACAAAAATATTTGTTATGTACACATTCATAATAAAATAAGGAAGAAAGACGCAAAATTACAGTTCTCATGTCTGCAACTGGTTATGTGGTCATAGCTGGTATTTATAAGTACTTTCTTCTACTGCGCATTCCATATTCCCTTTGCAAGCACCTCAGCTGGTTGTGGTTCTTTACATAGTGGGATGACCCAAACCTTCATTCTTGCAGGGTCTGGGCTATTAATAGTCCTGCCTGAGTTGGGTTGTTGTAGTTTTCCATTTACTTTAATCACAGGGCACGGGAGTATGCCTTAACGGACCTTGTAAATATTCCAGGAATATACTCCCTTACCTGCATTGTGTGGCAGCAGCCCAATCTCCCGTTAGTAGTCAGGATAACCGCCCCAGCCAGTATGTTAACTCCCCTTTTTGCCTATGGATTTAAAGGTATGAGGAGCCACAGAGCATTAGAGATATTGCTTCCAGGCAGTTTGGTTCAAATAAACTCTTATAAAAAATTTTTTTAAAAAGCATGAGGAGCCCAAAGTGGCTGGGTGGCAGCCTTAGCTTCCAGTTCAATGGAATTGCTATTATGTCTCCTGGTGGAAGCATTCCTCTCGTTGGAACTAAGACCTCTACACCAGCAGAGCATGAGGTCACAGAGATGGGAAGTAAAAACTTTGCTAGTTGATCATTAGGGGTAATAGTAAGTGGTGCCATTCCCGTTTCCACCCCTTGAATTCTGGACCCGTGACTCCTGTCTATGGGAGAAGAAGCACCATATATTAGATGCTGATTCAGTGGCTGTATAGCATCCTGGAGGACATTGCTCCAGTCCTGCAAGATACTACCATGTTTCCCCGAAAATAGGACCTAGCTGGGCAATCAGCTCTGCAACAATTAATGTAAGACCCAGTGTTATGTTATGTTATGTTATGTTATGTTATGTTATGTTGTTATGTTATGTTATGTTATGTTATGACCCAGTCTTACATTATAGTAAAATAAGACCGGGTCTTATATTAACTTTTGCTTCAAAAGACGCATTAGAGCTGATTGTCCAGCTAGGTCTTATTTTCGGGGAAACACGGCAACATCTAGCTGGCACTGTAACCAAGTCTTTTTTTTTTCCTTAATCAAACAATTTTAATCAAGTTGGTAGTAAGCAGTAAAAGTGCAATTACATGAAAAACCCCATATTTTACGTTTAAGTTGTTTTCCATTGTCTTTGCTTACAAGAACTTTGAGGTGGGACCCACTCCTGAATCTTCTTCCTGGTGGTGGAATAAGGTACATATTGTTCTGGAGCGGCACTCATATTGAATTTATGGTTTGTCCAAATGAATTTATGAGCAGTAGGTGGTTTGGTCGTTGGAGGAGTCATCGGACATAAAGTGAAGCCAACAGTGCCATTCAGGGGGCAACACGCTTCCATCCACATCCCAGAATGTGTCTGTGCCATTCATTTCGGTTTTTCAGTTGTGTCCCCTTATCCGCGATTTCCCTCTCTGCAGTTTCAGTTCCCTATCATCAACAGCACTCTGAAAATATAAAAGAGAAAATTCCAGCAGTAAACAATTCATAAGTTATAAATTGTGCACCATTCTGAGCAGCGGGATGAAATCTCTTGCCGTTTTGCTCCATCCCACCTGAGACGTCTCCACGCTGTATGTGCTTCCACGCGTTAGTCACTTAGTAGCCATCAGATTAACTATCCCAGTATCGTTATCACACTTGTGTTCAGTTCACCCTTATTTTACTTAATAATGGCCCAAAGTGCTGGCAATTCAGATATGCCAAAGAGAAGTCGTGAAGTGCTTCCTCTGAATGAAAAGGTGAGAGTACAGTACAATATGTTGAGAGAGACCACATTCACATAACTTTGATTACATACAGTATATTGTTATAATTGTTCTATTTTATTATTGTTATTAACTCTTATTGTGTCTAATTTATAAATCAAACTTTATCATAGGTATGTATTATAGGAAAAAACAGTACATATAGGATTTGGTATTATTCATGGTTTCAGGCATCCACTGGGGGTGTTGGAACATATCCCCTGCGGAGAAGAGGGGATATGTTTCCCTGAAAACCCTACCATGTTTCCCCGAAAACACTACCATGTTTCCCCGAAAATAAGACCTAACCAGAAAATAAGCCCTAGCATGCTTTTTCAGGAGGACATCCCCTGAACATAAGCCCTAATGCGTCTTTTGGAGCAAAAATTAATATAAGACCCCGTCTTATTTTCAGGGAAACACGGTATGTGTATAGCCCATCAGTGACAGCCAAAAAACTGTTTGTTGTCTTCATAGTATTTGTTTCCATATTGGTCTTCCTCCCACTAATGTACCAACAGGATTTGCCCTGAAGAAGATTTGTATATAGTCGCGGAAGCCACCGTGGCCTCTGACCTGCTGCAGCCCGTGCTTCAGGACCTGCAGTAACTCCATCTTGTCCCACAGGCCTAACAGTCTTCAGAAGGCCATTTCACCATTCTGTCAAGCCAGCTGCTTCAGGATGTTGGGGAACATGGTAAGACAAGTGAATTTCATGAGCATGGACCCATTGCTGCATTTCATTTGTTGTGAAGTGAGTTCCTTGATCAGAAGCAATGCAGTGTGGAATACCGTGATGGTGGATAAGGCATTCTGTAAGGCCGCAGATAATAGGTTTGGTGGAAGCATTGTACGTAAGGAAGGCAAATCCATACCCAGAGTAACTGTCTATTCCTGTAAGAACAATTTGCTGCCCCTTCTGTGATGGAAGCTGTCCAGTGGAATCAACCTGCCACCCGATAGCTGGCTGGTCACTCTGGGGAATGGTGGCATATCAGTGTTGGTCTTTGCTGCTGGCACAATGGGCCCTCTGCTGTGGCTGTAGCCAGGTCACCCTTGGTGACAGAAAGTCCATGTTGTTGAGTCCGTACATAACCTCCACTGTTACCATGGTCATTTTGGTCATGAGCCTACCAGGCTCACATCTTCATTAGTACAAGTTGCACACACTTTGAAAATGATACCTAAGTGTGGATCATAAGGGCTCAAGGCATCAAGAGAACTATTGCTTTTTGCAGTTCAGACATAGCTTACTTTTTTTCAGGGCCTTATTCAAATATGGCCTTCTTTCATGTAGTTTTATGAAGAGGAGCTAGCAGTAGCAGTAGCGGTAGATGTGGAATATGCATCCTGCATAATCCAAGTAACCTGACCCGGTGCTGTTTCTTGCTTAGTACCAGAGGTAGGTAACAACAGCAATTCATTTTTTGTTGTGTTTGGAGTGTCATGGGTGGCTCCTGCACAGGGTATTCTTACGAATTCACCATTTGAGTGGGCCCCTGGATTTTTGTTGAATTTATCGCCTAGCCTCTATTGATCATGTGTGTCACTATTGCATTTAAGTCAGCCTAGCTTGAGCTTCAGTTTCTGATATTATCATGATACCATCAATGTAGTGTATTACTATACTTTGGACCTGCATCAAGTCCAAATCCCTTCTAACCAAATTATGACAGTTGAATTATGACAACTGGTGAATTCACATCACACCGTGGCGGTACAGGAAATGTAAATTGGGATTCGTCCCACGTGAAAGCAAACTGCAGTTGACTGTTTTCCAATATTGAGATAGAGAACAAAGCATTTGCTAGATCAGTGCTGAGAACCAGTCTCCTTTAGCTTCCTGTATTTTTTTCATTGTTGAACCATATCAGGAACTACTGATGCTACAGGCAAAACTAATTTATTTAAGCCTCGTTAGTCTCCCTGAGCCACCCTCCTTTTTCATGGGCCACACGGGGCTATTCTAAGAGAAATTGTTGGACCTGAACTCCAGGATCTAACATGTCATTAATTAAAGTGGTAATCTCTTTTTGTCCACCATGTATTCTATACTGCTTCAAAATAACATGTATGGGCTTGGGCAATTCTAAAGATTCTCATTTATCATGCACAATTAACACTGGTGAAAGGGTGAATTTACAGTCCTTCTGTTTTACAATACTAGATTGGAGAAGTGTTCTCCAGTTAGACGTAATATCCATCTCAGGAATACATTTAGGTGAAGGAGATGTAACCATTTCACATAAAGTCCATTCAAACATTCCCATTTTCATCCAACTCTCACTTTAATTCTGTCAGCTGTTGCATTGCTATATCCTACCAATCTAACCGTGGCCCCTGTTAGGACTTCACCAACAGATTTGGGAATCACAGTGCATTATTCTTTGGTGTCAAAGAGTCCCAGAAAATTTTCTTCTCTATCCCCGGCCATTTTACCCACGCATGTGCGTATGGCCTTGGGTCCCCAGATGGATGTTGACCCTGGTTAGAGACTAAGAAAAATCATGAGTCCATAATAAATAAATGAACAAGAAAGAAGGGAAAACTCTTCCTTAAGGTCTAATGACAATTACTAATGTGTAAAGAATGATAGAGTTAGGAAAATAACCGTTTTGCAACCATTGTAATAATAATTGAGCCAAGCAAGAATCATTGGTGGATGCCAAAGCTATTGGTTGAAAGTTTAATGAGGAACAAAATATTTATGTAGTCTCAAGGTATGTCCCACAGATTACTCATTAATTACATAGGTAAAATTGGAAATTTTATAGTGGAGAAAACTGATAGACACTACATTAACTAAATGATCAGAAACATAAAATTTTTAATTTGAAAATTCCTTATAATCTCGCCTTCTGGAGATCATCTTAGGTTTAACAGTTCAGTAAGTATTCTTCCAGAACTCTGAAGTCTTTTTGGCTATGACTATCCAATTGTTCCAGATCCATTTATTTAAAAGAGTATCCTTTCCCCACTGAATATCTTTGACACCTTTGTCAGACTTCAATTGGCCATATATGTGTAGGTCTTTCTAAACTATTTTGTCTCATACATATCTTTACAAAAATACCACACTGTCTTGAGAACTATAACTTTTATGAGTCTCGAAATTAGGTAATGTAACTCTTTTTCCCTTTTTCTTTTTTTTTTTTTTTTTCCCCCCCAATTCAAGTTGTTATCCTTTCAATCTTAGTTGTGGAGGGTTCTGTTCAGCTTCAAGTTGTTGTTCTTTCAGTCTTAGTTGTGGAGGGCGCAGCTCAGCTCCAGGTCCAGTTGCCGTTGCTAGTTGCAGGGGGCACAGCCCACCATCCCTTGCGGGACTCGAGGGATTGACCTGGCAACCTTGTGGTTGAGAGCCCACTGGCCCATGTGGGAATCGAACCGGCACCCTTTGGAGTTAGGAGCACGGAGCTCTAACCGCCTGAGCCACCGGGCCGGCCCTCCATATGCATTTTATAATCAGCTTGTCAATTTCTAATTTTCAAATTTCTTTATTGATTGTGATCAGTGTTGTTTGTAATATTTTTATTTTTATTTTATTTTTTATTTTTTTAAGTTTTTGTTTTGGTGAGGGAAGGGGAACAGGACTTTACTGGGGAACAGTGTGTACTTCCAGGATTTTTTTCCAAGTCAAGTTGTTGTCCTTTCAATCTTAGTTGTGGAGGGTGCAGCTCAGCTCCAGGTCCAGTTGCCATTGTGAGTTGTAGTGGGTGCAGCCCACCATCCTTTGCGGGACTCGAGGAGTGAAACCAGCAACCTTGTGGTTGAGAGCCCACTGGCCCATGTGGGAATCTAACCGGCAGCCTTTGGAGTTAGGAGCACGGAGCTCCAACTGCCTGCGCCACCGGGCTGGCCTGTAATATTTTTATTTTAAGGAACCTACTGAGATTGTTTTCTTTGTGCCCTAGTATATGCTCAATTTTTGTGAATGTTCCATGTGCACTTGAGAAAAAGTATATTCTGTATGACCTGGGTGCAGTGTTGTCTATATATATCCGAAAGTTCCACATTAGTGATTATGTTGTTTAGTTCTTTTATATCATTATATATATATATATATTTCTTTTTATTGGGGAATATTGGGGAACAGTGTGTTTCTCCAGAGCCCATCAGCTCTAAGTTGTGGTCCTTCGATCTAGTTGTGGAGGGCGGAGCTCAGCTCCAAGTACAGTTGCAGGAGGCACAGCCCACCATCCTTTGCGGGTCGAACTGGCAACCTTGTGGTTGAGAGCTTGCGGTCTAACCAACTGAGCCATCTGGGAGCTCAGCGGCAGCTCAGCTCAAGGTGCCATGTTCAGTCTTAGTTGCAGGGGGCAGAGCCCACCATCCCTTGTGGGACTCGAGGAATCGAGCCGGCAACCTTGTGGTTGAGAGGTCACTGGCACATGTGGGAATCGAACCGGCAGCCTTTGGAGTTAGGAGCATGGAACTCTAACCGCCTGAGCCACTGGGCGGGCCCAAGTGGTGTTCAGTTTTTCTATATCCTTGTTGATTTTCTGTTTACTAGTTACTTTTATTACTAAGAGGTATTGAAAGTTGGCAGCTAGAATTGTAGATTTGCCCATTTCTCCTTTCATTTTTGCTTCACATAGTTTGAAGCTATATTATTAGGTTAATCTTTCCCACACTGCTACTCCCAGGGATCCCCCTTCTTGGTCCTCTGGCTGGACAGTTGGGGCTTTAGTCTCGCCACTCTGGCACTCACTTTCTGTAAGCCGGTTTGTCTTTGGGGCTAAGTGGTGGGAGGTTAGAAAGAACGCAGTGGGGATCCTTCCCACACTCTATTCCTCTGGCCAAAGAAAAGGATTTTTCTCCCTTAGAGTTTGAGGTGCCTGCTGCTGCATGGTTGCAGCTTGGGCACTGGGGCTTACTTTGGGGCAGGACTGTATCAGAACAAAAGGATCTCTCCCATTTTCTCTGCCTCACAGAGCTTCCCCCACCCCCACTTTATGTCATATTGGTGTTCCCGCCGCCTCTGTACTTGGTGCTTCTCTCAAGGTCCGTTATCTGTTAGTTGTCTAGTTTATTCTTGTGGCTTCATCTAGTGCTAAAATGCTATTGCTCCCAGTCCTTGGCTTATCCTAGCCTTCTCTCCTGAGCTCCAGAATCACCTGCCAGCTGGACGTCTCTATTGGTATGTGCCATAAACATCCCAGCTCAGGTCCAAGATTTATTTCAATTTCTCCTTCTGCCAACCCATTGTCTTTTCTGTTTTGCTAATCAATATATGGCACAAGCCTCAACCCAGCTGTTCATGCTCTTATCCTGGGAGTAATATTCTCTCCCTTTCGCCCATTTGACACTACTTCTGTATAATTTATAAATATAAATATATTGTGGGGAGGTCATAAAATATCCTGATGGTATAAGGAGTCAAGTATTTTAGAGACTAATGAGCTATAGAAACAAAAGTTGAAAATCCCTTCACTGTCTAGCCCCTGACCATCTCTACAGACCTGTATCTTATCATAGCCTGAAGCACCATTTTCCCGTCACACTGTACTGTATGTGGTTCTCTAACTCACCATGTGTGTTTCGTGTCTTCCTGCCTTTTCTTGTGCTATTGCTCCATATTCATGAGGGAAATGATATTCTTGTTTATGAATTCAAAGCACTATCTCTTCAAGTGAAGTTCAACCTGATAACCCAAAGTGGAATCTGGTTCCCTCCCTTGTGAAAGCCCATTGCACCCTGTACCGATGTCCCCACATCCAGCAAAGCTCCTGTAGCACCTCATCACAAGGCTGTGTTCATATACAGGTAACCTTACTGGGATGTGAGCTCCTTGAGAGCAGGCACTCCATCTTTTTCCTTTTTGTTCCCCAGCAACAGGGACAGGTCCAGGCACACAGTGTTTTAACTCAGAAGGACGTCGTCTTTTCTTCATGAATTGATAAAGTAACACAGAAGCAGGCCTGTTCTGGGTTTCCCCACTGCAAAGTGTAATATCCAACAAGACAAAGCCAGGTGTCTGATGTAGTTTTTCTTATTACTTCCCCATAGTTCTCTGTTGAAAGACAGTCCCCACACGTCTTTTCCATGCGTCCCATTCTGATCATTGCAGATTGTTGTTACAGGAATCTGTGTCATTCGAGGATGTGGCTGTGGATTTTACCCGACAGGAGTGGCACAGACTGGACCCTGCTCAGAGGACCATGCACAAGGATGTGATGCTGGAGAACTACAGCAACTTGGCGTCTGTGGGTGAGGATTGTTGTCTATGTAACTCCTGCTTGCATGTGTTTCCTTTCTTGATTGCTGTAACGTGTACACCCTTTCTAGGGTTTAATGATACTTTAGTTTTAGATTCAAGGTCACAGATGATTGATCAGTTTGGGGCACCAGGAAGGGTATGTTTGTTGTCACTTCCCCCGATGAAAGGTTTAAATGGGCCCCCTTCCTTGTGCAGCTCATGAAGATGCACCTTTCTCCTCCATCAGAGGCCCTAAAGCTCAGACAACTTGGCCCACGTCCTGTGCCATTTCCCATTAACAGGCCTCTGCGTGGCCAAACCGGAGATGATCTTCAAGTTGGAGCGAGGAGAAGAGCTGTGGGTACTAGAGGAGGAATCCTCAGGCCATGGTTACACAGGTGAGTGAGCAAGAACCGGACATGGAAAATGGGAGAAAGAGCCCAGGAATTCATATCTAGGGTTATCTTTGGGCAGTGTTTTTCAGGCTTTATTTAGAGGTCCTTGCTCTTTGAAAACTGGAGGACAGAAGGTCTGTATGCTTCAGATGTCTAAATCATACATTGCAATATCATACACACACCTAAGTGCTGGCTCCTATTTTATCTTGATTTTTGTGATTATTTACCACTCTTATCTATCCCCGCCTGCCTTATCTTAGACATTTATTCTTAGCTAGTCTCTCTCTCTTTAGTATTCTCAATTGCCATCCTTCTCTCCATTGCCTTGGATGCCTTCTATTGCCAGGCATTAATTTAATGATCCACCAAGTCTTAGATGAGTGTCAACTATATGTTGGTCATGTTCTAGGTGTGGGGAGCCAGCAGTGACTAAACTAATATCTCTGTTCTCCTGGAGCTTGCAAGTCTAAATGATGGAAAGAGACATAATGTTTCATGGTGAAAAGAAAAATCAATGTAAGATAAGAAGGCTAGAGAGTGATGAGATGTGTGCTTTTAGGGAATGTGGTCAGGAAAGTTTGTTTGGTGAGATTAACATTGCGACTCCCACATCAGTGACGTGAAAGAGATGAAGCCATGCAGATTTTGAATATTCTGGGCAGAGAGATCAGTAAGTGGCAAGCCTATTCTGAGGGTTATATGCCAGTAATAGCAACGAAGCCAGTGTGGCTTAAGGGTGGGTGGTGTGAATGTGAAGAGGTGATATCAGAAAGTTAGCTGGGCTCCAAATTATGTAGAGTTCTATAGGCTATGTTAAGCACTTTAATTTTATATCGTGACAAGGAAAGCCATTGTTGGGTTTTGAGTGAAAGAATGATCTGATCTGATTTGTTTTTAAAGGCTCCCTCTCACTGCTGTGTGGCAACAGTTCTGTTGGGGGTAGTGCCCTCAGGCATGATAACGACCTTCAGCATCAGAAGATTCAAACTGCAGATCAAACTCTTGAATATAACGGGTATGGGAAAGTCCTCTACAAGAAGATGGGCTTTGTTGAACATAAAAGAGCACACACAGGAGACAAAAACTTTGAATGTCACGAATGTGGGAAAATTTACTGCAGGAAATCAAACCTTACTGAACATCTGCGAATACACACGGGGGAGAGACCCTATAAATGTGGTGAATGTGCAAAAACCTTTAGTGCAAGATCATACCTCATTGCTCATCATAAAACTCACACAGGGGAGAAGCCTTTTGAATGTAATGAATGTGGGAAATCTTTTGGCAGGAAGTCACAACTCATCCTCCATCAGAGAACACACACCGGAGAGAGACCCTATGAATGTACTGAATGTAGAAAAACCTTTTCTGAGAAGGCAACCCTCACAATTCATCAGAGAACTCACACAGGGGAGAAGCCCTATGAATGTAGTGAATGTGGGAGAAAATTTTGCGTTAAGATATCCCTTACCCAACACCAGAGAACTCACACTGGGGAGAAACCCTATGAATGTGGTGACTGTGGGAAAAACTTCCGTGCAAAGAAATCCCTAAATCAACACCAGAGAACTCATACAGGTGAGAAACCCTATAAATGTGAGGAGTGCGGGAAATTCTTCAGAATGAAGACGACTCTCAATAATCACCAGAGAACTCACACAGGTGAAAAACCCTATCAATGTAATGAATGTGGGAAGTCTTTCAGGGTGCATTCATCTCTTGGGATACATCAGCGAATTCACACAGGAGAGAAACCTTATGAATGTAATAAATGTGGTAATGCCTTCTATGTCAAAGCACGCCTCATTGAACATCAGAGAATGCATTCAGGAGAGAAACCCTATGAATGCAGTGAATGTGGAAAAATCTTTAGTATGAAGAAATCTCTTCGTCAACACCAGAAAACTCACACAGGAGAGAAACCTTATGAATGTAGCGAATGCGGAAATGCCTTTTATTTGAAAGTACGCCTCATTGAACATCAGCGAATTCACACAGGAGAGAGACCTTTTGAATGTCAAGAATGTGGGAAAGCCTTCTGCCGGAAAGCACACCTCACAGAACATCAGAGAACTCACGTAAGCTGGCCCTTGCCTTGTACTATGGAGAAAGCTTCTCGGTGAAGACTCTTCTCACCATATTTGATCAAGCCCTTTGGACCATCTGATCACCAGGGCACAGAGAGTGCACCTGTAACAATTTGGCTCCTAACTACATTGGTGTGAAAATATGTCCTGATCCCTTAGGGGATAGCTCATTGTTGTTTTCCCTTCATTTGGATTTCCCTAATTAGTGGTGAGGTTAAACATCTTCCTCTCTGTTGATTGCCCACTTGGGTTTTTTCTTCTGTGCATTGACTGTTCATATCCTTTTGCTCATTGTTTTCTAATGGGCTATTTATGTTTTACCTCTTGGTTGAAGTGTTGTTTTTTAATATATGAGACTATAAAAAATCCCCTTTCAGTCATCTGTGTTACAAATACCTTCTTCCAGACTGTGGCTGGTTCTTTAATTTTATTAACTCTTTTCTTCTGCTCAGGTTTTATGTTTTAATATGGTCAGTTTCAAGGTGAAAGTATTCTCCTTTACTTTCCTCCAAAGTTAAGGTTTTCCTTTCAACGTTTAGAATTTTAATCTACCTCGAGTTTTTTGAATATAGTATGGATTCTGCAATGTATAATACTATATTGCTTTTAAAAACTTTAAGGTATAACGCTATGTTTAAACTTCTACAGCTTGCTTTTCTCATGAAATGTTACCTTTCCAAGGTCTGTCCATGTCGATAAATATAGGTCTGGTTTATTCATTTATGTCTCCATTCCCTAGTGAAAGACATTTGTATTATTTCTGTGTTTAGTGTCTGAATCTAGAAGTGGAACTGATGGGTCATGAGGTGTAAGCAGTGTGCCAGTTATTAAGCTATTGCACCCCGGTTCTGTACCCACCCTTTCTGTACTGTGCTTTGTGATACTGGCTGGGGCCATGACTCTACAATAAACACATTTCTGTCTTGCCAGTGTCTCCCTGTTGGGCCTCCATGTTCATCTGTCCAGCGTTACTTCTTCACTGGGGCAGCAGCAGTTCCTCGTGGTAGCAACAGTTTAATCCAGTTTGCAGTTTTCCAGCCTAATGGTACCGCAACCCCCTAGAGACATTACCAGCAGTTGGCTGGTGCCACCTCCTTAGAGGTATGAGTCCCAGCCATATGAGACCCCTCCTCCAACCTTCTAATTTTTAATTTCCCTTGTTACCCTTGCCTGGCTTCTAATTAATTTCCCCTTGTTACCCTTGCCTGGCTGCTTTTTGCAGCTGCTACCTCCATGATAATTTTAATGTTCTCTTTTTGTCTTTTCATTTATGTGATTGATAACTATAACAAGTTAAGAATTCTTGAATAAAATGCATTGTTACACACACACACACACACACACACACAACACACAAAAGAATTCTTTATAATAAGTTCTCTCTGTTAAAATAACTGATATGGTTTCTGTCTCCTTGCTGGGTTCTGATTAACACAGAAGTTTTTCAACTCTATTAAATAATTGATTTTTTCCTCCTCCAAAGTGTACTAATTTACACTCTCATGAACAGTTTGAGAAAAAGTTTACATTTTCCCACATAGTCACTAGGACTTAACTATCAGTCTTTGAAATTGTTGCCAATCTGAAAGCTGTAAAATGACTTTAAGCCTTTCCATCCATGAATGTGGTTTGTCTTTTTATTTTTTAATGTATCTTTTTTGACCTTCAATAGTATTTTATGGTTTTCTCCAACATATTGTCTTTGGAAGTTAATCTTTTTAAGAAGCTTTGCTCAGATACATGTATATGCATCTATATTTCAAAATATAGTGATGTATTAATGGGATTTACATACATATGTATATGTAATATCTCTGTATGTACACACACACACACACATCTACACCTCCTCATGCATTTCATTTTACCCACATATTCATGACATTGGTTGGTTTTTATTCCTTTCTGCATTCCTTCCAGCACCATTTTCTTCTTTGCCTGAAAAATAGCCTGTAGAGTTTTCTTTTCTTTTCTTTTTTTTTAGATTTTTTACTGGGGAAGCAGAAGAGGACTTTATTGGGGAACAGTGTGTACTTCCAGGACTTTTTCCAAGTCAAGTTGTTGTCCTTTCAATCTTAGTTGTGGAGGGTGCCGTTCAGCTTCAAGTCCAGTTGCCTGTTGTGAGTTGCAGGGGGTGCAGCCCACCATCCCTTGCGGGAGTTGAGGCGTCAAACCGGCAACCTTGTGGAGAGCCCTCGCTCCAACCAACTGAGCCATCTGGCCACCTGGGAGCTGAGTGGAAGCTCATTGACTTCATTCTAATTGCAGAGGGCGCAGCTTGCTGGCCCACGTGGGAATCGAACCAGCAGCCCCGTTGCCCAGAGCTCGCGCTTTAACCAACTGAGCAATCCGTCTGCCCCTGGAGAGTTTTCTTTAGTGGAGGTCTATTAGTGGCAAACCTCAACTTTGTCTGAGAATGTTTTTCTGTTGCACATTTTTTGATAAGCAAAAGTGAATCCTTTACCTTTAGTATTTGGTAGCACTATGCCATAGTAAATTGATGCTAAATTAAATACATGTTTTGCTTTATCCCCTGAATATTCCATAATGATTATGACTCAGGGTATTTGAATTAATCATCAGACGCCCCTAATACAGCACACACTTGAATATACATATTATACTTTCTGCATTTTGTATATAGCATGCCCTCACCCCCATTTACTAAGTATTAATTAAGTTTATCAAGATGCCATCTCATCTATTCTTCCAATCCTCAGCCCATCTATTTAAAACATTAAATGTGATATTCTAAAATTATTATGGAAAGTGTCAAGCATAAATAAAGGTAATCTATAGTGATATAAAGCAGATCAGTGATTGCCTCTGGGGTGTGAATTAACTCATAAGGGGTAAGAGGGGTGATGGAACTATTCTGTATCTTTTTTTTTTTTTTGGGGAAGGGGAACAGGACTTTATTGGGGAACAGTGTGCACTTCCAGGACTTTTCCAAGTCAAGTTGTTGTCCTTTCAGTCTTAGTTGTGGAGGGTGCAGCTCAGCTCCAGGTCCAGTTGCTAGTTGCAGGGGGCACAGCCCACCATCCCTTGTGGAAGTCGAAACTGCCAACCTTGTGATTGAGAGGATGCGCTCCAACCAACTGAGCCATCCGGGAGGCAGCTCAGCTCAAGGTGCCGTGTTCAATCTTAGTTGCAGGGGGCAGAGCCCACCATCCCTTGTGGGACTCGAGGAGTTGAACTGGCAACTTTGTGGTTGAGAGCCCACTGGCCCATGTGGGAATCGAACTGGCAGCCTTCGGAGTTAGGAGCACGGAGCTCCAACAGCCTGAGCCACCGGGCCGGCCCCTATTCTGTATCTTGATTGGAGTGTGTGTTAATGGGTGTGTACAATGGTCATCAAATGAGTAAACTTAAGATCTGTGTATCTCATTGTGTGTAAATTATATCTCAAAATTTAAAAACAAAAGTGAAAAGATCCCTGTTCCCACACGAGGAGCTGCCTGGAAGAAAGTCAGGAATCTTGACCACTAGATCAGATGAAACACATTGGCAATGGGAGACTTAGTCCTCCCAAACCTTTAGAAATGGCAGGTTGTGCTGGTAGCTACCATCCCTTACATGGTGATCACCCCCGGTCAACATTACTGTGTGTATTTGACTCCCAATAGCCTAAGCACAGTCCTGCCTGTAGTTTTTACCCCCCTGACATGTCAGCAGTGTCTACTAACACCCCATGAGCTTACGGCAATTCATATCACCTCCTTTAGCCTAGAGCACACTGCTGATCTACCAGTAGCTCACAACAGCTTGTCTCACCGCAACCTTTTGCTCCAGCAGAATCTGCTGAGCCCCCTCCATTATGATGCTCATAGCATCATGTCTCACTACCCCTTTTAGCTGCCATTAAATTGTTTTGGTTTTACAGTTTTGTGCTGAGACAAAATTGATATAAAATGCACGTAAGATTCACAGTTTGAACCATTTTGAAGTGTCCAGTTCATTAGTTTTTAAATTTTTTTATTTTTCAATTATGGTTGGCATACAGTATTACATTAGTTTCAGCTATACAATATAGTGATTAGACATTTCTATAACTTAGGAAATGATCACCCCGATAAGTCTGAGACCCGTTGCAATTTTTGCTGACAGCATAGTGTCTTTTCACTCCTTTAGCCTCCAGCTTAGTGACTGATGATTCTCCCTCCATTAACTCAGTATCATGCCTTTTTGCCCTCCTTCAGACTCAGCATGGTGACCACTGACCTCCCATTAGTTCACAGCGATGTGTCTTATCACCTTCCTTTAGACCTAGTGTAGTGTCTGTCTGACCCCATGTTGGTTGGTCCTCACCATTTTGTCTGTTGATCCCCCATTGGCTACCACCGTACAATATGTTTAACCCAACAAGTTTTAATCACAGTCTCTGCTCATCTTCCATTAGATCCCATCGCTGTGTCTGCTGATTTTTTATTAGTCACCAGTACAGTGTCTTTGACCCCCATAAACCCATAGCACAGCACAATTGCACCAATATTTGCTATTCCACAATTTGCCACCAGTATGATGACTTTGATCCTCCTGAGCCCCATCGTAATGTCTGCAGAACTCACAAGACCTTGTCAGGCTATCTTCTGATCTGCCATTTACCGAGCTTCAAGTTTTTTTAACCTGAGGATCCAGCAGTGTCTGCTTTCTTTAAAACAGTCCCCATAACTGTGTCTTCTGACCTTATATTATGGCCTCTCAATGTATCTGCTGACCACACATTAATGTCTTCTGATTCATTAGTCACCAGTACAGAGTGTGAACTCCTTGAGAGCCCATCACTATGTTTTTGGTCCTTATCATTGTCGAATTATTATATCTGTGGAATCACCCCCTTTAGCCACTAGTTCTGTGTCTTTGACCCATTGAGGCCTGAGTGGAGCCTGCTGACCCCACATTAGCCCCCATTATGTTATCTGTTGATCCTCCATTAGCCAACAGTATCATTTCTTTGACATCTGTGTGACTCCAGCATGTATTTGCTGAACCTACCTTAGCTGCCATCACTCTGCCGATCCCCAGTTATCCGCAAGAGCAGAGACACCTCTGGGAGCTTCCAGCCTAGTATCTGCTGATTCCACTTTAAGCTCCCCTTGCTGACCACCTGTTAGTCATGAGTACAGTGTCCTTGACTCTCATAAGTCAATCACAGTGTTGCTGACCCTGCTCCCTGTGCCTCATCACCGTGCTTGTTGATCCCCCATTAGCCACTAATATAGTGTCTGAATGCTGTGATGGCCCAGATCAGTGCTTACTGACCATACCTTAGAGCCCATCACTGTGTATGCCAACCCTCTATTAACCTCAACACTGACTGCTATCTACCAGCCATTAGTGTAGTCTTTACCTCATGTGTCTCAGTCATGATAGCTGTTGCTGACCCTACGTGAATTAGTGTCATCATGGTGTTTGTACTCTTGGTCACAAGTAGTGTCTTTGATCTTCATAAAAAATCAGTCGTGTCTGCTGACCCTACGTTATCACTCTGCTGATTAGCCATTAGCCACCACTAAAGTGGTTTTCTCCATCCCAGCATCAGCCTATGCACAATCCCCATCCTTGTAGATGTTGGTCCTTCATTATCCACTAACTAGTACAATATATTGACCTCGTGAGCCCCAGAATAATGCCTGGGTTTCATTAGAGCCTACCCTACATTAGAGCCCTTTATGGTTTCAGATGATGCTGTATTAATCACCAGTACAGTGTCTTGCACCCCAATGAGTCCTTAGAGTCATTTCTTTTTTTAAAATTAAAGTTTGTTGGGGTGACAATTGTTAGTAAAGTTACATAGATTTCAGGTGTACGATTCTGTATTACATCATGTATAAATCCCATTGTGTGTTCACCACTGTCATACAGGGTGTCATGCGGGGTCTCTGCTCTCTCTCCCTGCACAGTAACACAGGTGTCGTGCGGGGAGTGGGAGCCGAGACCCCGCATTACACCCTGCACGACACATGGCGCAGCAAGCAGGGTACACTGTGTCCAGGAAGTCTGGCTGTGCCCAGAGAGAGTGGCGGTGCCCTGAGAAACCCTAGCTGTGCCCGGGGAAACTAGTGGTACCCTAAGAAGTCCAGGAAGTCTGGCTGTGCCTAGAAGTACTGGTGGTGCCCTGAGAAATCCTGGCTGTGCCCAGAGAGCCTGGCTGTGTCCAGGATATTGCATTCACCTTCAGGCTCCTCGCACAGGGCCCCTCGCGGAAGACGCTTGTCGCGTAGATTGTGAGGCGAGAGCCTGTAGGGGTGGAGTGTGGGGGCAGAGCCCCAGAAAGCAGTTTCTAGGCTCTCAGCCTCACATAGAAAGGTGCTGGCTCAGGTAGTAAATGGCCATCAACTGTGATTGGATGGCCATCAGCTGTGGCTAGTTGGCCGTCAGCTGTAACCAGTGAGCCATTGGCCACTAATATAACGGCTGTGGCTACGCTAGCAGAAAAATGGGGGCTTGCAAGAAGATGGTGGCTGAGCCTGCAAGCAATGCAATGAGGGTGGCGGATCGTGTGGCTCCTGCCTCCTGTGTCTCCAACCCAGCTGCCGTTGAGACTATAGTGGTATGACTCCCCTATCTATGGCTCCGTGGGTGTTCCTTTTTGGCCTAGTCACATTCTGAGTTCTTATGTGGGGAGCGGGAGCTGAGACCCCGCAGGCGGCCCTGCATGACAACCACCCAGAGTCAGTTCTCCTTCCATCACCATATATTTGATCCCCTTTACCCTCATCTACCACTCCCTCCCCCCTTACCCTCTGGTGACCACTAAACTATTGTCTGTGTCTATGAGTTTTTGTTTCTTCAATTATTTGTCTCGTTCTTTTGTTGTTTTCAGTTTGATATACCACATATCAGTGAAATCATATGGTTCTCTGCTTTTTCTGTCTGACTTATTTCGCTTAGCATTATACTCTCAAGATCCATCCATGTTGTCACAAATGGTCCTATTTTATGTTTTCTTACCGCTGAATAGTATTCCATTGTGTATATATACCACAACTTCTTTATCCATTCATCTATCGAAGGACATTTTGGTTGTTTCCATGTCTTGGTCACCGTAAACAAAGCTGCAATGAACATTGGAGCACATGTGTCTTTATGGATAAATGTTTTCAGATTTTTTGGGTAGATACCCAGGAGAGGGATTGCTGGGTCATATGGTAATTCTATTCGTAATTTTTTGAGGAACCTCCACACTGCCTTCCATAGCGCTGCACCAGTCTGCATTCCCACCAACAGTGTATGAGGGTTCCTTTTTCTCCACAGCCTCTCCAACACTTGCTACTATTTGTCTTGTTGATGATAGCCATTCTGACTGGGGTGAGGTGATATCTCATTGTGATTTTTATTTGCATTTCTCTGATGATTAATGATGTTGAGCATTTTTTCATATGTCTATTTGCCATTTGTATGTCCTCTTTGGAGAAATGTCTCTTCAGGTCCTCTGCCCATTTTTCAATTGGGTTGTTTGTTTTTTTGTTGTTGAGTTGCATGAGTTCCTTATATATTTTGGATATTAGCCCCTTATCGGAGGCACTGTTTGCAAAAATCTCCCATTCAGTTGCTTGCCTCTTTATTTTGTCGATGGTTTCTTTTGCTGTGCAGAAGCTTTTAAGTTTCATGTAGTCCCATTCGTTTATTTTAGCTTTTACTTCCCTTGTCTTTGGAGTCAAATTCATAAAATGCTCTTTGAATCCAAGGTCCATAAGTTTAGTACCTATGTTTTCTTCTATGCAGTTTATTGTGTCAGGTCTCATGCTTAAGTCTTTGATGCATTTTGTATTAATTTTGGTACATGGTGACAGATAGCAGTCCAGTTTCATTCTTTTGCACGTGGCTATCCAATTCTCCCAGCACCGTTTATTGAAGAGGCTGTCTTTCCTCCATTGCATGTTTTTTGCTTCTTTGTCAAAAATTATCTGTCCATATTTATGTGGTTTTATTTCTGGGTTCTCAATTCTATTCCACTGGTCTATGTGTCTGTTTTTCTGCCAATACCATGCTGTTTTGATTATTATAGCCCTGTAGTACAAGCCAAAGTCAGGGAGTGTGATACCTCCAGCATTGTTCTTTTTTCTTAAGATTGCTTTGGCTATTCGGGGTCTTTTGTGGTTCCAAACAAGTCTGATGATTTTTTGTTCTATTTCTTTAAAATATGCCATTGGGATTTTGATGGGGATTGCATTAAATCTGTATATTGCTTTGGGTAATATGGCCATTTTAACTATGCTGATTCTTCCAATCCATGAGCACGGAATGTCTTTCCATTTCTTTGTCTTCTTCAATTTCTTTTTAAAATGTCTTATACTTTTCAGCATATAGGTCTTTCACATCCTTAAAGTTTATTTCTAGGTATTTTGTTCTTTTTGCTGCAATTGCAAAAGGAATTGTTTTTTCTTATTTCTCTTTCTGAGATTTCATTATTAGTATATAGGAATGCAATGGACTTTTGTACGTTGATTTTGTAGCCGGCAACTTTACTGTATTTGTTGATTGTTTCTAATAGCTTTTTGGTGGAGTCTTTAGGGTTTTCTATATATAGCATCATGTCATCTGCAAAGAGTGACAATTTTACTTTTTCATTCCCAATTTGGATGCCTTTTATTTTTTTCTCTTGCCTGATTGCCTTAGAGCCATTTCTGCTGGCACTATATTAGCTCCAATGATTGTGTCTGTTGAATTCCTGTTAGTCATCAGTATAGTGTCTTTGATCTTTGTGATTACTCCCCACAGTTTCTGATGACCCTATATTAGGAACAGTTATTGTTCCCTGATCTCTGTACGTTGGTTTGTTGGCTGTTCTTTCAATCCCTGCAATTATTCCTTGGATTCTGGTGGTTCCCAGGCCTTCAGACTGCTTTCTTGTTTTTCTTTTGCCTGCACTTCAGAGACTAGTTCTTTGTCTTTTGGGCTGTGGCCTGATCCTCAGGGTCTATCCTCTGTTGCTCTGGCTGTTTTGTAGTCCCTCTCCAGCTTCCAAATGCCAGGACTGTTTTGTGGTCTCTCCAGATGTTTGACAATCCCGCTATTCCTCAAGCCCAGAAACTGTCCCCTTGTCCCTCCAGTTGTTTCTTTGTTTCTCTGGGTGTTCCCTCAGCTTGAGATTGTTCCCTTATCTCTCTGGCTGTGTCCTACGTAGGTGTTTCTGGCTATTGCATGACATTTAGTGACGGTTTCCTCTTCCATTTAGCTGTTCTAGACTCTCTCTGGCTGTCCATTAAGTACGAGGACTATTCTCTGGCCTTCTGGCTTTTTGATAAGCTCTCTGATTGTTCACATCACTTCAGTGAATGTTCCTTGGTCCGTATGGCTACTTTTTTTCTTTCATTTTTTTTTAAGGAGGGTGCAGCTCACAGTGGCCCATAAGGGGATCGAACAGGCAACCTTGGTGTAATTAGCACAATGCTCTAACCAACTGAGCTACCAACTGAGCTAACTGGCTGCCCCGTATGGCTACTTTCTAGTGTCCTGGGATGTTTCCTCAGCCCTGGCCTATTGTCTGGAAGCACAGACTGTTGCTGCTGCTTCTAGCTGTTCCCCAATACCTGAAATAGGTTACCTCACCCTCCCAGTTGTTACCTCAATTGTGCATATGTTCACAGTTCTTCCTTCTGCCTATTTTCTGGTTTCTCCAATTGTTTCTCAACACCAAGGACTGTTATATGCACTGGATGTGGCCGGGAGCATTAAATAGCAAGTGGGAGTCTCAGCCTGCAGCGGGAGCACCTTCCCTCCAGGTAGATCCCTTTAGTTGTGGCTGTCATGGAGGAGTAGACCCTACAGAGAAGCTGCCTTCTTCAGAGTCCTGGTGTGGCTCCTGGCAGGATATCTAGAGTCACTACATTTCCTCCCATTATCCTTCTAGAAAATTCATTAAAGTGACTAAAGTAAGTTTCCCCTGATCCAGCATTTGATGTGTCTGTGTGTGACTCTTTGCTTGGGAGAGACTCTGATGGCTGAGGAAGCAGGTGGGGGTGACAGTCCTGTGAGGGTAGCCTGGGGGCTGGCCCTTCCTTCACCCGAGCGTCAGTATTTCTCCCTAAAAAATGGGCCTCACAGTCCCTACCCCAAATCCTTCTGAGGTCTGTGCTGGGTTGGAGGATGCTCCATAGCTGTATTTGCCCCTTGGATATTTTTTAAGTCAAAACACAAAATTCATAATAACTTCATGTGTAATATTACTAACAGTGATTTAATTTCTAGACAGGCAACATCAAAAGCACACACTATAATACAAAAAAGGGAGGTAAATTGGATTTCATCAAAATTAAAAGCTTTTATGCTACAAATGATATTATCAAGAAAGTAAGAAGTCACTCCACAGACTGGAAGAAAATATTTGCAAATCATATATCTGCTAAGGGATTTGTATCCAGAATATATAAAGAATTCTTATAACTCAATAATAAAAATGGATTAACTCAACTTAAAAATGGGCAAGGGATCTGAATAAATATTTCTCCAAATGAGACGTACAAATGGCCCAAGCATGTGAAAAGCTGCTCAGTATCATTAGGCATCAGGGAAATGCAAATCAAAACCATGAGATACCACTTCACACTTACTAGTATGGCTAGAATAAAAAAGACAGTAAGAAGTGATGAGCATGTGTAAAAACTAGACCCATCTTACATTACTGGTGGAATTTAAAGTGGTGTACCTGTTTTGGAAAGCAGTTTGGAAGTTTCTCAAAATGTTAAACATAGTTACCACATGATCCAGAAATTTCACTCCTGGGTATCCACCCAAGGAAATGAAAATATATGTCCACACAAAAACTTACGCACAAATGTTCACAGCAACATTATTCACAGTAGCCCCAAAGTGGAAACAACCCAAATGTTCATCAACTGCTGAATGGATAATGAAAATGTGGTATATCCATATGATGGAATATTATTCAGGCTTAAGAAGGAAGGAAATTCTGACACGCTACAACATGGATTAATTTTGAAAATATGTTACTTGAGAGAAACCAGTGACAAAAGGCCACATATTGTATGATTCCATTTATATGAAATGTCCAGAATAGGCAAAACTATGGAGACAGAAAGTAGATTAGTGGTTGTCTAGGGCTGGGGTAGGACGAAGTGGGAGAAATGGAGAATGACTGCTTATGGGTGTGGGATTTCTTTTGGGGATGATGAAAATACTCTGAAGTTGCACAACTCTGTGAATATACTAAAATTAATTTCATCGTCACATTAAATGGATACATTTTACTGTAGGTGAATTGCATCTCAATAAAGTTAAAAAAAATATTTTAAAAAATTTAACGAGGTCATGAAGAAAAAAATTTTGATTAGTGCCTGCTTGCATTTTGAGAAAAAAAGACATCTTGCCTTTTCCTTGTCCTAGCTGTGTGTCTTTGGGGAAATCATATTATCTATGCCTCAGTTTCTCCATCTGTAAAATGGGGATAAAATAATGCTTATTAACTCATAGGGATAGAGTGAATATTAAATTAAGCTATATATGTAAAGTGCTTAAAACAGTGATTGGCACACAGCTGTCTGCATTGCTAGTAATAGTAATGGTAAATATAATTTAATTTATAACTCAGTAGTGATAACTCCTACTAATGATTGCTTACAATACTGCAAATAATGTTTTATTAGGAATGATAATTTACAATATTGGAAATAATGTATAATAATAGTAATAATTTCTTGCACCTTGGCACTTTAACTCATGATTTTGACACTGTCTCCCAAAGACAATACAAATATTCAATATGCTCATTGTAATGTTTTTCTTCTTCTGATGATGATGCTTATACACTAATTTGTAGTGTGAAAATTCCACTGATAAATACCAATGTTTTCAAAGGCGTATGAGGACAACCATCCCCAAAGTGATAATGTTCTTGTTCCTATTTCCAAGTAAGGTCACATTTTGAGGTGATGAGGGTTAGGACTTCAATGTATCTTCTTGGAGGACACAATTCAACCCATAACAGTTCCCCATTATGTGGTCCTCACTGTGGACAAATCCCCATGTTTATAAATCTCTACTGTTGCCACGATTACAGATGAGAAATCCCCAAGCTCTTTGTAAATTATTTTCTTGAAAAGTCCCCTGTCTTCTGTGTGGCATATCCCCTCTTTCACAAATTCCCAGCTGGCAAGTACCGTATTAGTTTTCGATTGCTGTGTAACAAATGACTACAACTTAGCAATCTAAAGCAACATCCATTTATTATCTCACAGTTCTGTACATCAGAAGTCCAAGTGAGCTTGGCTGGGTTCTCTGCTTAATAATCGCTCAAAACCAAAGTCAGAGTGTTGCCACACTGGACTCTTACCTGGAGGCTCTCAGGAAGAATCCATTTCCAAGCTTATTCAGGTTATTGGCAATTCAGTTCCTTGCAGTTGTAGCACTGGGCTTCCCATTTCTTTGCTGGCTGACAGCCAGTGCTTCTCTGCTTCTAGAGGTCAACTGCGTGCCTCACCATGTGGGCCTGTCTTTGAAGCCAATTAGGTAGAGCCAAAGGTTCTCATGCTTCCAGTTTCTCTGACGTCCTCCTCTGCCACCAGGAGGAGAAACCTTGACATTTTTGAAGGGCTCATGACCTCAATTAGATTAGGCTCACTTGGATAATGTCCCTATTTTAAGGTCAACAGATTAGCAACCTTAATTACATTTGCAACATCCCTTTTGTTATAATCATGGAGTTATATTTCATCATATTCACAGGTTCCACCCACATTTAAGGGGAGAAGTTTATATAAAGATGAGAGGGATACTGGAGATCATTCTTAGAATTCTGCCTACTGTAACCAATTTTGTATGATCTTCTTATTAAAAAATATCCCACTGGCATATTTCCATTAATGATCCCACTGGCAAATCTCCTTTCATAAATACCTTCCCATTGGCAAATCTTTCATTCATTAACCTGTTGGGAAAAAAATCACCCCAATCAAAAGTGCCCATTAAAATATCTCCATTTGTGAGTCCCTTTGACAAATCTTCTCACTGAGAAATAAAAACCTTTGACATATCACCTGTTGATGTCTGCCATCGGAAAATCTTATTCATAAATACCCATTGGCATATTTCTTATTTATAACCCCTGTTGAAAATCTCTCTTTTTATAAGTAACCCCTATAATATGTATTTCATTGTTTCTTGGTGATTGAAATATCTCTATAGGCTTTCCTTAGAAAAGATTTTTATTAAAACATAGCTAACATACTGTATTATATTAGTTTCAAGTGTAGGTCATAGTTATTCAACAGTACCCACCTGGCACTATACGTAGTTATTACCATGTTAATGATTATGTTCCTTATTCTAAAGTGACCACCATTATAAACCTCTATATTCTTAAATATCCATCTGATGGTACAACTCATTTATGCCTTTTGGTGACAAATTGCCTTACATTTTAAACATCTGCTTATTGGCATATGTTCTGTTGCCCAGCTCATTTTACAAATACACCCATCATAAACACCCTTGTTGGTATATACCCCATTGGCATTACCTATTGTATATCTCCCCACTCATATACACCTATCAATATATCTCTGTTTCACAGCTCCACATTTACCAGGATCTACATTCATAACCACCTGCCCCCAGGTAGAACTCCACTGATGATGACAGGAGACAAATCTCTTTAGTCTTAAATACTCAACAAGGGCACGTTTCTCATTCACAACCCAATTTACAGATCTGATTTGCAAATACCTGACTATTGGAAATTTTTACATTGAAAATCTCAGTCGAACATATTCATACAATTTTTACCTACTGGAGAATATCTTTCATTGACAGCTTACATTGACATATCTCCCCTTTCTTAAATACTTCTCAATATATGTTACACTGATGAGCATTTAATAAATACAAGTTCCCCATTCATAGATACAAGTTCATTGGCGTACTTGTCTCAAACCCAGGTTATAATATTTCCCACTCATAAAAATCACAGCTACTCGAATATGTCTGTTACTCCACTGACAAATCTCCACATTTATAAATTTGTTCCTGTGACTTTTGCAGCCAAAATGGAGTCATAGGGACTGGATTTACCCTTATGCCTGAAACAGACAAAGCAAAAAACAGACAAAATATATTTTTAAATGGGCTTTAAGACATTGGATATCAGGCAGTGAAGAACAGTGATCCCTGAGAACAGGGAAGCAAATGAAGTTAACCCTGTGATTGGTCAGCATACTTCCTTGAGAGAGTTTCCAGGGCACTACACAGAGAGGGGGAACTGAGGAAAAGACTGGGGAATTCCCTGAGTTGAGAGGATACTGTGAGTCTAGGGAGAACAAGGCAGCTAGAATTCATAGGACACACCACCAGAGTGGAGAAAACTGCACAGAGAGAAGACCTTGGTAATTTGCCTAGGGTCCTCCTTGAGTATTTAATAGAGTACCCATCAGCACGTGTGTGAGGAAACTAACTGAAGCCAGGGAGAGAACCATCTGAAAGGATAAGAGGAAATGATGTCTGATGCTCACACGGGGTTGGGAATCATGCCTGTTCTCACCAGCCAGACTGGAAAAATAGGGCATTGGGTAGAGAATTCAGGAAGCTATTGCCTCACTAGTGGGGAATAATTAGATACACCTAGAAGGATTTTGGAAGCAAGACCTGTAAGAATCCAACTGTTTCCAAGTAACTCAGTTGTTTCCCAGAACAAAATTCAAGATAATTTATATAAATGCATAAATATCCAGTACCCAACAAAGTTAAATTTACAATCAATCAAATATTACCAGGCATGCAAATAGGTAGGAAAACAGAACACATAATGAGAATGATCATGTGATCAACCAACCCAGAACCTATACAAATATTAGAATTAGCAGACAAGGATATTTAAAAACTTATTATAAATGTATTCCACATGCTCAGGAAGCTAGTCGAGACATGGAAAACATAAAAAAGGCCCAAATACAGGACTTCCACTTCAGGGAAAATGGAGTAGATGCACGTTTCCCTACTCCTGTCATTAAGTACAACAACAACAACAACAACAATAACACAACAACAACCTGGAAATGATATTTATAAAACAAGCTCAGTTGGTTAGAGCACAGTGCTGGTAGCACCAAGGTTACCGCATGGGCCACTGTGAGCTGTGCCCTCCTTAAACAAACAAGATGACTCTGAAAGGTGGCGTGTAGAAGGCAGATTGGCTAGGGACCTCAGGACCCCAAAAAGCGCACACTGGTGAGTTCCATGAGTTTTCTTTCTGCCTCATGTATCTGAGACTATGCTAGAGAACCTGGCAACCTGGGAATGCCAATGAGCCCAGACAAGAAAGAAGACCCTGCTTTCTCTAGTCAAAGAACCAGGAAACTTTTAGAAAATAGTTGCTTTATTGCATCCAAACAGTATAGACAAAAAATGTAGCCCAACGCCCACCCACACTAATACATGCCAAGTGGGGAGCTTATATTTTTACCCTCAACAGGCTCTAAAAGTCATGCCAAACCCCTGCCAAGGTGGTGTCAGAAAAAAATGATTATGGAGTCAAGACTTTTGTCCCCAAGGAATAGTAACAAGCTCTCCCATATGTGGCATCAATAGGGACCATGCAGGAAGCGTGACTTCCTTTCTCACACAGTGGCCAAACCAGTTGTCCCTTCCAAAGGTGGAAACGTTTGTGTCAAATTCATTAATAAATGGAGAGAAGCAATAAGCTGAGAGTAAAAGAATGAATAAATGTGTTATGCAACAAGGAAAATCCATTACATTGGTGCCCTGGGAGGCTCAGAGCAAGATATGAGATTGTCTCTTAGTCATACCGGATGCCTGAAAGAATGAAGCCATATGTTGCTAAGACCCCTCCTACTGACAAATTGGAACGGAAGCCTGCAAACCTGAGTTGCTTTGGGAGATGAACTGGACCAATTGTTGATGACTGAGTGGGACTCTAGTAATGTGCCAGTGTCTTTTGACTATTTTATTTTATTATTTCTTTTGTTTTATTTTATTTTATTTTGGAAAGAACACTTAGGAGATCTACCCTCTTAACAAAAATTTAAATGTACAGTATATTATTGTTGACTGTAGGTACAGTGTAGTGTGCAGTTTACATCTACACACTATGATATGGTGGAACACTGGCATTGTTGCTAAGATTATATTTATACTGATGGTCAAATATATCAGAAAATTGGGTTAAAGATTTTTCAGGATATAATACAGGTGATGGAAAATGACTGGCTTGAGGAAGAAGTGGAGTCAGCTAACCATCAGCTAATTTCTATGCTGCACAAGTTTATCATAAGCTACAAATAGAAGTAGATCAAAGGGAAAGAATAATCAAATTAATATAAAAACATAAAAATGCATATAATAGTTTTATAGGATGAGTTCATTTTTTACTATTATTGTATGTCATATAAATGCTATACTAAAACTAGATGCCCAAATATATTTTGCTGTGAAAGAGCCTGGGCCAAAGGCTAGGGATAGCCTGCGTAGTGAAGTATTTAACCTTACCCAAAGGGATGTCTGGTCTTTGCCCTCGGCTTCTGGAAGATGATCTCTAGGCCCTTGAAAAGTCAGGCCTGACAGACGTGTCTTTGTTTACCTGGGGGCCTTGTGCCATTCAGATAGCAGCTATCTGATTTAGCATGGAGGCTCAGAGCCACATCAACAACAGCCTTCATCATGTTGTTGAAGGGGCTTTGGGTCTTGAAACTTGGCCTCCTGAGGGTTGGAAACTGAGACCAGCCATGTGAGCAGTCAACTGTGCCTACATGATGGAGCCCCGGATTGAAGGTTCTGAACAAAAGGCTTGGGTGCGTTTCCCTGGTTGGCAGTACTCCATGCTATTGCAATCAATGCCAGGAGAGTAATGCTACCTTGATTCTGTGGGGGAGATGATAACTGGCAGCTCTGCATTTGTTACCTTCCTGGACTCTGCCATATGTGTTTTTCTCCTTGGCTGATTTTAATTTCTATCCTTTAGCTGTAATAAAATGTAACTATGAGTATAATAATTTTCAGTGAGTTCTATGAAGCCATCTAGTGAATTATTGAACCTGAGGGTGGTCTTGGAGACCCTGCAATTGGTGTCAGAAGTGAGAGCAGTTTTGTGTGGGGACTGTTTCCTCTTATTTCTGTACAAGATAAACATACAAACATCAGTTGATTTGCTATATACTAGTAATTAACAAGAAAGTGAAATGAAAAACCAGTACCACACAATAAAGTGGAAGTAAGACAACACCAAGTAAAATAGCATAAAAATATGAAATACTTAGTTGGAAAACTTTGTCAGAAGATGTGAAAGAGCTGAACACTACAAAATATTGCTGAGAGAAATTGAAGAGTACTTAAAGAAATAGAGAGCTATACCTTATTTATGGGCCAGGGAGCTCAGTATGGTTAAGATTTCAATTTTCTCCAAATTGATCTATAGATTTAAACCAATCTCAATAAAAATCACAACTGCTTTTTGTCGTTGTTGTTGTTGAAAGGGACAAACTTGTTCTACAATTCATATGGAAATGTAAAGGACCTATGGAGCACTTGAGATATTGCTCCCTGGCATATGTCATCAGTTTGGCTCAAACCCATAAACATTCATAAATAAGTAAGTAAGTAAGTAAGTAAATAAATAAATAAATAAATAAACAAAGGACCTAGTAGCTAAAACAACTCAGGGGGAAAAAAAAAAAACTTTGTTGAGGTATAACTTACATTCCATATTTAAACTGATAGTTACAAAATAGTCATGGGGAAGTAAAGCATAGTATGGGGGAGTATAGCCAATAATATTGTAATAACTATGTAGGGTGTCAGATGGGCAGTACACTAATCAGGGGATCACTTCATAAATTATGTAAATGTCTAACCACTATGCTGTACCCCTGAAATTAATACGAAATGATACTGAATGTCAACTGTAATTGAAAAATAAAAAAAGAAATTGTACCGTTCAACAACCTTAATTTTGTAAATGAAACTTTATTCTTAAATGTACAACAGGCTCCAAGACAACACCTTATTCTAGCTATAGGTGGCAACAGGTGTTATGGCAGGGAATCCAGATGTTTAAACAGGAATGGAGTTAAGGATCACCTCAATGACCTTTATTAAATTTACCTAGTTGTGCAATTGTCACCACAAATTCTAGAACATTTACATCACCCCAATAAGATCCCTTGTACTAATTTACAGTTAATGACCATCCCCATTCTCACCCCACCAGACAAACCCTAATGTACAGCTCTCTATAGATTTGACTTAACAGACATTTCATATAATATACAAATACAATATTAGATCTTTTGTGTCTCACTTCTCTCACTTAGCACAATACTTTTGAGGTTCATCCATGTTGCAGTATTTACAGGCATACCTTGTGGAGATATTGCAGGTTTGGTTCCAGACCATTGTAATAAAGAGAGTATCGCAATAAAGCGAGTTGTAATCTTTTTGCTGGTAGAGGGTATTGCCTTCAGTTTGTAAAAAAAGCAACACCTGTGGAGCACAATAAAAGGAGGTATGCCTCTGTTAGTGTTTGTTCCTTTTTGTTGTGGAATATACCACATTTTGTTTATCTATTCACCAGTTGATGGATATTTAGATTTTCTCTACTTTTTGCCTCATATGAATAATGCTGTTATGAATATTCAAGGACAAGTGTTTGTGTGAACACGTTCCATATCTTTTGGGTAGGTAATAGGAGTGGCGTTGCTGGGTTCTACGGTAAATTTATAATCAACTTTTAAAGAAACTGCCAAACTTTTATAAAGTGGCTACACCATTTTAATGTATCCACACCAGAAATGTATGACAGTTTCTGATTCCCCATATCCTTGCCAACACTTGTTGTAATTGTCTTTTTTATTATAGCCATTTTAGTACATGTACTACAGTATTTCATTGTAGTTTTAATTAGAATTTCTCTGATGACTAATGATTTTTGGGCATCTCTTCCAGTGCTTATTTGCATATTTTATTTGGTGAGATGTCTCTTCAAATCTTTTGCCCATTTTTAAACTGGGTTATTTGTCTTATTTTTATTGAGTTGTAGGAGTTCTTTATATATTCTGGATACAAGGTCTTTATCAGATACATGATTTAGAATACCTTTTCATTTTTTTTAATGGTGTCCTTTGAAGCACAGATCTTTTTGGTTTTGATGAAGTCCAATGTATCATTTTTTTTTCATTATGGCTCATGCTCTTGGTGTCCTAAGAATTCCTTGCCTAACACAAGGTCAGAGAGATTTTCTCCTATGTTTTCTGCTAAAACTTTTATAATTTTAGCTTTTATATTTTCATCTCTGATCCATTTTTCAGTCAATTTTTAGTATGGTGTGAAGTAAGATTTAAATTCATTTTTTTGTGTGTGGATACCCGATTATCCCTGCACCAAATGTTGAAAAACTTTCCACATTGAATTTCCTTCACACATTTGTAAAAAAAATATGTTTACCATAAGTATGAGGGTTTATTCTTGGACTCTATTCTGCTCCATTGATCTAGGTCTCTATCCCCATGCCAGTACCATACTGTCATGATTACTGTAGTTTTAGAATAATTTTGAAATTGGGAGGTGAATGTCCTCCCACTTTGTTCTTTGGCAAATTCATTTTTGCTATTCTTGGTCTTTTTTATTTCTATATAAATTTTAGGATTAGCTTATCAATTTCTGAGGAAGAAAGCCTGCTGGAAATTAGATAAAGTATTAAATCTGTAGATCATGTGATTTTTCTTTAGCTTGTTAATATGATAGATTATATTGAATGATTTTGAATTTTGAAGCAGGCTTTCATCACTGGAATAAACCCCACTTGATCATGATGTATAATCCTTTTATATGTTGCTGAATTCAATTTGTTGATATTTTGTTGAAGATTTTTACATCTACATTCATGAGAAATAATGGTCTGTAGTTTTCTTGTGATGTGTTTGTATGGCTTAAGAATCAGGGTAATACTGGCCTCATGGTGTTAGAGAGTGTTTCTTTCTCCTCTATTTTCTGAAAGATTTTGTGCAGTATTGACATTATTTTTCCCATAAATGTTTAATGCAATTAACTAATTACAATATCTGGCTTTAGGCTTTTGCATGTGTGTGTGCTTGTGTGTGCGTGTGTGTGTGTGTGTAAGATTTAAACTTACTAAGTGCTTATATTTATATGTTTATGTGAGGCCCAGGCCTGGGTCTCAGATCTCTGATATCAGTCAGCTGTCTTGAGATACTATGGTGGGATTGGAGGACAAGGAAATAAAAACTAAAACCACACAGAGCTATCACTATACATCCACCATAATGGCTAAACTAAAAAAGATGGAAAATACCAAGTGTTGACAAGGTTGTGGAGCGACTAGAATTTGTATACGGTGCTGGTGGGAGTGTATGTTGGTATAGCCACTTTCAAACACCAGTTTTATAAGCTAAAACTGACTATATGGATACTCCATGACCTCACAGTTCAACTTCTAGATATATACCTAACAGAAATCCATAAATATGTTCACCAATAGATAGGGACCAAAATATTTATAACAGCAATATTCCTAACAGCCCCAAGCTGCAAACAACCCAAATGTCCGTCAACAGTAGAATAGATAAATATATTGTAGCATATTCACACAATGGAAGGTAATATGACAATGAGAATGAATTATCTATAACTATATTAAAAATATAGATGAATCTCACATTCATAATGTGAATGAAAGAAGATCAACACTGAAATATGAAATATAATTGACTCAATTTATATAAAATATCAGACAGACAAAACGAAGCTATGCTGTTAGAAGTCAGGACAGCGTTTACTCTTGGGGGAGCAGTGGTAAGGACTACGAGGGAGCAAAGGGAGTGCTTCTGGGGTGTGGTCATGTTCTGTTTCTTGATCTGAGTATGTTCAATTTCTGAGAATTGAACTCTATGCTTTGACATATGCATTTCCTATATGCATTATACTTTAATCAAAAGGTCTAAAATAAAATAAAATTGAATGCTAGAAAGAAAACCCCTTTTCTTATAAGTACCATAAAAACACAAGGGAAAATGAGCAAGTGTCTATATATCAGTGCTCAAAAAAAGCAGTGCTCTTTCTAGAGAAGTCTTCCAGTTATTCAACTGTAATAAACTATAGTTATATCTTAAACTAACCAACAATAATGCAAAATGACTTTATCCCATAGCAATCTACACAAAACTACTCTTACTATGCACATAGAAAATGAATATATCTTAACAAAATTGAAAGGAAAACACAATTAAAATTTTACTTATTGAAATCCAATTTCTCAATCATTCTTTTTCAATCAAGAATCCCAAAGAAAGTAGAAGGTTCAATGGATGAAACTGGAAGTCTAATGTCCTGTGGCTCAGGGTCAGTTACTAAGGGGATAAGAAGTCTGTGGTCTGCAACTTACATAAATGATAGCTTTTGGGGTACAGGTTAGAAGGTATAGATAGTGTGTTTTGAGTGTGAATCATCACCTGCTGCCACAGCATGGAATTCATGAGGGAACAATCGCCACCTTGAAATGTGTGCAACATTTAATAACTATATTCTTGTAACATAGGCTAGACTTTTGCCTAATGTGTCAGTGAATAAAGTAAGACTTTAAAAATTCTATTTCATTAAAAAATATACATATACCATGGTGACTTCTCAAATGGAAGAGAAAGAACAACTCTTCATGGCAGCCTTTTCTGTGTCTTCAATGTCAATGATTGCAAAAACTTCTGGCTTTGACTCGCAGATCTGCACCCCCAAATAGGTTTTTGCCTTGACTTCAGTGCCCTGCAAGTATCTGGACAATGAAAACTCTTCTCCCCACCCTAGAACTTTGAAAAAATTTTGGGCCAGTATTGAATACTTTTACATCCCAGGGTATGAAAAACTAATCAGTGCTAAATTTACAAAGTCCTTTATCCAAAAAGTGAAATATAAGAGACCACATGTTATCTCCTGGGGTCTCTATTTCTACCATTTGCAGGAGCTTGAGAGTCACTATAAGAATCATGAACCCAAATAGGACTATTGCTCAAATGCTTTATCAAAGTCTCCCTGTGCATATAATTGCATACCAACTGTGGTGATGCAGTTACTGGTATTTGAAGGATACTTGGCTTTGTCTTCTGTTCACTGAAGTTTGTCATATCTCCTTCCCCTGCACAATGACTGCAGTATTGGGCGCTCCTCTTCCCTACTATGAGACATCTGATGCATGCCGAGTTGTAATGTTCTGATGAAGGCTTTTTCAGTCACTGCCTTTATAAAGTTTTTCTACACTATGAGTTTTCTGATGTTTAATGAGATTTGATCTGTCAGTGAAGGCCTTCTGACATTCTGTGCAGGCATAGGGTTTCTTTCCTGTATGAATTATCTGATGCATACTTAGTGTTGCTTTCTGGATGAAAGCTTTCCCACATTTACTACATTCATAGTGCCTCTCTCCAGTATGCGATTTCTGATGGATAGTGAGGCGTGACTTCCAAGTGAAGGTTTTTCCACAGTCACTGCATTTGTACGGTTTCTCTCTAGTATGGATTTTCTGGTGTGTTATGAGATTTGACCTGTCAGTAAAGGCCTTTCCACATTCAGCACATATATTGGGTTTCTCTCCTGTGTGAATTTTCTGATGCACACGCAGTTGTGACTTCTTAGTGAAGCATTTCCCACAGTCACTGCATTCATAAGGTTTCTCTCCAGTATGAATTCTATGATGTGCAATGAAGTGTGATTTCTGGATGAAGGCCTTTCCACATTCAGGACAGACATAGGGTTTCTCTCCTGTATGGATTCTCTGATGCACACTTAATGTTGATTTTTGGATAAAGGCTTTCCCACATTCATTGCATTCATAGTGTCTCTCTCCAATATGAGATTTCTGATGTATTTTGAGGCGTGACTTCCAGATGAAGGCTTTTCCACAACCGTTGCATTTATAGGGTTTCTCTCCAGTATGAGTTTTCTGGTGTTTAATGAGATTTGACTGATCACTGAAAGCCTTCCCACATTCAGCACACATATAGGGTTTCTCTCCAGTGTGAGTTTTTTGGTGCGTAGTGAGATTTGTTCTATGAGTGAAGACCTTTCCACATTCTGTACATATATAGGGTTTTTCTCCTGTGTGAATTCTTCGATGCACATGGAGTTGTGACTTCTTAGTGAATGATTTTCCACAGTCACCGCATTCATAAGGTTTCTCTCCAGTATGAATTCGCTGATGTGTATTGAAATGTGATTTCTGGATGAAGGCCTTCCCACATTCAGTGCATACATAGGGTTTCTCTCCTGTGTGAATTCTCTGATGCATCCTGAGTGCTGATTTTCTTGTGAAGGCTTTCCCACATTCATTGCATGCATAGAGTTTCTCTCCAGTATGAGTTTTCTGATGTATATTGAGGTCTGAATTCTGGGAAAAGCCTCTTCCACATTCACTGCATTCATAAGGTTTTTCTCCTGTATGAATTCTCATATGTCTAAAGAGATATGACCTGTGGAAAAAAGCTTTTCCACATTCACTGCATTTATAGGGTTTCTGCCCAGTATGAATCTTCTGATGTGTAATGAGGTTTGACTTGAGAGTAAAGGCCTTTCCACATTGAGTACATATATAGGGTTTCTCTCTTGTATAAACACTCTGAGCTACATCAATTTGTGGGTTCTGAGTGAAGACTTTCTCACGCTTGTTGCATTCATGGGATTTTTCTCCAGCACGAATTCTCTGATGCTCAAAGAGATGTGACTTCTGGGTGAAGCTCTTTACATATTCAGTACATACGTAAAGTTTTCCCCCAGTATGAATTTTCTGATGGTGGATGAGAACTTGTTTGTGGCCAACATGCTTTTCACATTGATTATGTTCACAAGTACTTGCTCCTGTGTTAGCATTCTTATTCTTAGAGGAAGAGTTATGGGCAAAGTTGTTGCCATTTTCAAAAATCTTATCAAGGTTTGTTGTTGCATTGCTTTTATTATGATTATGTAAGTTCAAAGTGTGCTTCAAACTCTTTCCAAATGTTTCACAGTTATGGTGTCTTTTTATTGAAGGAACAAGCTTGGTACTCACATGAATTATTCTTTCAATATTTTTACACCCATAGCCCCTCTCTTTAATGAATACTTTCACATGATTTAAAGGGTTATTTTGGTTTTCTTGATATCTGTCTAGCTGGGCATTATCTTGCCATAATTCTTCTAAAATGGAACACAATGACTCTTCTATGGATTGACCAAATTTCTCACAGTGGAATGAAACTTCTTCAGAAATTCTCTGTTGTTGGGTTTGCTCAATGTCCTCATCTAAAAAGAAAAAGGAAAAATGAAAATGTCTCAAAGAACAATTAGCAGAGGATAGAGGGTACATGTAGTTGAGACAGGATGAACACAGAGAAATAGAAGACTTCATATGACGATAATGAAAATAGTAATAATGCAGTAATACAAAACTCTTCTAAAACACTTACTATATGCAAAACAATCATGTACCATTTGTGATGCACCAGGTACTGTTCCAAGTGCTTTATACATAATAGCTCATTTAATCCTCACTAAACTCTAAAAGGTAACTATCATTATCAATCATGTTTCACAGATGAGGAAACAGAAGCAGAGAAGTCATGTAACTTGGTGAGTATCAAGTAACTAAATAAGTGAGAGAGATGGGATTTGAACCCATATCCACTACTAAGAGGTCTGGATAGTGAGTAGAATAACTAGAAAAAGGAACTGCAATCTGTTAAAGGGAAACCTGGCATGCAAGAAAGATTTCAGATTGCATGTCCTTATTTCATATGTGCTCTAAAACCTTACTAATCTCTGCTTCCTCTTGCTTTTCCCTCTGAGCCATTATGAGCATAAATATTTAATATATGTGTCTCACACATCAGTTCCTCTATATTAATAGGAAAAACTGTTGCAGCATCAGCCATCTTGACAAAGACAAACAGTAAGTAGTATCTGTGCTCCAACTCCATAGCCAGCTGCAAGTCTTCCTTGGGCCCAGGAATATATGCTTTTACCAAGTGTAAAATAGGAGAGGGAAAGCCATCTACGGCAGAAACTTCAAGCCATCCATCCAAATCTATTGACCTCTCCTTTTATAGTAACAGAGTGTAGCTGGGCAAAACATTGACCAGCTTCGCTTTGTTCTCACCAGTGGAGTATGAGCAGAAGTGATATGTGCCACTTCTCGGAAAGGCCTTAAAACGTGGGCAAATATTCTCCATTCCTCCTTCCCTTCCCATTGGACTCAACAATGACCCAATATTAACCACACAGCTGACAACAATGCCCTAGGAGATGGCAGAGCAATGCTTTGGGACATGGTCCCTGAATGATGCGTCAGGATTAGAGTGGACTTGTTGAATGGACCCATTCACCTCAGAATTCTTACATGAGAGGATACACATTTGTATTAAGTTTGCTGTTTTGCTCCTCTGTGCATATTCAAAACAGACTCTAATTTCAGTATACCTCTAGGGAGGTTGTATCTGCTATAACTTTATAAAGCAGATATGGTACCACGCATGCTGACACTCAATTTGGAAGTTTTGTGTTATAACAGAAAGAATTAATACTCGAAGGCTAAAATTGTTACCATTTCATGCAGTTGTCTTCCCTTCCCAAATATAACCTATGGTCCTTTGAATTCCTCCGAACAGACACTTGAAAAACCCTTTTGAGAGAAAGCAAAATATTCTCCTCTGTCTATCTCTCCAAATTCAACACATTTAATTCACTAAGTGTTTTCCACACTTTGCTTCAAAAAACTGAAGTATTCAGCTTTCTATGAATGCGTCCTGGTTCTAGTGGGCTTACTCAGCGTGCTCTTCCCACACGGGCAGCTTGTCTAGCACCAGGCTCCTGCAGCGTGTGTAGCTTTGCCAACATCTGGCTCCTGATGTACACGCAGCTTCCCCAGCAGCCAGCTCTTGCAGTGAGGGTGGCTTCTCTAGAGCTCAGCTCCTGCAATGAGTGACTTCTCCAGGACCCCGCTCCTGCAGCACGAGTAGCTTCTCCAGCTCCAGGCTCCGGCAGTGTATCGCAGCCAGCAGCACCCAGTGGTTAACCCTGGCAGCCCTCTCAGCTGATTGGTGGTGGAATACCTCCAGCAAGACTAGCTCTTTCTGAAGCCTGAGAGGGCAGATTTCCAGCAAGTTCAGCCAGTGTGGCACCACAGCAACTCTTCTGCCATCCATGAACCATAGCTGTGCCCTCCCAACAAAGTCTGGATCTCACCCCTCAGAAGCAGGGGAGGCATTTCCTTGGGTGCTCCTGTACAGTCCTAGAGGTACTGGCTGTTCCTTATTCCCGCTGTTCCTGTTTTCTTTAGAGTTCTCTTTACTTGTACTAGCCAATCCCTTGTTACTCTGATCCCACGATAGCTAGTGGTTCTTTATGTTATACTTTCCCTGTTCAAATACGTATATGGTTTCTCTCTCCTGATCAAAGGGTACGAACTTCCAGTTATAAGATTAAAAAGTTCTGGGGAGCTGAGGTGATTATAGCTAATGATACTGTATCATATACTTGAATGTTGCTAAGAGAGTAGATCTTAAATGTTCTCACCGCAGAAAAGATGGTCACTATGTGACAGGATGGAGGTGTGAGCTAACACTACAGTTGTAATCATGTTGTAATTTATAAATGTATCAAATCAACACATTGCACACTTTAAACTAATATAATGTTATATGTCAATTATATCTTAGTAAAGCTGGGAAAAATAGCGTAAAATATGGCATACCTACGGATAAATCTGATAAAAGATGCATAAGACCTGTACACTGAATGGTAGAAAACATTGCTGAGAGGAATATAATTGTTCATGAATTGAAAGACCCAATAATATTAAGAAGACTTCGATTATCTCCAAACTGATCTCAGTCAATGTAACCCCAATCAAAATTCACTTTTGTAGAAATTAAAAAACTGATTCTAAAATTCATATGAGTATACAAAGGACTTAGACTATCCCAAACAATTTGAAAGAGAAGAAAACAAAGTTGGAGGACTAATGCTACATTTCAAATTTATTATATAGCTACACTAATCAAGACAGTATAGGAATGGTATAAAGATAGATGAATAGATCAATGGAACAGAATGAAAAGTCCAGAAAGAGACCCACACACAAAATGATAACTGATTTTCAATAAAGGTACAAAGGGAATTCTGTTAAGAAAGGACAGTTTTCAAAATAAATGATGCTGGAATGACCATATGGTCACATGCAAAAAATGAACTTCAATCCACACTTTAAATCACATACAAAAATTAACACAAAATGGATCATAGAACTAAATATAAAAGCTATTTAGATTAGGTAAAAATTTCTTAGCTACAACACCAAGAGCACAATCCATAAAAAAAGGAAACAAAATTCTCTATAGAAAACTGAGCAAAAGAAAGGTATAAAAAGAGATTTGTACAAACACTCCACCAAAGAAGATATATGAATGTCAGATATTAGATGTTAAGGAAATGCTAATTAAAACCACAGTAAGAGGGGTGGCCAGTTGGCTCACTTGGTTAGAGCGCAGTGCTCATAACACCAAGGTCACAGGTTCGATTCCCACATGAGCCAGTGAGCTGCACCCTCCACAACTAGAGTGAGGACAACAGCTTGACTTGGAGCTGAGCTGCGCCCTCCACAATAGATTGAAAAAAACAAAACAAAACAAAACAAAAAACGACTTGATTTTGGAGCTGATGGGTCCTGGAAAAACAAACTCTTCCCCAATATGCCCCCCACAAAACAAAAAAATTAAAATAAAATAAAAAACACAGTAAGATACCACTACTCAACTATAAGAATGGCTAAACTCTCTGTCCTCCAGTGTGCAAGAAGAGGTCATGTGAGCACACAGCAAGATAGCAGCATTCTGCAAGCCAGAAAGACAGCTCACCAAGAATGGAATCGTCTTGCACCTTGATCTAGGACTTTCCAGCCTCCAGAACTGTGAGAAATAGATGCCTATTCTCTAAATCCCCAGTGTATGGCATTTTGTTATAGCAGCTGGAACTAAGACAAGGTGCCTTCTGGGAGAGCGATAATCGTATTTGAAGGAGATTCAAAATGCCCACTGAAAAACAATGAACAGCTTCAGCATTGTCACCAGTGAAACAGAATCATCACAGTAAAACTGTCCCACATCTTGCCTCATGGGTATTTAATGTATCTTTAGGAAAGTAAAGCGAGGCCTGTGCTACTTTGGAAGGATGTGTTGCCTCACCCCAAAATTTTAGAGGTATTCGGGCCAAACATTGAACCCTAGGAATGCAATTCTCTCCCATTCTCAGCAGACTTCAGAGCAGATTGGGTGGTTCTAGATAATAAATGGTCAAAACTTCCAGAGCTAAGTAGAGCTTTAATGTAGCTTAGATTCTAGCAACACATAAATACCTCTGATAGTTCTAGGTTTTAAGTATTAAAAACTTAAGTAAAATATTTTATTAATTTAGTTTAAAGAGAAATAAACTGATACAACTTTCTGCTTAGATAAAAAAAAAAAAGAATGGCTAAAGTTTTTTTTAATGGACAATTCCAAGTGCTGACGAGGATGTAGATTAACTAACTCTCATACATAGCTAGTTAGACTATAAAATGGTACAGCCACCTTTGGAAAACAGTTTGGTAGTTTCTAACAAAGTTAAATATATACTTATCGGGGCGGCGGGATAGCTCAGTTGGTTAGAGCACAAGCTCTTAACAACAAGGTTGCCAGTTCGATTCCCACATGGGCCAGTGGGAAACAATGGCTTCAGCTTGGAGCTGAGCTGCCAGTGGGCGGCCGGTTGGCTCAGTGGTTGGAGCGTGGTGCTCATAACACCAAGGTCACCGGTTTGAGTCCCACGTGGGCCAGTGAGCTGTGCCCTCCACTAGATTGAAAACCAACGACTTGACATCCTGGAAAAACACAGTGTTCCCCAATATTCCCCAATTAAAAAATAAATAAATAAATAAATAAATAAATATATATATATATATATATATATATATATATATATACTCATCATACAACACAGCAATGTTTACTCTAGAGAAATGAAATCTTATCATCACACAAAATCTGTAAGCAGATGTTTATATCACCTTTCTTCATAGTCACCGAAACTGGAAACCATCTAAATATTCTTCAACTTATGAATGGATAAACAAACTGTGGTATATCCATACTAAGGAATACTACTCAGAAATAAAAAATAAACTTTGGAAACATACAACAGTATGAATGAGTTTTGAACCCATTATGCAAAAGAAGCCAGGCTCGGGCCCGCCCAGTGGTTCAGGCGGTTAGAGCTCCATGCTCCTAACTCCGAAGGCTGCCGGTTCGATTCCCACGTGGGCCAGTGGGCTCTCAACCACAAGGTTGCTGGTTCAACTCCTCGAGTCCCACAAGGGACGGTGGGCAGCACCCCCTGCAACTGAGATTGAACACGGCACCTTGAGCTGAGCTGCCGCTGAGCTCCCAGATGGCTCAGTTGGTTGGAGCACGTCCTCTCATCCACAAGGTTGCCAGTTCGACTCCCGCAAGTGATGGTGGACTGCGCCCCCTGCAACTAGAAAACGGCAACTGGACCTGGAGCTGAGCTGCGCCCTCCACAACTAAGACTGAAAGGACAACTTGACTTGGAAAAAAGGCCTGGAAGTACACACTGTTCCCCAATAAAGTCCTGTTCCCCTTTCCCAGTAAAATCTGGAAAAGAAAAAAAAAAGGAAAAAAAAAGTTTCTCCTACTTAAAAAAAAAAAAAAGGAAGCCAGGCTCAAAAAGCTTCAAAAAACTTCATAATTTTGCCTTTTCCAGAATGTCATTTTATTTATATGACCTTCTGGAAAAGGCAAAACTATAGACACATAAGAGAGAGCAGTAGTTTCCAGGGCTGGAAGTTATGGGAAGCAGTGATAACCAAGGGGTCTGAGGTAATTTTTTGTTCTATATCTTGTTTGTGGTGATTACATGACTGTATGCATTTGTCAAAACCAATAGAATTATTAATATAAATAAACCTCACAGAATCATAAAAAATGTGAAAAATGGAGTTAAGCAGAGGTTATGGAAAATATAAAGATACAAGTTTGAATTGGAAACACGTGGCCATGTTGTTTATATCTCTGAAAGAATAGTTTGATTGCCACATACTAGGTAATGGGGGCTAATTGTAGGTTTGTTTTATAAAGCTCATGGCTAGATAAATAGAATGTTTTAGGCAATGAAATCTGTCATTAGCATTTAAAATGAGCTAGTAAAAAGAATGAATCAGCAAATCTAATCAGGAATAGAATAATCATAACCCAGGCATAAGAAAATATGGAACTGGTTTTATGTGATATAATTGGGAACTGAGAAGATGAACTGAAAATGATATTTGCAAAAATGGAAAAACAATAGGAATTATAGAGAGATTAATTAAAATGACCAAAAGATTTATGAAACAAAATGTGACAAAATTTAGAAGGTGAGAAGGTTTCCTGACATGTGAGGTGATGATTCCATTTCTGATATACTGAGGATCAAGAGAAACTCCCATGGAAACTTTCTGGGTAGGTAAATCTAGTACTAAAGTACCAATGAAAAACAGAGACCGGAGATGTCAAAAGCAGAATCATGAGAATTTCAGTTATGATAAAATGAGGAATCCTTCCATGTATATGAAGAAAAGACTGATGAACAGTAGATAGGGTGCCTAGGGATGCCTCACTTATGGGGATAATGAGGAAGAGAAGGGTGGAAAGAGAGCAAATAATAAATTGGATGCAAATCAGTAAGAAACAGACAGGAAATTCAGTTGAAAGAAAGGGAACATGAACAAGGTCACTCATACCGTGTTTCCTCGAAAATAAGACCTAGCTGGACAATCAGCTCTCATGCGTCTTTTGGAGCAAAAATTAATATAAGACCCGGTATCATATCATATCATATCATATCATATCATATCATATCATATCATATCATATCATATCATATCATATCTCATATTATTTATATAAGACCGGGTCTTATATTAATTTTTGCTCCAAAAGACGCATTAGAGCTGATTGTCCAGCTAGGTCTTATTTTCGGGGAGACACGGTAAGAGGGACACTCAGAGACAACAACAGGTCAATAATGAAATGCTTGGGCCAGCCCAATGGCTCAAGTGGTTGGAGCGCCCTGCTCCGACGCCAAGGTCGCCAGTTCGATTCCCACATGGGCCAGTGAGCTGTGCCCTCCACAGCTAAGATTGTGAACAATGGCTCTCCCTGGAGCTGGGCTGTCATGGGCTGCCGTGGGCTGCTGTGAGCAGCTGACTGACTACCAGCGACTGACTACCTCAACCTGGGGGGGGGGACGCAAAGCTCATAACACCAGCATGGGCCAGGGAGCTGTCCTACACAACTAGACTGAGAAACAACGGCTTGAACTGGAGTGTGGGGGGGAGGTGGAAGAAAAGGAAAAAAAAATGAAATGCTCAAACTAGGTATTGGAAAAATGCAAAGTAAAAAATGAGATACCACCTTATTTCCATTGTTGGCCAAAAAATGAGAAACTTTGGTACTACTAATTGTTGGCAGAAACTCTAGGAAATCAAGAACCCTTGTGCACTTTGCTGGGAATATATATAGATTAGTACAGCCAATTGAGAATAATGTGGTAGTGCTCAGTCAAATTCAGGATGAGACTATGCAATGATCGGGCAATCCCTCTCCTCTGTACGCATTCCTGAGACATTTGCATACTCCATAAGGGAGGATTTATGTACACATTTATTGTAGAGTTGTTTGTATTAGCTGGGAATTAATGACAACCCTAGTCTCCACCACTGGATGAAAGGTTAAATAAGATGTGGTGCTGGCACACTGTTGAATACTATGCAGCAATTTGAAGAAACAAAGCCAGGTGAACACACTACAATATGGACAGACCCCAGGGATGAGTTAAAAAGGGAACAGAATTAAAACACAGAGTACAGTATCATTTATATATACTAAAAATACATACTCATATACCAGTACTTCAGGCTTCAAGAGAATACCACACAAATTCAAAGATCAAATACATTAGACCAGTTGCCCATGGGAGGAGGGATATGTAGTGCATACGGGGAATTGAAATAAAAGAGAAGAAAATTTAAAATACCTGAATGTACAAGGAAAGAATCTAAGATGGGGGCAGGGGGTGAAGATGGAGTAGGAAGAACAAAAAACTCCTAGATAAGATAGGGTGGTATGTATGTGACCCAGGGTACAAGATTAGAGACAGCTCACTTGTCAAAAAGCCAAGAGAAGAAGACAATAGATGTGGCAAGGGTCATAATTCGAGATGGCATTTAGGTATCCGAGGGGTTTATGGAAACCATCTTCAAGCAAGTCCAAAAGTTTAGAACTTCCAAGACACATTATCTTCATAGCCTTTGAAAAGTATTGCTCTCTCCTACAAAAGTGAGATATACTTCCATGTCCCCCATCTGCCTGGGTTACATGTACACTTACTCACCTGAACAGCTCTGATGTGGGGTTTCCCCTTCCAACATCCATGGCCCCTCTCCTTGCTCCAACTTGAAGATGACCTCTGGTTTGGGAACTTCATACCCTGTTAACAGGACATGATACAGGATTGGGTCTGGCTCAGTGGGTTTCAGGGACCTTTCAATGGCACTTCCATTTGCTCTTCAAAAAAGTAATCATATTTCGCTGGGAATAGAGTAATAATAATAGTGCTGAAAAGGGACTGAATCTAGACAAATCAAGGACGACACCATCACACACTTGAGATGTCCCAGAGCACTCGGCAGCTGAGAATGGAAATAGCCTCACTGAGGCCCCTGGCAGATGCGTAGGGCAGCTGTGCTTACCGAGGGAGAGCAGGTGGCTGTAGTTCTCCAGTGTCACATCCCGGTACAGGCGCCTCTGAGCAGGTTTCAAGTGCTGCCACTCCTCCCTACTGAAGTTTACAGTCACATCCTCGAGTGACACTGAGACCTGTAACAACATAATCCTGTTCAAAGTGACATGGTCAGCACTGGGGGATGGGGAGAAGACAGATAGGAAGTTGTTTGTAATGACTTTTACCGTTATGTGTCCTGCAGGGATTTCCCTCAGTACCTACATTTTGCATTTTATTTTGTGAGAGAAAAGAAAAATTATGGAAGTATCTTGACATTCATTGTGTAATATAGTCATTCATTTATTCATTCATTTTTGTAAAAATTATTTATTTTTATTTCAGTTATAGTTGACATTCAATATTATTTTATATTAGTTTCAGGTGTACAACATAGTGGTTAGACATTTGTACAATTTATGCAGTGATCTCCCAATTAGCCTACTACCACCTGGCATTATACATAGTTGTTACAATATTAATAACAATATTCTCTATGCTGTACTTTAATCCCCATGACTACTTTGTAACTACCAATTTGTACTTCTTAATCCCTTCACTTTTTTCACCCTCAGTTCCCCAACCCCACTCCCATCTGGCATCAGTTTGTTCTCTGTATCTATGGGTCTGTTTCTGTTCGGTTTGTTCATTTATTTTGTTCTTTAGATTCACATATGACATCATATGGTATTTGTCTTTCTTGGTCTGACTTATTTCACTTAGCATTATAACCTCAAGACCCATCCATGTTGTCACAAATGGTCTTATTTCATCTTTTCTTACAGCTGAATAGTATTCCATTGTGTATATATACCACACTTCTTTTTTTTTTTTAACTTTATCGGGGTGACAATTGTTAGTAAAATTACATAGATTTCAGGTGTACAATTCTGTATTACATCATCGATGTATCACATTGTGTGTTCACCACCCAGAGTCAGTTCTCCTTCCATCGCCATATATTTGATCCCCCTTACCCTCATCTCCCACCCCCCACCCCCCTTACTCTCTGGTAACCACTAAATTATTGTCAGTGTCTACGAGTTTCTGTTTCTCATTTATTTTTCTTGGTTTTTTGTTGTTGTTGTTTTTGGTTTATATACCACATATCAGTGAAATCATATGGTTCTCTGCTCTTTCTGTCTGACTTATTTCGCTCAGCATTATAATCTCAAGATCCATCCATGTTGTCACAAATGGTCCTATTTCATCTTTTATTACCGCTGAATAGTATTCCATTGTGTATATATACCACAACTTCTTTATCCATTCATCTATCGAAAGACATTTTGGTTGTTTCCATGTCTTGGCCACCGTAAACAAAGCTGCAATGAACATTGGAGCACACGTGTCTTTATCTCTAAATGTTTCCAGACTTTTTGGGTAGATACCCAGGAGAGGGATTGCTGGGTCATATGGTAATTCCATTTGTAATTTTTCGAGGAACCTCCACACTGCCTTCCATAACGGCTGCACCAGTCTGCATTCCCACCAACAGTGTATGAGGGTTCCTTTTTCTCCACAGCCTCTCCAACACTTGTTACTATTTGTCTTGTTGATGATAGCCATTCTGACTGGGGTGAGGTGATATCTCATTGTGGTTTTTATTTGCATTTCTCTGATGATTAGTGATGTTGAGCATTTTTTCATATGTCTATTTGCCATTTGTATGTCCTCTTTGGAGAAATGTCTCTTCAGGTCCTCTGCCCATTTTTCAATTGGGTTGTTTGTTTTTTTGTTGTTGAGTTGCATGAGTTCCTTGTATATTTGGGATATTAGCCCCTATCGGAGGCACTGTTTGCAAAAATCTTCTCCCATTCAGTTGGTTGCCTCTTTATTTTGTCGATGGTTTCTTTTGCTGTGCAGAAGCTTTTAAGTTTCATATAGTCCCATTCGTTTATTTTAGCTTTTACTTCCATTGCCTTTGGAGTCAAATTCATAAAATGCTCTTTGAACCCAAGGTCCATAAGTTTAGTACCTATGTTTTCTTCTATGCAGTTTATTGTTTCAGGTCTTATGCTTAAGTCTTTGATGCATTTTGAATTAATTTTGGTACATGGTGACAGACAGCAGTCCAATTTCATTCTTTTGAACATGGCTTTCCAATTCTCCCAGCACCATTTATTGAAGAGGCTGTCTTTGCTCCATTGTATGTTTTTAGCTTCTTTGTAAAAAATTATCTGTCCATATTTATATGGTTTTATTTCTGGGTTCTCAATTCTATTCCATTGGTCTATGTGTCTGTTTTCTGCCAATACTATGCTGTTGTGGTTATTGTAGCCCAGTAGTACAAGCTAAAGTCAGGGAGTGTGATACTTCCAGTATTGTTCTTTTTTCTTAGGATAGCTTTGGCTAACTCGGGGTCTTTTGTGGTTCCAAACAAATCTGATGATTTTTTGTTCTAATTCTTTTAAAGATGCCATTGGGATTTGAATGGGGATTGCATTAAATCTGTATATTGCTTGGGGTAATATGGCCATTTTAACTATGTTGATTCTTCCAATCCATGAGCACGGAATGCCTTTCCATTTCTTTGTGTCTTCTTCAATTTCTTTTAAAAATGTCTTATGTTTTTCAGCATATAGGTGTTTTACATCCTTGGTTAAGTTTATTCCTAGGTATTTTATTCTTTTTGCTGCAGTTGCAAAAGGGATTTTTTAAAATTTCTTTTTCTGAGATTTCATTGTTAGTATATAGGAATGCAACGGACTTTTGCACGTTGATTTTGTAGCCGGCAACTTTACTGTATTCGTTGATTGTTTCTAATAGCTGTTTGGTGGAGTCTGTAGGGTTTTCTATATATAGCATCATGTCATCTGCAAAGAGTGACAATTTAACTTCTTCATTCCCAATTTGGATGCCTTTTATTTCTTTCTCTTGCCTGATTGCTCTGGCAAGGACTTCCAACACTATGTTGAAAAGCAGAGGTGATAGGGGACAGCCCTGTCGTGTTCCTGAACGTAGAGCAAAGGGCTTCAGTTTTTCACCATTAATTATGAGATTAGCTGAGGGTTTGTCATATATGGCCTTTATTATGTTAAGGTATTTTCCTTCTATACCTATTTTATTAAGTGTTTTAATCATAAATGGATGTTGTATCTTGTCAAATGCTTTTTCTGCATCAATTGATATAATCATATGATTTTTGTCCTTTATTTTGTTTATGTGATGTATCACATTGATGGATTTGCAGATGTTGAACCATCCTTGTGCCCCTGGGATGAACCGCACTTGGTCATGATGAATAATCTTTTTAATACAGTATTGCATTCGATTTGCTAGAATTTTGTTTAGGATTTTGCATCTGTATTCATCAGAGATGTTGGACTGTAGTGTGTGTTTTTTTATGTGTTGTCCTTGCCAGGTTTTGATATCAGGGTAATGTTGGCCTCATAAAATGATTAGGGAGTACTGTCTCTTCTTCAATTTTTTGGAAGAGTTTGAGCAGGATTGATATTAGATCCTCTTTGAAGGTTTGGTAGAATTCACTAGTGAAGCCATCTGGTCCCGGACTTTTGCTTTTGGGAAGGTTTTGGATGACTGATTCAATTTCGTTACTGGTGATCGGTCTGTTTAGATTTTCCAGTTCTTCATGGTTCAGCCTTGAAGGCTATGTTTCTAAGAACTTGTCCATTTCTTCTAGGTTATTGAATTTGGTGGCATATAGTCCTTCATAGTATTCTTGGATGATCCTTTGTATTTCTGTGGTGTCCGTGATAACTTCCCCATTACCATTTCTGATTTTGTTTATTAGTGTCTTCTCTCTTTTTATCTTAGTGAGCCTAGCCAAGCGATTGTCAATTTTGTTAATCTTTTCAAAGAACCTGCTCTGTCACATTAATTTTTTCTATTGTCTTTTTGTTCTCGATTTCATTTATTTCTCCTCTGATTTTTGTTATTTCCTGTCTTCTGCTGACCTTGGGTTTCATTTGTTGTTCTTTTTCTAGTTCTTTAATGTGTAACGTGAAGTTATTTATTTGGGATTTTTCTTGTTTCTTGAGATAGGCCTGTAATGATATAAATTTCCCTCTTAAAACTGCTTTCGCTGCATCCCAAAATTTTGGTAGGATGTATTTTCATTGTCATTTGTTTCTATGTATCTTTTGATCTCTCCTCTAATTTCTTCTTTGACCCAGTCATTCTTTAAAAGTATGTTGTTTAATCTCCATTTGTTTGTGTTTTTTCTGCTTTCTTTTGCAGCTGATATCCAATTTCAAAGCCTTGTGATCATAGAATGAGCTTAGTATGATTTCAATCTTCTTAAATTTGCTGAGGCTGATTTTATGTCCCAATAGGTGGTCTATCCTTGAGAATGTTCCATGTATACTAGAAAAAAAAAGTACAGTTTGATGTTTTAGGATGAAGTGCTCTATATATGTCTATTATGTCCATTTCACCTAATGTGTCATTCAGGGCTGCTATTTCTTTATTTGTTTTCTGTTTGGATGATCTATCCATAGCTGTCAACGATGTATTTAGGTCCCCTAGTATGATTGTGTTTTGGTCAATTTCTCCCTTTAGTTCTGTTTGTAGTTGCTTGGTATATTTCAGTGCTCCCTGATTGGGGGCATAAATATTGATGACTGTTATGTCTTCTTGTTGTATAGTCCCTTTACCATTATGAAATGTCCATCTTTGTCTCTTGTTATCTTTTTCACCCTGAAGTCTGTTTCATCTGATATCATTATGGCTACACCTGATTTTCTCTGGGTACCATTTGCTTGGAGTATCAATTTCCACCCTTTCACTTTGAGTCTATGCTTTTCCTTGTAGCTGAGATGTGTCTCTTGGAGACAGCATGTGGTTGGGTTTAGTTTTATGATCCAATCTGCTACTCTGTGCCTTTTTATCGGTGAGTTCAGTCCATTTACATTTAGGGTGATTATTGATACGTGAGGATTTCCTCTCATTCTATCTTTAGTTTTTCTGGTAAGACTGTGTCTCCATTGTTTCTTTGCCTTTTTGTTGTCTATTATTTCTGTGTGGTGGTATTCTATGATGTTTCCCTCCTTTTGTTCTTTTATTACAGTATACATTTCAGTTCTGGATTTTTTTTTTGAGTGGTTACCCTTAAGTTTATGTAAAAGAAAGTTTGATATTTAGAGTATTCCATTTTCTTCAGCATGCTTACTTTCTCCATTCCCATATTCCGGTTCAGGCCTTTACTCTCCCCCTTTTTATGTTTTGGTTGCCACAAATTGTCCCTGTTGATGGTGGTCAAATAGCCTCCTTTAGTATTTCTTGTAGTGCAGGTCGTGTATTAGAAAATTCCCTCAGCTTCTGTATGTCTGGAAAGGTCTTTATTCCTCCTTCATATCTAAAGGATATCTTTGCTGGATATATTATTCTTGGCTCATAATTTCTCTCTTTCAATAGTTTGAATATTTGGTTCCACGCCCTCCTGGCTTGTAGAGTTTCTACTGAGAAATCTGATGATAATCTAATGGGCTTTCCTTTGTAGATTACCATCTTCTCTTTCCTGGCTGCCTTGAGGATTCTTTCTTTGTCGTTGATTTTAGACAGCTTCAATAAAATGTGCCTTGGAGAAGGCCTGTTGGCATTGAGGTAATTAGGTGTTCTATTTGCTTCTTGGATTCGAGGATCCAGTTCTTTCCATAAGTTTGGAAAGTTCTCATTCACTATTTGTTTGAATATACTCTCTGTTCTCTTCTCTCTTTCTTCTCCTTCTGGTATTCCCATTATTCTTATATTGCTCTTTCTGATGGAGTCAGAAAGTTTTTGTAGAGTTCTTTCATTTCTTTTATGTCTCAAGTCTCTTTCTTCTTCCATCTGTCATTTCCAGGTTTCTGTCTTCGATGTCACTGATTCTTTCCTCCATCTGGTCAACTCTACTACCTAAGCTGGCTATTTCACTCTTCATTTCTTCTATTGAGTTCTTAATCTCCAGAAATTCTATTTGGTTCTTTTTTAAAATTTCAATCTCTTTGGTAAAATGTTCATGTTGTTCTTTGATTGTGTTTCTGAGTTTTATTAAACTGCCTTCTGTGTTTTCTTGCATCTCGTTGAGTTTTTCAGAACTGCAATTTTGAATTCTCTGTCATTTAAGTCACATATTTCCATATCTTTAAGTTCATTTTCTGGAGACTTTTCACTTTCTTTCTGAGCTGTCTTGTTGCCTTGGTTATTCATGGCAATTAATGATTTATTATTTCTCTTCCTAGACATCTACAGGAGTGGCTTCTGTAACAGGTTGATAGGAAGAGGTCTTTCTTTTGTTTTCCAGTACGTGTTGGTAGAATGTTTTATTTTCTCTCCAACTGCAGTCTTTTTTTGTCTCTCACACTGTAGTGTTATGTTTTCTCTGCACTATTCCAGCTTGTCACAGAATGTGGGGATTCCCCGGAAAGTGGGCTTCTCCTCTGTTAACAGTTCGCCTGGATCATAGAGCACCATGTCCCTGTGGGGATGCGGAGAGCTTTTCAAGTTCCAAAGCTCTTCCTGCACCAGATTCAGAGCCCGTATGTTTCAGCAATTCTGTTTACTCCTGCAGGGATCTGCCCAGATAGGTGGAGACAGCCACGGGGTGAGTTGTGAGAAGTGGCCCAGAGCAATGGCAGTGACCACCACCACAGCCAGTACTGTTTCCACAACTCCCTCCCCATTTCTGGAACTAGTTAGGCTGTGAATCTGTGTCTGTGGACCACAGTTCTCAGAACTGCAAATATTCTGTTCTTTTGATATGATACTGCTACTGTTCTGCTTCTAGCACTGGGCAGGTGGGGGCGGGGCGGCTAGTCTCAGTGCCTAAGACTTCTGTTCTCTGCTAGGCAGTGAGGGCTTACACCACCATTTTCAGCCTTCTTCCCTCAGTCTTTGCTCCGAGGTCTCTGCCATGAGCGTTGGGTTCAGCTGTGTTATATGTTGTCCCCTCAGCCCTGTGGGCCATAAACGGAGCCGTAGCAGTCCGAGTTCTTCTCTCTCCCACAGCTGCAGTAGTTCCGGGATGCAGCGAGCTACGAGCACTGAGCTAGGTCTGCGTCCTGCGCCCCCATGGCTCCGTCTACGCACTTCTCCCTTCCCTCCTTCCCTGCTTGAGCAATTCGCCCACCTTTAGGTGAATTCAGTAGTGACACTCTTTGTCTTGCCTGTCTGCTGCACAAGGATTCCTTTG